>NC_088615.1:18695504-19007442 GCF_036013475.1 Columba livia | reverse complement strand
TTGAGAGGTGGGCTGTGCCTTAGTGGGTGGTGCGGGGTCCCGGTGGGGCGGAACGGTGCCAGGGCAGCGGCACCAGTGTGAACTGGGCATGCTGGGGGAGAGGACTTGGTGACTGGGGGTGTTTGCACTGGAACAGCCCTTGGAAAATTTGTGTGAGTGCCTGGGGTGGAGAAAGGATTAAATCCAGCGTTTAGATTTGCTCCTCTTGGGCATAATGATAAGCTGAGCGCAGAGCTGGGGTGCTGGGAAGGCACCTCCTGGTGAGGAACCTCAGGCTTTGGTCAAGAGGCCTTTTGTGTTTAGCACGTGGAAGGTGCCGTGGTAGCTCTGGAGCCACCTGGCAGCGCGGGGCTGGTGGGTTCCTCTGGGAATACAGCGGGGTTCAGTGTGATCGGGTGGCTGGTGATGGGGCAGCCAGATTATTTCCCTGCCAGTGTAACGAATGAGTTCAGTTCTCGCTCTCTCTGCTGGTATCCTACAGATAGACGTGAAAATCGCCCCAATAGCGTCTGCTTTTGAGCGGCCCTGGTGTGGCCCATGGTGTTGGGTAACGCGAGGGGAGGGAGGTGCCCGAGCAGGGCTGGGGGGCTGCACTCGCCTGCCCCATGCACACACACACACACGCACCCCCCTATATATATGAAAGTAAAAGCAGAGCAAGCGCCTGGACAGAGGGGCAGAGCCGTGAGCACTCACTCGTGCTAAGGAATGAAGCAAGTCTGTCTACAAGCAGCTAAATACCCTTGGATGCCAACACATTTTTGTATTTATCAGCTTAGGTCTGGCCTCCTGGCTCATGTGGGATTTAATCGTACAGAATATTTGCTCTTTGTCCACCTGCTCTGCAGGATTTATTGTATTCAGTTAAAAGCAGTAATTGATTTCCTACAATAGGTGTAAATCGGCTCATCGGAGTATGAACAGAATGGAGGGTTCGAAGGTTATCTCTATGGAAAACCATAGCATCTCTTCATTAAAGTACAGAGTCACAGCAAGTAAACAAAATAATTGTTTTATAAGGGCACTGTATGTAAAAGTAAAACAATGCAAATTAATATCTTCAAAACCAACAACTGAAAAATCTTTATGTAAAATCTTAACAGAAGTCACACTTATCTTGCTATAATTGTCTTGGACGAATTCATTTCACAATAAAACATCAAACTGTTGTATAATTGCACCCTAAATACCTCACTAAGTGGTAATACAGATATAATAAAGCAGAGTGAAATAGCAAATGGATTTTTATGCAGTGATTTTTTCCTGTTTAAAAAGTTTGCAGAATAGTTTAGTACAACACAATTAGCATACTGTAATTACTGATTTGTTCAAGGTATGGCAACACTGTGAGGAATCTCTTTTCTTCATCGGTGTGTGCTGGTAACTGTTCAACACTGCAGCATTGGACACAACACATCTTTTTAGTTATACATACATGTATATATATATCTATATATATCTATAAAAATGTCCATCCCTCTGGTCCTTTTAGCTTTGGTTAGAATGTTTACAATATTTGAGCAGTTGACTTAAAAATAATGTCATCTCTGCAGACCCCCACCCCCGCCCCCGTGGCATCTGACACCACCAGCGCTGCATAGATCCGCAAATATTTACAGAGAATCTCACAATATAGGATAAATAGCAATATGGTGCTTCTGGCTAAAGAAAGCAAATTACTCCGTAAGAATGAGGTGCGTGTGTGTATATATATTTATATATGCTTTTTCAAAATGGTATGCTAGTTTAGATTCTGTCCCATATCGAGTAAGAAACAAAACATTTTTCAGTGAACTATTCTATAGACTAATCATATTATCCTAACTTACCAGAAGGTATGTAATTTTTTGTTTGGTTTGTTTTTAACTAGTAATTACCTTGAATTTTGGGGGGAGGAGGACAAGTGAGAGCTTATATTACAAGGGCTCATTCTGTCTCCAGAGAAACCGGTGGAGTTAGTGCGTGAAAATCGCTGCCAGGAGCGAGGGCGGCGCAGGCGGGGGCGGCGGGGGCACAAAGCCACGCTTCTTCCTTCCTTCCAGCTTCGCCTCGCGCTTCGCATTTACCTCTCTTTAAGAAAAACTTGCGTTAAGGGTATTTAGACATGAAAAGGCATTGAAATGCCATTTGGTTGTCCTAAGTAATTAGCCTGAATTCATGAAAAGCATCACCAAGCCAAACCAGGGAGCCGATAAGAATTGAATGCACTTAATATTTAGTATTGATCCCGTCGCACTGAGCTTTCCTAAATAAGCTGCGCTGCCCACTTGGGGAGCGCCTGGAGAGTCGTCCTGCTAATTTGTGACCGTCCTGCTAATTTGTGACCCTGGGAACGGCTCCTTGCTGTGTCTGTCGGGGGGCCTGAGCAAGGTCCTTTGAAACAAGCCAAACTATGAATATGCAGATAGGAAAACTGCATTTAAAATAAATTCACCCGTCCCCAACGCTCTTAAATCTCCACCTGGACTTTTTTAACCCCCCCTCACCCCCACTCTTTTTTTTCCCCCTTTGCATCCCCTCCCCTTTTTTCACTGGTGTGAAATGATCAGAGGAGGAAAATCTTCCTCCCCGGCAGCTTTTCAAGTGAGCGGAGCCAGCTGGAGCGTTTGGGATGCTACAGCTGCAGTGGAACAAACGGAGCGTATGTCCCCCCGCAGATCTCTGTACAGATAGCCAGTATCCTTCCCCCCGCGCTGTTCTCATTAGAAAAAGTAGAATGTGGAGACTTGGGTATAAATGTTTACACACAGCCATATAATTACAGAACATGAAACATTTTACATAGTTTGAGGTGTCTCTTTAGACTTTTAACCATCAGGAGTGCAAGTTTAATGTAATCATTGCTTCTTTAACACTGAAAATATTATGGATTTATTTTTAAAAAAACTTAAAAATACTGCACCACTCCATAAACAATGTTTCCATTAAGTAGCTTGGAAAATTAGGCTTTATGTCAACATTTGTAAAAATTAGAATCTGATATAGGTCCCCTACAATTTTAAAATAGGTTACTTATCTGATTTACTTTGTGGTGGCATGTGGGTATTATACTTCACATTCTTTGTACGGCAGCTGCTGGCACTTGCACTGTCCGTAGCCGTTAATGATGATGAAGGGTCCTTCGTGGGTGGGTTCGTACTCATTATAGGGTCCCTGGTCGGCCAGGTTTGCCATATGCAGCCGCGTTTGGGATCGGAGCTGCCTGTGGTTTTGAATCATGGAGCACTGCCTAATTCTTCTTAATGTGGGAGGGCAGCACTTCCTGGAGATGAACACTATAAAAATGATAAAAAAGAAAGAAAACAGTAAAGCCATTGTTCCTGTAATTACCCTCTGAGTGAAGATGGCATTGTTTGGCTCCGGGAACGGCTCTTCGGTGGTGACGACCATGCCTGCCGTGGTTGGAATCTCTTTGTCTCCCATATGGAAATGAGAAGAGCTTATTCTTTTTGTGGACTCGGTAGTGGGAGCCGCGTCCGTCGTAGCCACGGGGGTGACAACAGTCGATAAATTCCAGCAAAGCTGAAAGCCGTACACGGCATCCAGAATATCCTCTCCCTGGGCGTGGTGGGGGCTGTGGCAGAGGATGGAGTGTTCCCAGCGCCCCTGGAAGCCCCCCAGCCATGTGGCCAGGGCGCAGATCTTGGGGCTGCACTCCCACAGATTGCCCGAGAGGCCCACGGTGCTGAGGGACCTCAGCGAGGTCAGGATCTTGGAATCCAGCGTGGTGAGCTTGTTGTTATCCATTAGGAGGGTTTTCAGGTTAGGCATAGTTTCAAAGACGGTTAGGTCGATGGCTTTGATTTCATTCCCAGTCAAATCGAGCTTTTCCAAGGTGCTCCAGGTCCACTCCATCCCACACGTCAAGTTGCTAATTTTGTTCCACTGCAAGAAGAGCGTGTGCAGGCTGCTCAGCCGGAGGAAGTGAGCAAAATTAATCTTTGTCAGCTGGTTGTGCTCTAGGTGAAGCTCCCTCAGCTTGATTAATCCCGCAAATCCGTTACGAGCCAAACTTCGCAAGCGGTTTGTGCTCAAATCCAGGAACTCCAGGCTACGACAGTCCCAGAACAGGCGGACCGGGATGGTCCGCAGGGAGTTGGAACGCAAGAGCAATGTCTGGAGCTTGCGAAGGCCGTAGAAGAGCTCGGGGTGCAGAGAGGATAACTGATTAAAAGAGAGGTCCAAATTCTGCAGGTTAAGCAGCTGGCTAAAAGTTGTGTTTGGCAAATGAAAGATTTTGTTGGAACTTAAGACTAATTCCTTAAGTTTATACAGTCCTTGAAAAGAATCTTCTCTGACTGTAGCAATTTGATTATGATCTAAGTGAAGCCAAGTAAGTTGACTGAAGCTTGCAAATTGATCCCTCTCAAGTTCAGAAATATAATTGTGCCTCAGTGACAAACCTAGCGAGCCCTTTTCAGTGGTGTTTGGCACTGAGTGAAACCCCTGAGAGTCACAGTAAAAGAGCAGCTTCTCACAGCGACATTTTGGTGGACAAGCCATGCCCAAGGCAGGCAGCATTTTTAAAACCATACTCATTGCATATAGTGCTGCCAGCATACGAGCCCCTAATGGCCACTTGAAATGTAAGCCTGCAGAATATAATTTAGGAAAACAACAAGATAGGATAGCCTTATCAGTACACTTTGAACATCACCATGGAAGATTTCACTGCAGATAACATTGCCATGCATTTCCGACAAGCTAATTCTAAATGCAAGAAACAACTTTTACTATGAAACACAGAATACTTGGATATTACACTTAGGCTGAGTCTTTAGCCCTGTTACGGAGGATTACAGTGTCACAATGGGAAAACACTTTTGTCATAAGGTTCAGGGCAGAAAGATTGGCTTTAGCACCTAACTGCTCCTTTAAAGCACAGCCGGTCATTCGTTAGACAAGGTATATAGAAACGCAGGGACTTACCCATTCTTTTGAGCACATTGGAGGTTGCATTCAGTCGTAGTTTTAGACTCAACGCCGTGAGTCTGTAAAAGGCTCTACTGTAAGATAGCCTTTGAATAATTTACTGGGCTTGGTGTCCTTTGATATCGGTGCAAAATTGAATCCACGATGCTCTCCTGGAATATTCCTTTTGAAATCGCTGCCTTGATCTCCTCTAACAGGTCTGCAATTTTTAAATCAACGCTTAATGCAAGTTTTCATCCTCGGTGGCTGCTCAGCTGTTTAATTGAAGCTCACGTTTCCTTTTTGCGCAGCTGTGGCTCCCTTTAGTCCTAACTTGTTGATGGCAGATGGGTGGCTTATTGCTGAGAGAAGCTCCTGTAGTAGCATGAGTGCATTTACTGAAAAGCTTTTCAGGGAAGCGGCACAAGAATGGATTTGCTTATGCGCTGCGACCACACAGGGCTGTATATAGGCTGACGTCACCCGGTGACGTTCCTTTTGTTTGGGTTTTCCAGAAGCTTTGCTGTTTTAAAGCATTGTGCTGCATACTGTGATCGTTTTAAAGACCACTGATGGGTGGGGGGGGCGGAAATAAATGGACGGTAGGAGTCCTTGGTCCTCACGATAGAAGGGATAGGAAAGACTCGCTCCCCCCTCCGTGGCGCTGTGTGCAGAGCTGTGGGTGGAAGCGCCTCAGCGCGAGCTGCTGCCGCTCCCCTTGAACATCGCCGGCAAAAGGAACTTTTAGGTGCTAAACATGCCCGGGTTGAATAGAGGATGCTGCTTAGCACCAGCTTTTTGTGGAGGTGAGAGCGATTTGGCAGCTTCAAGCTACGCCTGACAACTGTGGTCCCTGCAAAAGTGGCGGAGGGGGAGAGCAGTCGTGTGGATGGAGGTGGCGTGTCAGAAAGTACAGCGCACAGCCCGGGAGCAAAGGACGGGAGTGAACCTTTCAAGCCAGGAGAAATTTCTGGAAGAAGCAAAGCTCGTTTTAGGGCACAGGAAAAATTTAATTGGAATCCAGCTTGACAGCATGCAGTTATGAAACTAGAAAATCTATTTTCCCCCCCCAGCCGGTGGTTTTTGTACTTGCTTTTTCCTGGGGCCAGGAGTGCAGGAGAAGTGAGGTTGGCATTCCCCGACGGGGCTCTGAGCGCTTCCCTGCGGTCACTGCTTACGTTCTCGTGTCAGAAGCCCCCGTGAAGGGGGGGACGTTACTGCCATTAGCATCTCTCTGCGGTGTGGGCCCATGACAGTTATCCCTTGTGTTTCAGAGGTGCAGAAATTAGCATTTTTGGAGGCGGTCACCCCGCGAAGCCGCGTGTGCTGTGACAGCCAGCGTGCACGGGCAGCGTGGAGGAGCAAACGTGCTGCCCTGGCTGCTGCTTTCCACAGTTCATTGCCCTTTTATCTGGAGCAAACTCTCCTCTGGGACAGCTGGTACTGAAAGGGAAAGGAACAGACTTGACTTACTTTTTCTAACGGTTTTAGGATTTTTGTGTGCATGTGCAGGAAAGGTCCCAGAGCAGCTGCTCTGGCCTTGGTATGGATGAGGCAGGGAGGTGTTAGCTCCCCACTCCAAGCAACTTGGATAAGCTCTTTTATTTTCACCTTGAGAGCTAAAGCAATAATGTAGTCGAAGGCACTTGAAAATGTTTGAGGTATTGCTTGCGACCCCAAAATACGGCATGAGCTGAGAGTAACAAACTTCCCATGCTGATGGAGGAAGATGCTGAGTTACGTCAGAAGAAGAATTTAAAATGAAATGACCGCTTGTGTTACTAAGCTTTGGTTCCTTAGAGGTGTTATTTGAACTAAGGTGGTGTTTTCTGCCTCAGCAGTCCCGTGGCAGAGCTGCACCCCTGCCTGCGGTGCCTCCTCTCTGCGCTGGGCGAAGGAAAGGGATGGAGAAGGTGAACTCTTTAAAAACAAACAAAAAGAAAACCTCAAACCCTCCCCAAAAAAGCAGAGCAAACCAGAAAAATGCAGGAAAGTAACTAATGATACAGCAAATTAGGAAATGCTAGATGTATTTCTTAAATTGCTCTGCCTTAGTAAATGTTTTCACGTTTGCAAAGAAATGACGTAAACCTATGTGAAGAGTTTGTTCACGTGGAGCGTTCCCTGCCCCAGGGTGCGGAAGCGGCGCTCAGGCTTGGCTGTCGGTGCCGGCTGTCCGCTGGGCTCCTGCACCCGCGACCCGCGGTTGTGCCGCGGAGCAGCTCGGCTGCGCAAAATCCTGATTGGAATTCTAACTGCATTTAAATACGATAACATAACATTTGCAAACAACATTTAAAGGGTGTCATTAATAAAATTACACAGGTCAAGTGTTACTCCTCTCCTGTGCTACCTACTTCTGCTGTTACCAAGAGGCTGAATTTAGGTATCTTTTGGAAACATTTTGCTTTTTACAGCAGTATCTGTTGGTAGGTTCCTCCCACATTAAAATTGTGTAATTTGGCACAGAGTTAATGTTCAAACACGGTGAGTTGCTTCCTTTCGAAAGCTCTGCGTTCTTTGGCCCATAACCAAACAAGGGCTATTTAGCACCTTGCCAGCGCGTTTCCTGTTTGGGAAACTGTTAACATGAACTTTACGGGCGCTTTTCTTAGCGAAACATGTTTTTATGTGCGCTTGTCACAAAATAACAGATATTACTAAAAGCTTAAGTCTGGCACTCTGCGGTAATATTCGTGTTTGCCTTGGGAGCTGCCTGGGGTGTCAAGGTGGAAATAAACCCCAGCTGCCCGCAAAACTCCACGGTGGCATTTCTGCCGAGACAGAAAGTTCAGTTACACGCCGAGGAAAACGACGTACGAGTGCCACTGGGGACTTGTGCCAGAACAGGAGCTTGGGAGCAGCGGCCCAAGTCGTCACGGGCAGCACGGAGAGGGAAGCTGGCATGTCTGCCTGGGGAAGGAGCTTTGCTGGGACCAACGATCCTCCCGGGGGCGTCTCCCTTACCCCGCTCCTCCAGCAGCAACAGAACTGGTTTTCCTGCTAAGTGCACATGCTGAAAAAGTAGAATTGCACCCTGAGGCTAGCGTTGTCATTTAGTTAGGCTGACATCTTGTGGAAGCCTTCCTAGTGGATTAAGAACAACAAATAAGCTAATTTTATTTGATGTGGATGTGGGCTGCGTGACTTTGTGGTGCTGCGGAGCTGGAGGATGGTGTTGCGGTGAGGCTGGGGCACCGGGATCTGCGGCCCCGTGTGCGGCACCAGGCGCACACCCAGCTCACCCTTCTGCCCAGAGAAACGGTCACTGGATGGCAGCCTGCTGGGGGTTGTGGGGGCGTTGCATAGAGTCATTTGCTGCTTTTCTTTCCTAGAAGATAGCCTTGGTGCTGTGTCAATAAGGTTGTGAGTCAGAGGAGACGAGCACAGACGTGTGGCTGTACTGTTGCCAGCTGTCCCTTCTCCATTGGTGCCACCGTGCTGCAGCCCAGCGCTGGGGAGGGATGTTGGGGTGGGCGCAGGATGGGGAGGCGGGCTGTCTTTATGCCCATTCAGGTGCTGGCTGAATGCTAGATGATGCTGTGCAGGCTCTGTGCTTTGGCGTGGAAGGTTCGGATGGGACATCAGGAAACATTTCCCCAAAGGGCTGTTGGGCATTGGAACAGGCTGCCCAGGGCAGTGGCGGAGTCACAGAATCCCAGAATGTGAGGGGTTGGAAGGGCCCTGGAAAGCTCATCCAGTGCAATCCCCCCATGGAGCAGGAACGCCCAGATGAGGTTACACAGGAAGGTGTCCAGGCGGGTTGGAATGTCTGCACAGAAGGAGACTCCACAACCTCCCTGGGCAGCCTGGGCCAGGATCTGCCACCCTCACCGGGAACAAGTTTCTTCTCATCTTTCAGTGGAACCTCCTGTGTTCCAGTTTGCACCCATTGCCCCTTGTCCTGTCCCTGGTTGTCACCAGAAGAGCCTGGCTCCATCCTCCTGACACTCCCCCTTTCCATATTGATCCCCAGGAATGAGTCCCCCCTCAGTCTCCTCTTGTCCAGCTCCAGAGCCCCAGCTCCCTCAGCCTTTCCTCACACGGGAGATGCTCCACTCCCTGCAGCATCTTGGTGGCTCTTACCATCCCTGGAGGGGTTGAACAGACGGAGATGAGGTTCCCAGGGACATAGAGTAGTGCTAGGGGTGGGTTAACAGTTGTACTTGATGGTCTTAAGGATCTTCCAACCAAAATGATCCTATGACTCACCATGGGAGACTCCTTCCTGCAAAAAACCAGCATCTACTCCTGCTTCCTCAACCATCAGACCCCAGATATAAACCGACCACGGAAACACGTGTCACACTTTGCGGCTTCCCCTTCTGCTCTTGAGTCAGCACTGTTGTATCACAGAATCACAGAATCACA
Organism: Columba livia; assembly: GCF_036013475.1. Classification (NCBI taxonomy): domain Eukaryota; kingdom Metazoa; phylum Chordata; class Aves; order Columbiformes; family Columbidae; genus Columba; species Columba livia. Next base: position 18,998,160 of record NC_088615.1, on the reverse strand, counting down.
GAATGGACTGGGTTGGAAAAGCCCTCAGAGATCATCCAGTCCAACCCTTGGTCCAACTCCAGTCCACTTACTAGATCATGGCACTAAGTGCCATGTCCAATCTCAGTTTAAAAACCTCCATGGCCGGTGAGTCCAGCACCTCCCTGGGCAGCCATTCCAGTGCCTGAACACTCTCTCTGCAAAGAATTGCTTTATAATCTCCAGCCTCAATTTCCCCTGGCAGAGTTGAAGCCCATGGCCCCTTGTCCTATTGCTGATGCCTGGGAGAAGAGACCAATCCCCACCTGGCTAGAACTGCCCTTCAGGTAGGGGTTGGTTTGCAGCCCTTGTGTCCCGGTGCTGGAGCGGTATGAACGGTTGCCCTTTGTAGATCAGGCGAGGTGTCAAGGCAAAAATGAAGCGTGTGACAAACGGGATCTGAGCGCCGATGTCCTGGCTCCTGGTGCAGCGTGGGCAGGCAGCGGCACGCGACCCTGCAACCGCCTTTGCTGCCCACCTGAGGAAAGTGTGCCAAACGCTCGTTAGTCGCTTGTTAAATCACCACCGTTAACCACCGTACTGCCTGTTGTACAAACAGCTCATGGATTACCTGAAGCAGAAGCCTCTGTGTGAACCGTCCTTTTGAAGCAGTTGTGTGGTGGACGGCTGGCAGGCCAGTGGTGGCACATCTGGTGCACATCTGGGTGCTGATGTGGGGAGGAGGGATGCTGCCAGGCGGGAGGCACCGATTGGTTTAGCTTGAACTGATACTGAACCACTGAGGTTAACATTGAGTTTTGATATTTACCTATAGAAGCGTGGCTTTGAGTAACTCATTGTGGTATTTGTGCTGTTGGTACCGGTGGCTTTAGGGCAGCATTCATGCACCACCTGGCTCTGGTATCTTTAGAAACCTCTTGGGATGACGTTTTACCATCAGTAGCTGTAGGAAGAGCTTGGTTCAGGGTTTGGTTTTGTTTTAGTTCAGATGGCAGGCCAACAAAGGGAATGCATTGTGACAGAGGTGGTGATTCCTCTTGCCTCCCTGTGTACAAATCCCCTTTCTTTGCTTTAAAGCGATTAAAGCCAAACCTTAGTGGGGATATTAGTGTGAGCTGGAGCAGCAGGGATGCGACAGCGGCTGCTTGTGTTGCTTTCCAAGCAGGGCAGTGATGATGGTGGAAGAGCAGAGATTATGGAGAGTGGGGGAAATGAGCAATTTTTAACAGCAATTCTAGCCTCTTTTATAAAGATCTGATTTAATTTAAAGTAAATTTGTACTGTGGCTAAATTTATTATCCTCAATACTGGACAGAGCTGTGGTATCTTACTGCAAAATGACTGACATGGTCAACGTGACCCTATTAAATCTACTGAATCTATTAACTGCTCGCTGACTGCAGAGCGGAGTTCTGTGCTGAACGTCTACCAAACCCATTAGTAATCTGAATATTTGGGCTTCACTACCGTGAGTCCTCCTAATCCCGTGGATTAGAGAAGCCGATAGCTGGGATGCGTTGTGCTGCTGGGTCATTAACTGGCTTATTTTTTTAATAGTAATGGTAATTGGTTATTGGGACAAATTACCCAGAGGTGGTAGATGGTCACTAAGAGCCTTTAAAACATGGTTTATTACTTGAAAGAGAGAGATGAGCTCAAACAGGACTTGTTGAGCTGTCGAGTGGAACCAGTGGATCGAATTCCTGGGCTGTGTGGGAGCCCGGACCAGGCGACTGTTGTGCTCAAGGGTGAGCTTTGGTGTGTCCATGTGCCCTGGAAGGTTCGTGCAGCTGCAGACTGTCCGCTCTTCGTGTGCTCCAGCCACCACAGTCCCACTATCTCCCACAGGTAGCAGTTTATGTTTCATTTTATGCAAATAAAGGTAAAGAAAGTTCAGGTGGGGAAAATTTGACATCCTTGGGTCAGGGCCAGGACCTCGGCTTGAACTGGCTGTGCTCCTTTAAGATGTTAATGACAACAGGGTCTCTGTAGCCAGAGGTGTGAGTGTCTGTCGCGTTTGTCCCGTCCTGCCCCAGCCCTAACGAAGGAGCCAGCTCAGTAGCTGGATGTGCTGAACTGTTAAATTACCGCAGCTAAATTAACAGGGCGTTTTATGTTGCAGCCTTCAGAAGGAAATTCTGTTAATACTTTTGATGAGCTTCTGTGCTGAAATCTCTGAATGCCAACAAAGTGGAAATAAAATGGAGCTGCCTTGCTAAATCCTAATGGGTTTGGATTATGCAGCTCTTTCTGTGCGAGTACGTGGTGTGGCTTGATAGGAGTGGATCAACAGGATGAAACTGGTGCCGCTCAGGCTCTAATGTATGCGCTGCCTGCCTTTCGGGGCGTTTCACGCAGGAGCGGCTGTGGTCTGGTCTCATGAACCGAGTGTCCATTAGCGGAAAGCATCTCTTGATTTCCTTCTCATCCAAAAGGCGGCTGGTCCTTGTGCGCTGGGGCTGTTCTGGGCTGTGACAGCAGGGACGGCAAAGTGGAAGCGATGGCTGAGCTCGCTTCTAAAGTGCGCCCCTGCGTCGTGTCCAAACGGGAACATAGGGGCACCCGGGGAGAGGTAAAACCGCGCTGCTTGAACAGCTGAATGTTGGGCTTTCTGCGTAATAGATGAGCATATATTTTAGATCCAAAGGTATTCCTGGAAAAAAGCACCCGTGTGTATGGCGGGTGCTGCGGGGTCGGTAAAATGGTCACGCTGCAGTAGGTACAATGGCGTGACAGCATCGGAGAGCGCAGGCGGCTGCACCTGCGGGTTGATGTCTCAGTTTTATGTCTGTTAGTTGGTGCAGTGCCTGGCATCAGAATTTTGGGAGAGCACCCGCCACCACCGCACCCCGAGCTGGGCCCGGGACACAGCGATCGCTTCAACGGGTGCTGAACGGGAGCTTCTCACCCTAACAGCATTCTGGTTTTCATACCCACCAAGTGTGGGAACAACAAACTGGTCAATAAATAAGTAGCATTAATCTTCGCTTTATTTAGAGACTTCAGCTTTGATTTTGGAAGGTGGAGTGAAGAACGGGCCGACGGCAGCGCTGCCCATAGGCACAACCAGCTCCTGGGTTTAATTTTGGTCACTCTTCAGTTACCCTTTGTGATGAGAATCAAATGGCTTGATCAGGGAGGTGACAAATCTTCGATAATTCATTAAACTAGAGTGACATTACAACACCCCACGTTTTTCCTCCCAATTCTGTTTAATTTTTATTTCTGCTGTAGTGCGGACTCTGCGTTTTAGATTCACGGCTGCCCATCCAAGTATTTAACAGCAGCCTGTCACCTGGAGGATTGATAACTGGCAAACCCTCGCTTCAGTGCCGCTGAATGGTTTCTCTTCTCAATACGATAATGATATTGATTGTGGCTTAGAACTTCAGAAATTGGATTGCGGTTGCATAAAATGTGGTTCAAAACTCCAAATAAGCTATATTATACAGAAAACTCCCAGCAAACCCAGACCGCCGCCGTTGTTTTATCTAACACTCCCAACCTGATAGAATTAGGGTATTTTTGACCCGGCGTCTGCTTAAAAAGCAAGAGGCTGCCGCTGTTCCTGGCCCCTTGCCCTCTGTTTAACAACAGGGCTAACGGGAAATTTGCTGTGTTGAACGGTGGTGGGATCCAGGTCTTGGTGGGTGGGCCTTGGATACTCACTTGCAACACTGGACTTCACCCCTGACAAACGTTTTATAAGGATTTTACCTCTAAGATAATGGAATTTTGGCTTTGGAGGGTTGAGGCGGGTTGCTCTGGGCTCCATGCGGTGGTTGAGCTGGCAGAAAAGGGACATCTAGAGCTCAGAGGTTGAACGTGCTCTGCGGCTGATGGGGAGCAGAAAGACGTCTGGATTTATGAAACCCGCCTTTTCTTTGGAAAGAAAGTTGAAGGGTGTTAAGGGTAAAATCTCGCGATGTCAGGTGTTCCTGTGGTGGCCAGGCCAGCCGGGAGGAGAGACTGCTAGTGTGCAGAGTCACAAAAGAACAAAGAGCTGACATTGCACATGAAATGAATAATACTGGTTTTACTTTGAGACCCTGAGTACCCGTTTACCTCTTTGTTTCTTGTTTTCCAGGCTGGACGCAAAGAAAGAAGCGATGCGCTCAACTCTGCCATTGATAAAATGACCAAAAAGACCCGAGACCTGCGTAGACAGGTAATGAATGTATGAAGTTGATATTTGTGGAGACAGATGAGTGTATTTAGTGGATGAAAAGCGAGAAGCTTCCAGTGCCTGGCTCCCAGGGAAGCATGGGCTGGAAATGTAATCCCTGCTAAGTGTATAATAAACATGTTGGATTCTTAATCATCCTTGTGATAGAGAGACTTTGAAAAACCCGACAAACCATCAAGTCACCTCACATTTGATGGGTTTTGAACACAATCAGATATGGTTTATAATAGTTTTGGTATTCGTCTCGGGCTGTCTTTGAGGACTCTTTGTAACATCCATCTTTGGCCCATTTGGTTTTTAAAGTAAGATATTCCCTTTTTCAAGTAAATGTGAATATGGATCAAGTTTGAACAATAATTCTATTCCGTTAACGAAATAACAAAGTTAAATCAGCGTGTTGTTTAATCAGCTGGGGGAAAGCAGCAAATTTACTCAGACAAAACCAATATGAACTGCTAAATCAATATTTGTGGCCAAACTGGTGACTTGCACTTATGTAACTAATCCAGTTTTTTTAAAGAGATTTAATTTAAATAGAAGGAAAAAGTGTATAGACAAGACTGAGTGCAGGGAGAGCCTTGACCACACAAGGGAAAAGGGATCAGCGGCAAAAGTCCTTAAGATTTATGTATTAATATGGTAAAAGGAGAAGCAGTAGTGGGATACTACTGGAAAATACCCCATTCTTCGATTTTTGTTTTAGCTCCGCAAAGCTGTCATGGACCACGTATCAGACTCTTTTCTGGAAACAAATGTTCCGCTTTTAGTCTTGATTGAAGCTGCCAAGAATGGGAACGAAAAAGAAGTTAAAGAATATGCCCAGGTTTTCCGTGAACACGCCAACAAATTGATTGAGGTAAGGTGGTGCAAATTAAGATGAAATTATCACTAGGTAAACTGGGACAAGCCTGGGCAAAGCAGATTTTGACAGTCTGTCGAAACAAAGAGCAAATTGTGTAACAAATTTGCTTTTAAAATTTCATTTTCATTAATTTAAATGCAACTCAATTTAGTATTAAATAATTAAAAACGTAAGCTTATCAAAAAGCGGTGGCTAGTGTTACATAGCCCATGTAGATTTAGATATGATACAATGTGAATATATGATGCTGTTCCCCTTGCTGGATGCATTAGCTGGAGATGGTGATGTGGACTGATGGAGGCCGTGGGGTGGCCTGTCCTGCTCTGCAGTCTCATCTGTTGCTTGAAGTCTGGAGGTTTTCTCTTTGCAGTAAAATACCAGCGACTATAAACAAGCCTTCTATGTGAATACTTTTAGAATGCAAACCTGCTTGTGCGTGTGTAAAGAGCAAACAACGGACAAACGGAAAACTCCGCTAACAGCACAGCTCATCCCTGGTGCCGTTGTGTAACAAAACCCCAAAGGCTCGCAGCCTTTCCTGTGGAGTGAAGTTAATCTGGGGGAAGATCCGCCTGAATCCGACTGACCCATCTGAGCTAAAACGCATTGAAGATCATTAGTCTGCTATTAAATGTGGTAGTTTTCCAACAGGTAGCGCAGTTCCAAAGAGCAGCGTGGGTTCATCCCCCGTATCCACGGCTGCGTCTCGGTAACCTCGTCCTCCTGCCGCTGCTTTTGCGTGCGAGTCCTGTGCCCGCTGCTGCTGAATGCCAAGGAGCAAGCGTCTGCAGGGGTCGTGGAGGAATGTGCCACTAGGAATCAACCTCAAAAACTCCTCCTGTGCACTTGGAGGCATCCGCCGGCTCCTGTGCTTGACCTCAGCGGCTGCCGGGAACAGACACGGGCCGGTTAATGTATTTCTGCTCTCTTGGTATTGCTGCGTTTGATAATTGAGTCTGTGTGTCTCCAGGCTCATTGGGAATACTTTCAACACAACTTGACCGTTTTAAATTACTCGAGAGGAAGACTTATCAAACAACAGTTAAAGGAGTTTCTGACTCTTGTTTAATATATTTTTCTCACTTTTTTAAAGCCTTAGGGGCGCTGAGCTTGGTGCGCAACTGCCCCATAGTCTGGGGCACGTCGGGCTAGCCTGGCTCTTCTGAATCGCTGCCTAAGCAATGAAAATCTTTGATTCTTTGAATGTATCCATTCTTCACTTCTGGCCTGCTGCGTTTTAGTGTGAGTGCCATCTTCTTATAGTTTCAAAGTTATTTTATTCTAAATTTTAAGTGAGCAACACTGACAAAACAGCAGGTGGAAGACAGCGTTGCTGTGCCCCCACCTTGGGACCAGGATACGGCTGTGCCCCGTGCAGTGGTGGCAACACTCTGGAGCTGGTTTGGTGTAAAGCTTCCCTTCTTTGTGTTGCAAGCCTAATTTATCTAGAATATTATTTTTAGGGCTTGTTTACAGGAGAAGTTGACTGGCATAACAATAGCAGTGCCTGTTCTGCCGTAGTTCTGCCCACCTCTTCAGCGGCTGTGCGGCGTCCACGCCTGGAGTTCATTGGCATAACTACAAAGGAGTAATTGCACTTCCCTCCTGCCCCCCCTGCGAGGTGAGCCCGTGTTCCCGCTCCTGCAGCGCTCGTGTGCCGGCTGAGGAGCGAGGGCTGGCTGTCCCCACGGGCACGGCGGAGCGCTTGTCACCGACCTCACCTTGTGTGCAAAATGCCAAGCCGCAAATGAGTTTTACAGAACCGCTATTCAGCCAAACAGCCTTTCTGTCAAGAAAGTCTATTCCCCTGAAAATATGCATTAAGCAATATTTCTGACTGGCATCAAAAGGTTCTGCTAAAATCATATGCTGCCGCAACAACTTTGGGAAGGCTGGCTTCTTGCTTTTGCTGTCTAAAATGTAACTCTAACTGTAGAGCAGCATGATCTAAATGGCTTTATTGAAACCTCTTCAGTGAATGCAGATGGATTAATACATACGTTAAGCTTTGACAGAAGGGGAATAGTGCTCCTGCAGAGCCCTCGTCTTGCGGGGACAGAGAGCCGCTGCGGAGCCGTGTGCTGTGTCACGTTTCCTGTTGGAGGAACACAGGCCAAGGTGGTTTGCACTGACAGTCTTGGGAGTCTTTGCCAGAATGGAGAAGGATGTTTGCAAGTTCCCTTATGATTCTGCTCTCAAGCAGAAAACTTGACTGCAGGTATCTGGAGAAACAATAAAAGGTTGTGTAAGAGCAGAACAGCAGCTGTTCCGCTTGGTGAGATGAGCGGTGATTGCTTCCAGCCCATTGCAGCGCAGGGTAAGTGTGGTGGGGAGTTTATCGTAACTACCCTTGGAATCGCTGCTGAGTGACTCGAGACGTAAAACGTGACAAAAGAGCTGTAGCGCAGAGCAGAGCTGTGTCGTGTATCATGCCGTGATTGACAGGATGGCTTAGATGTAGAGGAGAACGTGTCCTTTCCTTTAATGTGAAATGATGGGAGGACGCGCACGTAAGAGAGCTGCTGTGCTCCAGGGAACTCGGGAGATCCCCGGCTGAATGAGGGAGAAGTTTCACACCTTGGGTTGAGTCGCCCTCTGTCCTGTGACCTGGAGGAGCCAGTGCTGCCCTCCTGGTGAACCAGCCACTAGAGGGGACTGGGATATATGTAGATGTATGGATCTACATGTACACACTGAACTCATGCACGTGTTGGCTAGCCAGGAGGAGCAGCGGTGCTGGGTCTGGCTTAGCACGGCGGTTCTTGCTGCTGCAGTGCACGGGGGCTTATGGGCCCTCCCAGAAGCTGTAAAGAGATGCGAGTGCACGATTTGGGTAACTTTATTTTGAAATTTTCCCTTCTTGGGAGCAGAACACTCTCTGCTTTGTGGTCCCAAAAGTCCAGGCAGCCAGATTTGACCGAAAGGTTCAATAAGCACAGGAATCTGATTAACCTGCTGGGTCTGCATGTTCTAGAGGCCACATCAAAGGCGCGTCCCAGCGGGGTTCCAGCTTGTTCATTCCTCACATAGTAAAATACCAACCCCCTTATCCTGTCTTTTGAAAATGGAGTAACGGTAAGAATAGTAAAATGAGACTTGTCTCCGTTGAATAATACGCTTCAAAGATAGCTTTCGAAATTGCTCTGTGCTAACAGTCCATTAACTAGCTAGCGCTCTGCCTGAATTGTGCTAAAGGAGTTTAATTCAGGAATTGAGAAGCCAATTTAAATGCAGCGCATAAGAATAACAGGAAAAACAGCATTTTGGGAACCAGTGGAAGAAAAAGTTTAAGTTCACTTGTGCGCTCTGAAAGTCTTCCTCATTTACAGATTGGAAAGTACTTGTTTGCGTCCCAGTGGTTTTTACACTGCTGGGCCCTCCAGCCTGCGCCTCTGCTCCTGAGGAAAGATGGCTTGGCCTTGGTGTCTGCACATTGAATGTTCCTCCTAGAAAAGCTCAACTGTCTCCTGCTGCACAATACTTATTTAATACTAAATGGAGTTGTCTTTGCTTTGTGCCCATGCACAACCGGCTGCAGCCGCACTGCTGGACCGAAGGGAAAAGCCACCAGTGGTGAGAAGAACCTTTCACTACGCTATTGAATACTTTAGAAAAACAAAAGTTAGGTTGTCAATTTGTCTTCTACTGTGTGGTTTTAATGGAAAAGTTTTTCAGAGCTTGAGAAACAGAGTAGCTAAAAGGTAGATGAGCACAGAGTTCAGGTTAAAATCTTCTAGTAGCTGTTTGCTTGCTGAAGAATATTTTGAAAAGGGAGAGTTTGTAATTCCTTAAAAACAATGAATAATCTTACTCTGGAACCCACTGCCTGTGGGTCAGATGTTTTTCTCAGCCTAAATGTTATTTCTAAGTCTCTTTCTCAGAGGAGCTTTGGTAAGACCGAGAGGCGAAAGCTCTCAGTGAGATTTCATAAGCATCCGTTTTTCCCCAATTGCTTTAATTTATCTGAAAAGACTGCTCTGTGTCTCTTTTAATGCACTGGGTTGGATCTTGCATATGGAGAGATGATTTTCTCATCTTCAGTGAAAACCCATGAACAGATGCAGGCTGCAAATTTATTTGCTTGGATAGAATCCCATTTGGGCGCTTGCAGCTCCACGAGCTGTGTGTCTGACATTTCCCCTCTGCCGCCCTCGCTGCCCAGCCCCTGGCCTAGGGAGATTCTTCAGACCTCCCTCTAAAAATACCACTTGCTAAAAGCCTTGCAGCCTTGTAACAGCTTGATGGCAGTTTAGCCTGACTTGCCCGTACTTATGGCCTGTGTGTTGTTCGTATCTAGCAGCTGCACGTTTTCACATGTGAAAGGCTTCTAACAAATCCAAAGTGGGTAAAGCATAGTGGAGTTGAAAACAATAGCTCGCTTTTGGACTCACAAGATCATGCTTTGTGTCCATCAGCCACATGATTTCCAATTATTAAACGAGCATCTTTGGAGGTGGGAATAGACTGGTTTGCTCATTCTTTAAATATTCTTTCTTTACAAGGTTGTCTTTCCCATGCTTTTATTTTTAAGTCCTTGTGTGCTGGGAGGGAAGCGGCCTTGCGCTGTGGCCAGGAGAGAAGCAGGGTTAGTTCAGCCCCAGGCTCATTTCCCATCTGAACGTGGAGAGCAAAACGGCTCTTCCAAAGAACAAGCACGTTTGCTGTGATTTGTCTATAGATAACCTTGGCAGCAATTTAAAATGGCCAGTGTAACTCGTAATGTGCCCTCTAAAATCTGACGCTCCCCAAGAACCGATGCTCTTTCCATGGAAATTCATTTTATTAGTCAACTAATTCATTAATAAATTAAATTCTACTCGTAGAACATGTTTTCCTTACATTCATAATCAGTAAAGTAGGAAAACCTCAGCAGAAAAAAGTTCTTCCATTTTCCAGCAAAACTGGATATACAAATTTAATACATCATACATAAGTAAAGGCAAGTGACCTTTTAATAGGATAACTTTTGTTCATGTAAGGGGTTTTTTGGAGGCCAATCTTCTAATGCTACACCAAATTATGTATGAAAGGGTACATAGAATGCTGGTAGAGATTAAATATCATGTTGGAAGAGGAATAAGAGACCTCTGGATAATCTTTCTGTCCAGATTGCATTGTAGGGACGTGGGAAGCAGCAAGGCAATCAGTGACCTGGCAGCAAAGGGGTGGGAGAGCTGGGGTGACTGGGGCTGGGTTTGAACCCTGCCGTGTCTGGACATTGATCGGGAGTTCAGAGACATTCTGCTCTTTGAAAATCACCCCGGTTCTTGGAGCTGCTCCTCCGTGGAGGGGGCGCATCTCTGCTCTACCTTTTCCACAGGGCGAGCCGTGATGTTGGACGGTGGTTGAGAGTGTGGGACGTGGGCCAAGGGAGATGTGAAGGGTTTAGAAGTGGGAGGTGAATGAGGTTTAGGGTTTGGAAAACAGTGTTAATGTCCTTCTGCCCCTGTAGGAACAGCCCTGTGTTTAGTCTGATCCATTTTCCTTTGGAAACAGAAGTATTTGGGGAAGGGGAGATCTGTGAAAGAGGTTGGGAAGTATTAGTGTAAGCAGAGCAGAGTGTAGGTGCTGTTGACGTGGTGTGTTCAGAGGCAGGTAAAAAGTCATAGAGTCTTGGCCTATTTTCCATCTATTTTGGTCCTAATTCCAACAGCATTTTTAAATAGCTTTTTTGGGTACAGCTGTGGCATAAAGGTTTTAATTCTTGATATGTAACTAAAAGCCTCAGTGCATGTCTAGATTTTCATCATCTTAGTCGTTAGCAATATTGAAGTCATGTAGCGCCATCAAGGAGTTGCCCGAAGTCTGTGTAGAGCTTCTTCCTCTTAGTATTTTGTTGCCTTCTTCAAGAACATAATGTAATTACAATTACCATTAAAGTTGCCATGAACAGTTTTCTGAGTTACTGAAAGCTGGTCTGAACAGCTAAGAAGAGGCACCAAGTTGGGAGCCTTGAGTAGGAGCGTCATGCAGCACGCTCTGAGGGATGAGTGAAATGAGAGAAGAAAGAATGATGGTTTCCACTTTGAGAAACATAGATGCTTTTCTGAATAAGGGTGACTGCTCAGGAATTATCCAGATATCACTTCTAGAAACACTTGTATTTAAAGAAAAACCTCTGTGTTGCTAAGAAGCATCTAAGATGAGGGTTCGCTTTGGAAGTTGTAGCTGAAGATCAGCTCTACGTTACATACCGGCGCTGTGATTTCTGTGGTGGTAGCTCGGATCGACTTGTGTAACTAATGTGTTTTGCGCCTATAACAACATTTTCTCACTTTAGCGTGTTTGTCTGAGGCAGCAATAGTTCCCGTGCCAGCAGTCACATCTGCTGCTCCAGCTGCGGCTGCGGGGGGCACGGTGCCCGCGGCACACACTGCGGCTCCTTCACAGCTCCGCCGGCAGCTCCAGAGAACCGAGCCTGGAAGTGAAGGTGTGTGTTTTGTGCTAGAGATGTGTTAGTTCCCTCCGAATATCTCTTCCCCCTCTTTGATTGAAAAACGTTGCTGTTGGCAAGAGAGAAGCGCTCTCCCTTCTGCGCTTGCTGCTCCGTAAACGGAGCCTGCGTCCGTTTGTCGTGATGCACCAACTCTTGGCCTTGCCCAACTGCATGAAGAATGTCCCTTTATGAAACCTTGACAAGACGTGGGGTTGCGCTGTTGGAGAAGGACCTTTCCTGCAGGAATGGAGGAGCTGAGCAGAGCTCTCGCGGGACAGCGGCACCGAGAACGGCACCAGGGAACTGGGGAGTAGCTAGAGACAGCCCGTTTAGCTTGAGAGCCAAATGCAAAGCTCAATTAGGTTTTTAGACACACAAACACAATTTAAAAGGCGCAGGTTTTGAGATTTGATCCCAAAAGAAAGGTGGTTACCCATGAAAATATGAAGCAATTGCCTCGATATTATAGGGAGCAGAAAATACACAATATATTGTCTCTGCTCCCCTTCCTCTTTCAGTCGGTTGCCAGCCTATTGAAATAAAAACCCCGAAACCCCCATTTCTTATTGTCTAAAACTTTTTGAATAAAAAGTGCAAACATTTTGCTTGCCAGTTTTGTTCCATCTAGCTGAAATTTCTTCTCCATGTGTTTATAACCAGGCTTGAAATTAAAATTGCTCTCATCTTCTGTGTGAAGTTGCAGAGCTCTGGAAATAGTGGTTATCTCAATTTTAGTCCATTGTTCCCCCCAGTGCTTTACGTCTGGAGTTTTTCCGTGTTCAGCTTGTTTTATTTAAAGACTTTAACTATTTTAAGTTAATACATTGAGGTTTCATTGCGCACAACGAGGTCTCGCAAGGTGCCTTCTGGGGAGCCGCGTCCCATCGCGGCGTCTCGAGTCGGGTAAAAGGCCGGAGCAGCTGACAGCGCCAGTCCCGGTGCCGGCCTCCCGGCTCCCTCTGCGCCTGACCAGAGCCCTTAAAGAACTCAGGCTGCTGGGTATAATTGAGAATTCGCTGTGCCTCTGCGAAAGCAGAGAGTTTGTGGGATGGCAGCGAGGATGCAGAGCTCTCTCATGCGGTACTATTAAAACTGGATGCTAAAATGCTCACGTTTGTCTTGACTATTGACTGTAGTGTACAAGTTAATTAATAAATGTATGGACTCGCTGAATAATAAAAGCCATTCTGAGAAGGATGGAAGTTACATAATTGACGTGTCACTTCTGAGAGTCCTCAGTTGCCACTTAGTTTTGCCAGAACAGTTGTTTCTGCAGGTAAATTAATTTAATGGGCTTTGACCATCCTGAAGCAGATCTGGACTGTTTTCTTAATGTGGGGGAGGAGGAAATGAGATGTGCTGTATTTGAGTGTTGTAAGAATATCAGATACACCTTCTGTAGCGAGTCCCCAAGAGGCAAATGTTGAATGGCTGCCTGTCCATTCTTTTTTTTTGCCTTTTGGAGTGAATGATTTCAAGTGTGAATTTGCGTTCCCTGAGAAATTGTAAGATGAAAAGCAAAAAACAGAACAAGAAGCTGAAGTTTTGAAGTTTAATCAGAACTGAAAATGCCAAGGGCACCTTTGGGAAGCCTTGTTTCCCTATTGTTAGAATCCCAGAGTATCTGTGTATAAATGAGGATGGCTTTGTTATTTTTGCACTAGGGTTCGTGAGCATCGGTTGGGAGAGGGTACTGCTTAGTGTTTTTCAGTACAGAGACCATCTGAAAACTCGTACTTCTATTTTTACAACTGTGGTTTTAAATGAGAGTCATCAGGCTTTTAGAATTGCATTAGTGTTTGTTCATCTCCTGCATAGCGATCATACAATCCTTACTTATAGCAGCGCGGTGTGGCCAAGGCAGCTTTATTTTAAATTATGCAACGATAAACACATTACGGAGCTGCTGGATGGTCGTGTTTGGGAGGCTTTGTGTATGGGCCTAAACAAGGCGCAGAATCTCCATGGTGCTTCTCTGAAGTCAATGCAGGTGCGTGAAGCAAAAATGTTAATACAAACTTTCAGTGCCAGCCTTTGAAATCCTTGAAAATGGAGATTTAATGAGTTAGAGATTGTAGCTCCTTTCTCTTGCGCTTTTTAGGCTCTTATTGAAAGAGCAATTTGTCAATCTTTTATTAATAACGAACGGTTCCATGTCAGGTAACCCCTCCACCTAAGCCGGGATGTGAGTGCAAAGGGAAAGTTGAGCAAGTACAAAGCTGACGATGATTTTTTCAAGAGTGTAATTTAAGCAGCTTATTGATGACCCCGGGCTGGTGTAGCTGAGGCTGCCGCAGTTCGGAACGGCTGGAAGCTGCAGCTCCTTAGTCATTATCGGAACGAATTTCAAGGTTAAAGAAAAATAAAGATCAGAAATGTATTTGGGGTGCAAGAGGTGAGAACTGCCTAGTGTGAGAGCAGGCGGGGGCCACAGCAGCCGCCGCCGCAAACACACTGACACACTGTCGCGATGGAGGGAAACCGCTTTAGAAATGTCCAGATTTTTCCTGATATAAAATTAGTAAATTCTGCAGAATCAGAATAACTAGAGTTTGAGAGGGAATCACTCTGTGATAGCTGGTCCGGTATTTTTTAGTTCCATTGAAATTATACCTGTTGCTAATACCGTGTTCCCAGTTGTCTGTGTGCACTGGAGCGTCCCCGTCCCCTCCAGAGCTCCTGCATCCCGCGGGCTCCAGCTCCTCTCTACCTGAGTTTCAAACCCTGAGCGGCGGGTGACGCTCACGTCCCAGATGGGTTTGTCCAGCTTGGGGGTTGACTTGGCACCAGCTCATCAGCTCGGGGTGGAGAGGGGGTTGTGTCTGGTCAGCTCGTTCATCTGAACATTGGCAGCTGCTTCGTGTCCGTCCCCCTCCTGGGGTGCGTGGAGCCGTCTCGGGGACGCTGTTGGCTACTCAGAAGCAGCAAAAAGATGCTTTTGAATTGGTCTGTCGGCGCTGCCACGTCTCTGAACCGTGTCCCTCATTTCTCTGGTCTGTCTCCATTCCCTATGTATTTTTAACTTTTTTCCAGAGATTGCTCGTTATGGCTGATTGCATTATTTGTGATTTTTTTGGTTGCCTTTGATGCCTGTGCCAGTAGTGCTCATGTAAAGGGGCTTGATGATATTGAATGGTAAGAATGAACAAATGCAGCGGGAATTCAATTGCTATTTTGCTCTCAAGCACAAGTGTTCTTTCTAAATCAAGTCTGACCACTTACTATGTCAGTCAGCTGCGTTGTTGGAGACACAGAGAAACTTATTTCATTTACGTTTGATTTAAGGGGAATTTTTGTTTGCTTGTGGTGCTCTATTTTATTTGGCAGCTTTAGAAATGCATTATTTCCAAGTGCTCTGCATGATCTGAAATGAATTTGGCCATAGTCAATCTTCATCTTGGCTGCAAAATCCTATGTAAAATGTAGACCTGTCAAATACTGGCCAGCAGCGCCCTGTCTCTCTGCAGACAGGGAGTGTGAAGGTACTCGTCAGGTGTCACACAGCAGTTATTAATGATGGCTTCTTTCAGATACCTTTAAATTACATTTCTTAATTATACCGCCATCTGCCTCAGCCAGTACGTGTAACTTCAGAATTCACGCTGTAGAGCACCTGATAATTAATGACAACTTGAGATGCTTCATTGTTAAGTCACTTACAGCTTGATTAATTAGTCGACACAGCTCTTCTTAAATTTCACATTTTAGGAGCGAGTGTTTTGCAGCAGTTTGACAGAGGCTTCCCCGGGTGCAGGAACCGCTGGGAATTGGGGCCACGCTCCCAGCTCCCACCTCGCCCTGCTCATGGTTTGCTGAGGAGTTAGTGTGCGGACCCGGCAGAGCCAGGAGCGCGGCAGAGCCAGGAGCGCGGCAGAGCCAGGAGCCCGGCAGAGCCAGGAGCGCGGCAGAGCCAGGAGCGCGGCAGAGCCAGGAGCCCGGCAGAGCCAGGAGCGCGGCAGAGCCAGGAGCGCGGCAGAGCCAGGA
The DNA here is from genome assembly GCF_036013475.1 of Columba livia. Lineage (NCBI taxonomy): Eukaryota > Metazoa > Chordata > Aves > Columbiformes > Columbidae > Columba > Columba livia. The sequence continues at coordinate 18,982,713 of NC_088615.1, read as the reverse complement.
GCCCGGCAGAGCCAGGAGCGCGGCAGAGCCAGGAGCCCGGCAGAGCCAGGAGCGCGCCCGGGCGCGGAGCTGCCACTGGCCAGCGCTGACGTGGACGTTGAGCTTTGCAGAGGACGGGACACGGCAGCCGGCGCTGGGATTGTGTGGACTCGCCAAAGCCCCTCAGTGCGCAGCACACACGCTCCTTTCACGGGCGCTGGCAGGCAGGCCGGCGCTTCCTAGCGCAGAATTGCCAGCAGCGAGGGATTCGGAAGAAAAATGACTGCTCAAAAATGACTGTGCAAAAAGCAAAATTTCATCGTGCCGTGGCGGGGGACACTCGATGATAAACTTCTTTGCCTTTCTGTATTCAGACAGAGCGGGGTTTCTGTGTGCTTGATTCATCACACTTGGCTTGAGAGAGAACACAACATCTCCAGATATCGGAGAGGCTGATTCTGTAGTGCTTCAATGTCGCTTTTATTCAGCCCCATCTCAATAGCGCTTTGTGTTCTGCTGGCTCCTAGAGATTGTAACCGCTGCTGTGGGGGCAGGAGCCACCTGGAAATATGAACCATAAAAAATATCGGCAAACTGCTGGTGCTTCTCAAAAATATGACCTGTGCTTAAAACAACAGCAAAATCTTTATTTGACTTTTAAATCATGGCATCTTATTGTCTTTTGATATTTTCTGAGCCTCTAAATGAAAGCAGAATATACTACAGCTCGCTGGGAACTGGGGATTTAAGACATGACAAAAATACAGGGGGGAAAAAACCCCCTGTGTTCAGAATAAAATCCCTTTTTGGTAGGGCATTATTGAGGGGACGGCTGTGCCTTGCAGAGAGGAGCTGGGGACTGGAACAAATCGGGGAGAAAGGAGCCTCGGCTGAGCTGGGACAAGCTGCACAACCCTCCAACGGGCTGGACACTTACTGCAGCTCCAGCTCTTCCCATGGAGTTCTTGTCTGCGCAGACGAGTGGAGAAGCAAGTTGAGGAGCAGGACTGAAACCTGGCGGAGTTTTCTGTGTTGTGTGGATGCTGCCTCCTCTCTCTCAACTGCAGTTTGTTTTCATCCAAATAGATGCCGTTTCGTCTGCTGACGTGGTGACGTGGTGACGTGGTTCAGTGTTGGAAATGCACAGAGTTTGTTATCCTCTGTAGCTCGATTTGGAACTAGAAGGAGGAGGAGACTGTGCTTTGCAATGGGAGCTTGCTTTTTGCTCACAAAATTAATAATGTGGTTCAAGGAAACCATGGTTCGAGTATACTGGCCTGTGGCTGATGGTTTGTGGGACAGTGATGTGTTCTGTGTGGGAACATCTGTGGAAGGGAATGGCTTGGGGAGGGGGAAAAGCACACGATCCAGCTGCAGATACTGCTGCAAAATAACTGGTATGTGAATGCACAGGATAGTTTAGTTAAAGGGAGAGTGGAATTTCCCCAGCTTATAGAGAAAGTATATGGAGAAATCTGGTTCACTGGTGTTACCGAGCGTCCGCTGGCTGGTGATGATGCTTTTATAGCACATTTACTGGGGTTTTTTGCGGGTTGCTCTGTCCCTGAAAGGACAGTACTCACTGTTCATCTCAGTTCACTTTGTGCTATTTTTGCAGCTTTCTGTGTTCAAATGGCTCAGAATAACATGCTTGTCATTCACCTGTCAACTAAGAAATGTAACGTACTTCAGGCTTCCTTCCCCTGAGAGTAGCTCCGATTGAGCAGTACCTTCAATTACAAAGCCTTGTGTGCTGTCCCCTGGCGGGTGCTCTAAAGGCGGGTGTGCACAGAGGGCCGCGCTGGCAGGATGACCCAGTTAAGGATGCTGCTGTGCAGCGGCTCAGGGCTTTGGAGTCAAGTGTTTTAGCATCATGAGATGGTATTGAAATCTTGAAGAATTGTGGGTGCATCTTCAAGACCACCTGTACGAGCAGATGATTTTATTCAACGAGTCGTGGCACAAACAGAGCTGGAGGAACACCTGCCTGATCCTGCAATCTCTGAGCAGATACAAACATGGAGCAGTTGAGGCCAGTGCTATCCAAGCCCTGTATCCTGCTGCAGAGGTGTGTTCTTTGCACTGACACATGGCAGGATATAGAAATAGCTCAAGAAAACGGGCTCGTCCCCACACTTAGCGACATGAGCAGACTCGCTCCTCAGGCGCATGGCAGCTGGATTGGTGTTTTAACCGTGTGATCGCTGCTGTCTCACCCGAGTGGGAATGGGCTTTTTAACTGTAACTTCAAGTGCTGCCGCTGATGCTTTTGTACATTTTACTGGGGAGAACTTAACCAAAACACTAGTAACAATGATCTGTCTGTCTTATTGGAATGACTATGGTTTTATGGTCTGATGTGTTATGGTTTTATGGCTAGAGAATGAACAGATGTCATACGGACACTTTGTATTCCATGATGGGTTACTGCTCGCTGTTGGGGGCGGGTAGAAAGTTTCCTGCAGAGGGAAATAAAAGCTAATGCTAACAGTTGTGTTTTGTTCTCTCCCCGCTCTGACACAGGTTGCCAACTTGGCCTGTTCCATCTCGAACAACGAAGAAGGTGTGAAGCTGGTTCGCATGTCAGCCAGCCAGCTGGAAACCCTGTGTCCCCAGGTAAGGACGGGCTGGGGAACAGAACTCAGCCTGGGTAAGCTGGGCAGTTGGCCTGCTGGGACACGCTCTGGCCTTGGAGCTCTCTGTGGACTTGCTGCAGAACTTGACTTTTCCCTTAATATGTGTAGAGTACGAAATGCAGAGTAGGCATCAAGACCCAAACCGTAAAGTACATGACAAAGTGATTAGTGATACGCATAGGCCTTTTTGATGTAAAAGCTTTAATTAATTTGGCCAGGGCATTCTAACTTGTGAGAGACTAAACCGATCACTGGCTTACAGTTCCTGTTGCAGGAAGATGTCTCGTGAAGACGCTACCGCTGCTCCTGTGCAGGCTGTAAGATGAATTATAGATATATTATTTCTTGCCTGGGTAGAATATAAATATGCCAGAAAAAACTCTTCTCTGTAGAGCAGGATCAGAGGAGGCTGGCTGTGCGTGACGAGTTTGAACCTGGCTAAGACTACCTTTTAATTAATACCTTTTTAATGGAAACAAGGAAATGAGGTTTATATGAGCACTGGACTATCCTTTTCCATTTTGACAGCCCCGATGTTTTAAATGTCAGCAGCTAGATACTTGGGTGAACCCCTGAAGACCACAGTGCGCTGTTGATTCCTGTAATTTACATTTGTTAAAGCAATAGGAAATTCAGGTCTAAAGTAAGCTGATGATGGTGAAGAGGAGCTAATGGAAAATACGTACTCAAAAAAAGGATCAAATGGCATTTTATGAAAACAGGGTGTGTTGTGTCAGGGTTATTCAGATTTTTTTCAGGTTTTCCGATGTACATTGGTCCTTTTAAAAGCAGTCGAAAGGCAGAGAGGTGCATTCACCTGCGCCTGCCTCAGCAGCAGGGGAGTTTTGGAGGAGGACCAGGGCTATTTTACCTTTTCTGTCACTTTGCAGTAAGGATGCTATTGAATAGCTGAAGACAGGCACCCGAACAGGAGCCATTCAGCACCACCTGGGAGGCCACTGGTGGCCCAGGGGCAGTGGTTCTGCTCAGGACCAGCCCCGGCCGGCGCATCCGCCGCGTGGTTCTTCGCCTCCCCACTCTGGGGCAAGCGGTGTGTGTGGCTGGTACATCCAAAGGTCAATTTTTACAGTTGGAACAAAGCATGTGGAAGGAAAAGCTTTTAAAAATACATCTGATCTGCTAGAAGGGCTTGCTCTTTGTTCGAGTCACCAACTAGGCTGGATGTAATTTTTTCTTCAAGAATATGGGTGTGTAATGCATGTTGCTGCAAACAAACGCTGATGTTTTTGAAAAGAATCATCTTAAGAAAGTTAGGGTTTATTTGAATCTAAGCGTTTCTGGTAGTTGTCCAAGTCTGTGGGGGTGTTTTCCCGTCCCCATTAGTGAAGCTCTGTGTATTTCAAACTCATTCGGCCTTTGCTTTTCCAACAACTACTTATTGAAATAAACCTACTCCTTTATAAAATAAACACCATGTCAACCTGAAATAATTACCAAAGTACAGTCAGCAGTCATCAAACCATAGTCACATCTACTGAAGTGCCGTTGTTAACCTCTGGCTTTGGGGATTATGGATAATACATTTAACACACATTGGAAGCCTTGATTATCTGTAAATGGACAAGGGCGATAACCGATGGATTTTGGCTTTATAAAGGTCACACATCTGAACTTCCAATTCCTGCTCCACTGCCTTAATGGCAGGGTTACCACCATGAGATTAGTCAGTGACTCCACAGCTGTTCTTAGCACTTGAAAGAATGCTTTTATATTACATTACATGTCCTCTGGTTGGTTCTTCAATGCTCCCAGAGTATTTAAACATGTTGGGAATCCTGAGGGGTAATCAGGAGCACTTATCTAAACTGTTTCACAGGGTGTGTTTCCTCCCATCAGTACGGAAGCTGGTCCTGTGCCGTCCTCCTCAGCCGCGTCTCTGAGCAGCCCCCAGACTTTGCTTGTTCTGTATGATCTAAATGCTCCTGCATATAAAGAGTGGCACAGTGGGGGTGTGTTTCCTTTTTTGGACAATTGTCTGTTTATTTTGCAGTTTATTCCCGATGAGATTCACAGCTGCTTCTTGAATCCTTTTAGGTGGCTGTGCTGAACAAACGTGTGAATTAGGCATAAAATACAGATTTAAGCCAATATTATCTGCTCCGATGCCTTTTTTTTTGGCTTAGATGGTGTTTTTCCAGGAGGATGCTGGATTTGGAATGAGTCAAGTCAATCAGTAATTACAATAGTCTCTGAAACTCAAGTGACTGTATCAATATCACACAGAAATATGATGTATGAAATTAAATTCAAGGTATTGCTGTAGTTGGAAGGATGAAACTGAAATTTAATGCACTTGTAAGTCCCCAGGTAACCTCTTAAATAGCTTAGCTGAGTAGAGGCCATTCTGGGAGTAGGGAACTCCTGGTTAAAGAATGATTTCTGCAGAAATCAATCTGTAGAGTTAATTATAAAAGCTGTATCTCAAATCGAGCAGTTACTCGGTCTCGTGCCATAACTATCCTTTTAGAGCTGGCAGCGGGAGTGAGGAACATGCAGCACTTGGGGAAAACCCGGAGGGCTTGTGGGTATGGACACGAAGTCACTCACTGCCCGTGTCACCTGCGCCTTCAGGCGTTCTCGGGTTTGAACTGTAACTCTTTGAGCAAAAAGAAGATGGAGAAAGTTTCCCATCGGAAAAGCGTCTACAAAAGCAAGCAGTGAAATTTGTTTAGCGTGGCTGTTACTGAAGATCAGCTCTTCCTCAAGAGTAACATCATCCTGCCTGTTTGTGAGTCCCCAGCCAATTAACTCAGAAATTAATGTGAAGTTGAAGACTTAATGTGATATTTAGAGCTCCCTTTTGACGGTGCGGGGGGAGCTGGAGCCGGCGGGGTGACGTGTGCTGGGCTGGCTTTGCAGGGAGATGTGAGGCAGCAGCAGAGGCGCACAGGTGCCTGTCTAAAGGAAGCCGTGACTTACAAGCCTGCCTGCATTTTCTCCTGATTTTGAGGGCATGCATTGCTGAAAGTCTGGATATCAAAGCAAAACTAATTGTCCGGCATCTTGCAGGCAGTCCCGCAGCTCCGCGCCTGGCGAGGCGCTGGGGAAACAGGCCTGGCTCCATGGGCTGAGACCGAACAGCAGAAGTTCTCCGTCACTCCAGTGAAATGGTTTTAAAAATGCTTAAGATGTCTTTCATAATGGAGATGGAAAAGTACTGATGTGACATGCTTGGAATAGTTGCCTGTGCTTGCATTTGCCTAGCAGAGCGCTGGGGGAAGTTTTCTGTGCCTTCTTGCTAAACACAGAGCTTGCTGGTGGTAAATTAGTGCAACATTTTGTGTATTGCGACTCGAGAACCTGGATCCTCACTTGTGACTCTGGCATCTGAGTCCTGTTTCCAAGAAGCACTTGCTTTGGGAGCTTGCGAAAGCTGTTTTGTAACAGCATTTTGAATTAAAGATGTCTGAGAAGAGAGCTTAACCGCAGGAGTGTTTCTGATCATACAAGTTGTAGGTGTCTAGAAAGCAACAGTGAAATGCCCCAGCACAGCTCTTGAAAGGCAGAGCATTGCTCAGCCTTTTGATGTGACAGCCCACTGGCTGCTTTCGCTACCTGGGTGTTGACTTTCCCGGGCTTTAAAGCCTCCGTGACGTTCATCGGTAGGCTTCTCACCAAACTGCAGTCAGGCTGGGAGTTGTGGAAAATAATTATTGTCATCAGACTGGAGCCTGTTGCCATTGAGACCAATCATGTGCTGGGAGGTGGGTTGTGGGAGCGAGATCACAGAACCACAGAACGTCAGGGGTTGAAGGGCCCTGGAAAGCTCATCCAGTGCAATCCCCCCATGGAGCAGGAACACCCAGATGAGGTTACACAGGAAGGTGTCCAGGCGGGTTGGAATGTCTGCACAGAAGGAGACTCCACAACCCCCTGGGCAGCCTGGGCCAGGCTCTGACACCCTCACCCCAAACAAGTTTCTTCTCATCTTTCAGTGGAACCTCCTGTGTTCCAGTTTGCACCCATTGCCCCTTGTCCTGTCACTGGTTGTCACCAGAAGAGCCTGGCTCCATCCTCCTGACACTCCCCCTTTCCATATTGATCCCCATGAATGAGTCCCCCCTCAGTCTCCTCTTGTCCAGCTCCAGAGCCCCAGCTCCCTCAGCCTTTCCTCACACGGGAGATGCTCCACTCCCTCCAGCATCTTGGTGGCTGCGCTGGACTCTCTCCAGCAGTTCCCTGTCCTGCTGGAACTGAGGGGCCACAACTGGACACAATATTCCAGATGGACCTGTCTGTCCCTGGCACGGACACGCGGGGCTGTTCTCCCATCCGTGAGGCCATTCTCCTCTTCTCCTCCACTGTCCGAATAGCTCATCTCCTTGGAAACCTGGGGAGGGCACCAGGTCCCCATCCCGTCCAGTCCCGTCCCCGTGCACTCACAGCGGGGCTGGGGCGGCTCAGCGGCCCCTGCACCCTCCAGGGAGAGGTGCCATTGAACAGACTCCAAATCAACCTTGGATTAAATTACTTTTTCTTTTTTAAATACAAATAAATTGGCTCTTCTCTTATTAACATCTTGTTTTAGTAATTGCTGTTCCACATCCTTACATTCCAGTTTGGAAATGCTTGAAAAGCATTTGCTGCTTATAGATTTCTGATGAGGCAGATGGTTACATATGCTGATCACACCTACTGACCCAGACAAAATACCGAGGCACAAGGAATCCCATTAGAGGTTCCAAATAGTGCAAACCGTTTTGTATCAAAGTTGCGGCATGCTGGAGGAACAAAAAAACCCCTCCAGCCCACCCTTCAAGTCAAGCAAACCCAACCGTGACTGGCGGGGTTCTCTCCTGGAGTCCCCAGTTCCTGCCGGTTCCCCGGTGGCTGGTGGAGAAGGAGACAACTTCATTTTTCTTGCAGTAAAAGCTTAATATTGAATAATTGTCCCCTTTCTTCTTCTTTTTGAAAGACTGTCACATTTTTCGAATGTGCTAACTAGCAGCTCTGTCTCCAGACTCTTTAATTACAGGTGCTTGAAGCATGTTATTGGCATTGAGTAGAAATACTTACATAAGAAAAGGAACACTTGGGTTGCAGTTCTGTATGGCACAGGCTTGCTGTGAAGAAGGGACAGAGCAGGACAGGAGTGGCCATCAAAAAATGAAATTAGAAACTCGAGCAGTTACTGATGTGTTAAAAAGAAGCAAAATAGGAGAGAGGGATTCAGTTCTGTAGAAGGAGGTATGTTAGTGTGTAAGGACCCTGTGTTTCCATCACAGCACAGTGGGACCTGTGGTGTGCAGTACACAACAGCTTCCAGGGAAGACACAGAGTCCCTGAAACCCCCAAAGCTCCTGCACTTGAAGTCACTGAAATGCAGCACAAATCAACACCAAAACAAATGGCACCAACGTTCTTGCAGCTTCTACATTGACTGGTACTGTAATATCAATTCTCAGCTACAAATGAAAATGCTTTTTCAATATGCGGGGAAGTCAATAGGATAATTATCTCTACACGATATGCAAATAGTAAATACTTTGACACAGATGTATATGCTAACCTGGAAAAGGTCGTGTTATTCTAGTAAAAGTGTGTATGTGTGGGTCGTTGTAGCACCGTAACAACAGGAGGAGATATCTGCAGAGACGCCCGCAGTCACTCTGTGCAACCTGCAGGAAAGTGCAATGCTCAAAGTGCCTTTTGTACACTGGAACAGAGTATTGGAACTCAAAGGAAACTTTTTCTCCTTCTTTTGGTGCATCAGCCTCCGTACACTTGCTGGTCACTGCCATTATAGCTAGAGAAGTGCAAAACAATCTTCAGTATGTTTTGCTTCCAGGCATTTCAGCTCATCAGAGTCTGCAGAGTGCTTTTTGCTGTATTGAAGTACGTAGAGGGTTAGCACACGTAGACATGTGGATGCAAATCTGGGGTTGGATGTAACTGGAAGCGACTTAAATGTCTTGCTTATGAACCCTTTTTTCTACTCAGAGCAAAATGCAATTAGGAGCAGGGAAGGAGACATGAGTAGGCTGAACGCTGGAGGTAACTTTGGCATCTGGCATATGTAAAATTAGATTATGAGCAGCTTCTTACAAACTGCCTGTAAGCAAGCTATGCTTGCTTTAATACAGAAAAAGACAGGTGGTAAAATCCACCTGAGCAAGGAGAGAGCCCTGGCTGGGCTCAGCTGCTGTGGCAGCTCCGTGGTGAGGTCCTGAATTCATTTCACAGCATCCCAGCCCGGTTGGGCTGCAGGAGCTCTGCAGATCCCCAGCCCCACCTGCTCCCGCAGGGTCACAGAGCAGATCACACGGGTGGGTCCAGGGGGTTTGAATGTCTCAGAGCAGGAGACTCCACACCCGCTCTGGGCAGCCTGGGCCAGGCTCTGGCACCTCCCAGCAAACAAGTTTCTCCTCATGTTCACATGGACCCTCCTGTGTTTCAGTCTGTGCCCGTTGCCCCTCACCCTGGCGTTGGGCACCACTGAACAGAGTCTGGTCCATCCTCTGACACCCACCCTGAGATGTTGATCCCATTGATCACATCCCTCTCAGCTTCTCTTCTCCAGCTCAACAGCCCCAGCTCTCTCAGTGTCTCCTCATCACAAAGATGCTCCAGACCCCTCATGATCTTCATGGCCACCGCTGGACTCCCTCCAGTAATTCCTTGTTCTTCTTCAACTGGGGAGCCCAGCACTGGACCCACAACTGCAGACGTGGCCTCCCCAGGGCAGAGCAGAGGGGCAGGAACAGCCTCCCTGACCTGCTGCTCACACTCTTCCTCATGCACCCCAGGTACCATTGGCCTCTTGGCCACAGGGCACATCGGTGACTCGTGGGCCAACCTGTTGTCCCCCAGAACTCCCAGGTCCCTCTGCAGAGCTGCTTTCAGCAGGTCACCCCAACCTGTGCTGGTGCCGGGGGTCGTTCCTCCCCAGCTGCAGGACCCTGCACGTGCCCTGATTGAACTCCACCAGGTTCTTCTCTGCCCCGGCCAGCCTGGCCAGGTCTCTGGATGGCTTCTCCCTTTCACCTGCTCCAGAATGAAACTGATTTTCACATCACAGAGGGGGCTTGGCTTTTCAGATAGGCGAGTGCTTGTTTTATCATCTTGATTTTTTTACAAAGGCAAAGTGTACTGGATTTGAAGGCCATGGAGCTACTTTCCAACTCATTACCCAAATGGAACAATGAAGATGGTAAATTAAGATCTTTATTTTAAAACAAATAAACAAGTAAGTTACTTAGGAACAGCAGCTATTTTGGTTGTAAAGAAAAGGTGTGCAGTGAGGAGAGGGGAGAGGACTGAGGGGTTGATTCAGAGCTTTTGAAACTGAAAATCTCCGTCATGTGGCACAGTCGCATCCTAAAACCGAAGCAGCGCAAAGTTAAGCTGCAGAAAGGTCTCCTGGAAAGAGCAAAAAGACTGAGGCAGGAAAGAAAAAGTGTTTGTAGCCGTTGAAGTGGGGAGTCCTGTAGCGCAGAGCTGCTGTGTGCGCAGCAAGCAGGGGCTGCAATGCAAAATCAACAGGTGGTGGTTTTCTTCTCACAATGGAAGTTTCTTCCTCGGGCCAGATGATCAAACCTGTTTTTTGCAGGAACGCCCCCATGTGTAGGGGCTTTCTTCCAGCCTCTCTGATGAGGTGCTTTAAGGTGAGGCTTGAAGCCACCCTAAATTAAGCCTAAAAAGCTTAATTTTGAGTGAGCCAATGGTTCTAGTTTACTCCCAGTCCGTCTAACCTCAGCGTAAGTCGCTCTTCAGGGAGCCTTGGCGAGCCCTGCCCTGCAAATGTTGAAATATATCAATTCAGCCTGACATCTTTAGTTTCAATAGGGAAAATAAAATAAATGAAAAGCAGGTTCTTCCCATGCAAGACGTGAGAAGAGGACTTGAGGTGCAGATTGAGACATCACTTGGAATCCCAAAGCTCCGCGATCTCGGGCCGCGCGTTGCCAAGGCCTGGAAGCTGCGAGGCGGAGGAGAGACACTCCAAGTAATCGCTGGAACCACCTCATCGAGCGTTGGGCAGTCTGACTCCAGCACTGCAATTGCTGCATGACACAAAGCGCCGATAAAAATAGTGTGTTTTCTTGCCATGCTTCATTTCCTTCTGGATAGTCTGAAAATGTCCCTGTTTGATTCTTTTCTTTGCACGGCTTCAGTGAGTCATTGTGATCACAGTGCGCTGGCAGCGTTTGCAAAAGCTAGAAACACAGAATATTTCCCTGAAATTGCCAAATGTTTTTCATGGAAGCAGCTTCATTTCAGGTAGTCTGGCCATGTTCTTCTTATTTTTTGAGATACCTATCTATATATATCTCCTTCCTGGAAGAGTTACTAATATTCTAGATGAGTTGCCCAGCGCTGCATGTTTTTTGGAGAAGCAATAGTGTACTTTAATGAGCCCCTTCCCCCTCTCCCACAAGTGTTCATTTTTAGATAATAAGCGAATCGGAGTCCTGCTGCGTACACAGACTATTTAAGATCCAGCATCCCTCTCTTTTTCCCTATCTATGCATTTGTTGGAAAATAAATCACTCACTGTACTGGATACCAGGCAAATGCACTCAAATAGATAATTAGCAGGTTTTTGGGATATTACGAGTGAGACATGTCCGGGATAACTTGCCCATGTAAATGCTCCATTGAGCGAAGGGTTTTATCAGGATCTGTCTTGAATTTCTTCCTGAGCACACACGGACCTGTGTGGGTTTCCCAAGCTGCAGCTTTGTCTTTATTCCCACAGTGACACGGGATAACCTTTAGTTTCCACATCTCTAGAACCTCCGGCTGCTTTCCAAACACAAGACACGCATGCTTGGAAGGGAGATCTGACATGCTGGTTTTGCTTGGACAATTTTTTAAAATACGTGCATGTGGATTTCGTGACGACGGTCTGTTTGAGTTTCTGTATCTGTGACAGCTCCTCCATTACCTGGCAGAGCTGCTTAATGGGGGCATCTGGAGCTGGGCACGTGCTGTCGACAAAGATTAATTGTTCCGACAGCTGCTGCTGTCCAGAGATACATCACCCGGGTACCCAGGCCGTATGTTCCTTTGGCACCACTGCTGACCTGTCCCAGTGCTTGAAGGATGTTTTCGTATCTGATGTTGCCCAGGCAGCCGGAAGAGAGCAGGAGATGTCCTGCCCCTCGGTACCGCCGACTCCTCTGTCTCAGTAGTTACAGTTACTGGCAGGATAGAGGCTGAGAGCAGATTTCTGGAGCGTTGTCTGCTTTACCCTTTTTATTTCCAGGACGCTTGTTGTTTGGGTTCATCTTCATAAAACTGTGGATATCTAGATTTTGATTGATAAGTGGATAATTCATTACATCAATCAGACTGAGGCGATGGATAAACTTAAGAAGCAGGGCTCTGGAGCAGAGACACGTTTCCCTTTGTAAAACCTCTATTTGTGTTTAATTTGAAGTTTTTAAACATCATTCTCTCGGGTGTTGCGAGGCTTTTATGGGGGCTTTCGGAACTCGAGGGCCACGGTCTCCAGGAGCAGCGTGGCTGGTGGCTGGTCCGTCTGAGCACAGCAGAGGAGGGGCCCCTCCGTTCCGCGTGACGGACGGACACCGTCATTGTCACCGAGGTTCAAAGGCACGTTCCATCCCCACGGGCCTCCTGAACAGATTGCAGCTCGTGCCAAATTGTTTCTCACATATGTCTGTGTTATCAAACCCATGGAGCTCGTTGTGATTGGTGACCCAGACTCGCAGCTTCCGTCTCCAGGGCCACGGAGAGTTTTCCATGGGTTGTCCTCAGTCAGGGCTCATGGCTGCGTCCCCGGGCGAGTCAGCCTCCTTACCCGCCTCATTCATTCAGTGCCATCGGGGTACGTTTGACATCACCATCGTTTCCGTGCTTAGTGAGTTATCTATTTTTTTAAATGCTTTGTGACACTTTTAAATGAAGCAGGGAGAGAAAGCAGGTTTTGGAAAACCAGGCTTGCTTGTTTCCTTTGGCAACTTGGTGAAATTAATACTGGCCTGAAGCAGAGAAGAAAAATTACACGTTAAACTTACAAGTTCATCAGCTGTAACTCCCAGGGGCTTGAAACCAAGGTTAGGACTGTCAGTGGGCCCGACGGTGGCGGGTTCCCCCCGCCCGGCGTGTCTCCAGCTGGTTCTGCTGGAGCAGGGCTCTGAGCTTGCTTTCTTCCCACAAAAAGAGGCTTTTTTGGTCGTTTCACTGACCAGTTAGTTGGCACAGCATAAACTTTGTTACCCAGCAGTATGTGTAGCATTTGTTCTGCTTAGAAAAATGAGGATCTGGAGTAAATGACAGTGTTAGGGTTTGAAGAAAATCATGAATAGTAGGGGGGTGTTTAGGAGAAGCATCAAATCGTGTCCTCTCCTCCTGTTCCCGGGCTAATCTTGCTCTTCCGTAGCCATAACAGAATTCTTAATGTATTGCAACCGTTACTGACAAGGTACAGAGGAAAGCTTTAAGGAAAAGACGGTAAATCCAAAAATAATCTCTCATTTTGTATTTGCGTGTTGTTTCTGCTTCAGACGGTGTAAGCTCAGTCCTTTTTTGGCCTTTGTTTCTCAGGTTCTGGTGAGTAGCTCAGGAAACGCAGCCTCCAGTGTACTAAATGTCGGCCTGTCTGAAATATTTACCAACAGAAAGCAACACCTTTTAACGTGAGCTGTTAACGAAAGGTGAAGCTGGCTCGTGTGAATACTCACCAAGTGTTCTTACCTGTAATAAGCAACCGTAATAAATGTGGAAGAGGGAATGAGTTGGATGTGAGGGCAACAGAATAAACACTCTTGTGTTTAAACACCGAGTTCCTTAAAAGTTATTAAAGTTGCTTTGTTTGCTGTTGAGCTCATTGGATAAACACATGGAAATGAATTGGTTCGTGAAGGGCACGTTGTAAAAAGCCAGAGGTGTTTTGCAGGTGATCAACGCGGCGCTGGCGCTGGCTGCCAAGCCCCAGAGCAAGCTGGCGCAGGAGAACATGGATCTGTTCAAGGAGCAGTGGGAGAAGCAGGTGCGCGTGCTGACGGACGCCGTGGACGACATCACGTCCATCGACGACTTCCTGGCTGTGTCAGGTAACCAGGGCTCCCATCGCAGAAAGAGCCACCCAAACTGAGCTTAGCCCTGGAAACGAGTGGTTTCTGCACGTGTTCTGGAGGCTCCTCGGGCTTTGGGAAGGGAGGGTGTTGCTGCGCTTCACCTGGCAAGCGTCGGCTTCTGTCAGGCAAGGTGCGAAAATAGAGGAGAAGATCTTGGCATGAGGAGAAGAGGTATTTTTATAGTGTGAAAACAGCGAGAGTTTACTTCAGCAGGTACTCTAGAAACCTGTCATTGCACTTAGAGCGTGTGCGTGCATAAATGTATATATTTACATGGCAGTAGACAGATCAGCTTAAACACAGCGAAAGACACTTTATGTCTCAGGATTTGGAATTGCTTAGCTGAACTACTGATGAATTACCATCCAGATTCTGCAGACAAACCTCACCGGTAACACTGGGGAAAGAAATATGGCTATGTTCGAGTCACAAACTAGCAAAAAAGACCAGCTCTCAGTTCACCTTAGGCGCTTCTTATGGAAACAAAAATGAATAGCAAACCATGGTCATACAAGTTAAGTAAAATAAAATTGTTCCTATAGAAAATGTTTCTTAACATGTCCTCTTTAGTGAAGTTTTTAAGCTTTTGAAAAAGACTAATTATAATAGATTAATGATTCCATTTGATGAAGTGCTTGCCAAGATAATCTGTTATATCAGCATCATTGATAAAGACCCACTATTAGCTGCTGTGACCTAGGAGTAAGGGCGGCATTTTTATTTCCACATCGTCTAGTTTCGCTCTAGCTGGAGGACATGGGGACACGGCCACGTGAATTGTGTCTGCAATAGAGCATTCACGGGGGACCGCTGCCAACTGGGGGTCTGATTTTCCTGGTGCAAACAGGCTTGGGCATCTCAGGAGACCTAAAAACCCTGGTTGTAAAGAGAGATTTCACAGGAGAATGTGTGGCATCAGAAATATACCAGGTGAACACAGCTAGCAATGTAGATTAAAACTTGCAGGCCTGAATAAAAAGACTAATACTAAATTTTAAAAAAGAAAGAAAGAAAAGACCAAGCAAACAAAACAAAACAAACACACACACACACAAAAAAACCCAACAACAAAAAAAACAAGTAGTGTTTCCACAATGAGTCACCTGTATTATAATATCATACATGTTGTATCATGGTCCCCTGGGTTCTGAATACAGATTTCCTTTGCAATGAGTTAGCATAAACTTATTAGGCAGTTGAGCGTCCCAGTTCTTTGTATGTGTCTGCGTGCTCAGCGCTGCAGCAGTGATTGAAATTGCACAGCTGCGAGGAGCCTATTTCTGGGGAAATATATTTAGAGAGAATCGTGTGCTGAAGTTCATGGCTCTGCTTGGAGTTTGCCCACAAGCGTACAGAACATTTGCAAGAGAACGAGCTGCGAGTCTGTGCAAACACCGTCTGTCCAGAGCTGCATTTCACTGGCAGATGTGGCCCGAAAGGGCTCAAGCCACTGGGACAGGTGATCTCCATCATCACGGTCATTGGAAGACATGGGTGCTCTGCTTTGGAGGGGACACAGAATCCCAAAACGTCAGGGGTTGGAAGGGCCCTGGAAAGCTCATCCAGTGCAATCCCCCCATGGAGCAGGAACACCCAGATGAGGTTACACAGGAAGGTGTCCAGGCGGGTTGGAATGTCTGCACAGAAGGAGACTCCACAACCCCCTGGGCAGCCTGGGCCAGGCTCTGCCACCCTCACCAGGAACAAGTTTCTTCTCATCTTTCAGTGGAACCTCCTGTGTTCCAGTTTGCACCCATTGCCCCTTGTCCTGTCACTGGTTGTCACCAGAAGAGCCTGGCTCCATCCTCCTGACACTCCCCCTTTCCATATTGATCCCCAGGAATGAGTCCCCCCTCAGTCTCCTCTTGTCCAGCTCCAGAGCCCCAGCTCCCTCAGCCTTTCCTCACACGGGAGATGCTCCACTCCCTGCAGCATCTTCGCAGCTCTGCTGGCCACTGCTGAGTCCTCTGCAGAGCCAAAGGGCTTGGATGCTTTTCATATATATGCCACAACTCCAACTCTCTGCTGAAAGTCTAAGCATGTATTGGATAAAATTGGGACGGGTATGGTTTATACCAGATTCTGTTCAGGTTTATTAGGGTGTTTTTGCATGGTAGGGTTTGTGTCAGCTGCGAACTGGGATGTAAGCAGATTAAGAAGTGTTCTTGTGGGCCTGTGTGTGTGTTTGTACGTACATGTGTATACATATATAAAATGCCACATTTTTACAGTGTGCCGTGCTGTCCAGCAGAAAGCGTAGGCTTTGTTGTTCAGCTTATGCCACAGAATTGCAATAATTAAGCACAAGTAAAGGCCTGATGAAATAGATGTTGGGTTTAGATAATACATACATACAAGAATAAGGATAGTTAAATGCCCAGTGTTGCAGAAAATGTTGCTGGTTCCAGTGTTCTTTGAAGGACACGGTATGAAAAGTCCCTGTCAAGTTGGGACAGCGGTCTGGTGGTGGCTGATTGTCGGTGCACGGGCAATTAACAGTG
Source organism: Columba livia (assembly GCF_036013475.1). Classification (NCBI taxonomy): domain Eukaryota; kingdom Metazoa; phylum Chordata; class Aves; order Columbiformes; family Columbidae; genus Columba; species Columba livia. The sequence goes on along the minus strand of NC_088615.1, from coordinate 18,966,531 downwards.
AGGAGTCCCGTAAATATCTTTCTGTCCGCTCCCAGCCAGGAGTGATCTGCAGCGCAGAAGCTCCAGCATCAGAGGTACCGTCTGCTGAACAGTCCTTGACAGATTTGTCTCATTTAAGCTTGTGTTAGCTGCTCTTCCGACCATTGTAAACTGCTGGCATCTCCATCATCCTGTGCAGAATTCACAACCCAGCTGTGCTCCGTGTGAAGAACCTCCTCGTTTTTGCAGTGTCGCCTCTTTGATTCACTTGATGCCCCTGGTTGTAGTAGATGGCAAAGAGATTCTTTTTCCCTCCTGGCTTTCTTCCTGCTGCTTGCAAACGCGGAGAGTTGTGTTGCACGCTTAGTCAGTCATCTCCTCCTTGACTTGCAGGGTCTTTGCCTGGTTCATTATTCCACATTTCAAAGCTCTTCTCTACCTTCTGTAATTCTCATCCCTCTTGTCAGTGCCTTCCCCGAGTACACGGGCTGTGTTTGTGTGCCTGCTATCTCTGTGTAATTGTCAAATCCAATGTTCTGAAATTATCTGGATCTCCTTTGAAACCCTCTAAAAAAATCATTCCATTTGCTGCCTTCTCTTCCTCTGCTGCTGACAGAGGTTTATGCAAGAGACTGCCCATCACAGAGAGCGGTTTTGTCCTAAGAGCATCCAGATGAACATTGCCTGAGCCCGCTGATTATCCTCCTGGTTGTAAGATGAATACGGTATTTACGAGTGTATGGACACTCAGGCGTGGGTCCCATCACCACGTCCACTGACACAGCTGCCTGTCCTGGTCCCCCAGTGTCCTTGTCGAGAGAGGGTCCAGCCTGGAAATGGTTCTGAGACCTTCCGCAGGGGACACAGCAGGGAAGCAGCGTTACATTGATACATCTGCGGCTTCATCTCTGTTGCTCTTTTGATCTCTTGGAGCCCCCAGGCCCCCTCACAGGCTCCTTGGGATGTTCGGAAAAGGATTTCTTAATCCCTTTAGTGGCGAGGTGGGTGGAGGTGGGAGGTGTTTGCTGGGGAGGACTGAGGGTTGACAGTTGTGGGATACTTTCAATTCTGTTAGCTTTTCACACTTGCCTTGTTTGCTCTAAAAATCTTTTTCTTTTAAAAAAAATGTTGTCTTTCCTCTCACCTTGATGCCAAACCACAGCATAGAGAAAGGAGAGAAAGGACAAGACCCCTTTGCCGTTTCCTGCGTTACATTCTGTGTTCTGGGAGGTTTGTCTCCAGCGCGGCACCGGGACGCTGTGATCACGTCCCCGGCGCTGAACCCGTGCGTCAGCGTTTCTGGGGCTCTGCCACCCCGGCCTCAGCAGATGGCATTTTGTGCCAGACACTTGCGGTCCGTATGCCTGTAGGACAGGTAGCGGTGTGTGTATATCCGAGCACACAGAACAGTGTCAAATCCGATTTGTTATCGTCCGACCGGAGAGTATAACCTGAGCGGATGCACTGACAGCCCCGCACTTCCCCGCGGCCCCATCAGGGATCAGCTTTCCATAGAAACGTCTTTCTGGGAACTTGGCATCTGCAAAAGGCATTAAATGATCAGCGGGTATTTAAATATTCATCCTCATTTTGTCGATGCCTTTTATTAAAGTTCATATAATCCGAAGAGGCTTTTAAATGGTCTGCGGCTTAATTTATTCGTGAAGGAATCCAAGCAATAAGCTGTCTGTGTTTTGGCCCGACGCCGAGGCTTTTTCTTTTTGCTGTGGCAGGGCGGTCTGTCTCTTCCTTTAAACACCAAACCCCCGTGTGCTCCTCGCTGCAGCTCTCGTACCTTGGCTGCCTGCTCGCTGACTTGTCACATCACTAATGAACCTGCTCTTCTCCGCCCTCAGCTGAACTCGTTCAGCCCGAGTCGCTTCAGAGGGATTTCACAAGTGTAGTTTTTGTTCAGGCTGCTTACAGAAAGTCTCGCAGTATTGCACCTGGCTCTGTTAATTTTATGTAAATGAAGCGTAGCTCTTCCAGCAGCAATCCTTTCAGCCAGTTTATACAAATCCGCCATCAGTCAACTCTATGGGCTTCTCATCTCTACAAACTCTTGCAAAATGGCTCTTTTACTACCTGCGCGGGGAATAAAAGCCACTTCAGTGGCACGGATTGGCAGCGTAGCGTGATTAAGTCAATGGTAAGTAACGCTGGAAACTATTTTAAGTGACAGAGCAGAAATGTTTCCAAGTTGGTTCCTTACCAAGCAGCCCAAATGCTGATGTTGGAGGGCAGCGTCAAGGCGTTGCTGCTGATACATTTAAAAAGTCTCTAACGCTGTTTGGAAGAGCTTTTGTGTAGGATTCCCCAAATGAGGATGCCAACCTCTTTAGGCATCTTCAGCCATCCCTCAAGGGGTTTTACTCATGATGAGTCTCTTGGACTTGATCAGTGGGGGCAGATATCTCTGTATAAAAATTAAAATGTATATTCTAGAAGGAAATTACAAAGTTCTTGGCTTCATTTTTTTTCTTAAAAGGCAATGAGTACTCGGCTGCTGGAACGCTTTCTGCATAAATCACCGCATATCTTACGTGTCTTAAATTTGAATGGAGGACTACCAGTTTAATATTCTTTAATATGTGGTTGTAGGAAAGCACTGTGTAGGGAAGGTAGGAACGTGCCGCAGGTGCCCCAGTCTATTAAAACTTTGGGTGGGTCAGGGGAGGGCGTCTCGTCACCCCACATGCGCGGAATGACAGGGGAGTGGTTTGCAAGTGTTCGCAATAAGGGGTTTGGCAGTCCAGGGGAGGAATATGGAAGGAGGCACGCTGGGGGAGAATTCGGCTGAACTCAGCTGTTCTGTTGGTAAAACTGAGCACAACCAGGGCAAGAGGTGTGGATGGCAGCAGGTGAACGCACGCAGGTGGTTTTTTGACACCTGGTTGGGAAGGTCGGCTGTTTGCTGCTCATAGCAAGCTTAAAAATTAATGCTGTAAAGCATCTCGCTGAAGGTTTATAGAGCAGATCCCAGACTGAGAAACAGCAATACTGATGACTGCAACAGAAAAGAAGATATTACCATCTAAATCCTCCTTCTTTTACCACCAGAGAATCATATTTTAGAAGATGTAAACAAATGTGTCATTGCTCTCCAAGAAAAAGATGTGGATGGCTTAGACCGCACAGCTGGTGCGATTCGGGGCCGTGCTGCTCGAGTCATTCACGTCGTCACTTCCGAAATGGATAACTACGAACCGGGAGTCTACACCGAGAAGGTGCTGGAAGCGACAAAGTTACTGTCCAACACAGGTAAGAGCCGGTTACTCCCAAGATCCCTGAATTCATCTTGCTTGTAAACGTGCAGGCAGCCAGATACTGATGTACCTGTGAAATCTATTACAGACTCCATTTACATTCTGTAATGAGAATTAGTGGGAGTTATTTGCAGAGCTGTTGCGAAATGAACAATGTAGCTTTGCCGTGTTGACGGTCAGAAAGCTGGGCAGTGCCCCGGCTCTCCTGGCTGTGTTTGCTGCCATGGGCTGAGCTGTAGAAGACAAAACTCCAGGAATGGGTCCCAAACCATGAGTCAGGGCTGGAACGTTCTGCTGGTCATCTTGTAGTATTGGACCAGACCTGTCAGCCTTCAGGGTCCAGAAGGAAGATTTCTGCTGCGTTGGCCCAGTGGAATAAATGTTGGGGTAATAATTTAGGGTAAATTTTGTAAAATATCCTTGTAACTGTTAAAGAAACATTGTAGGTCATACTCACAATTATATATAAGGGTGTTTTCCTGTGACTTAGCTAGTGACATCCATATAGGGTAAGGAATGATTCTGCTCACTTCAGCAAGTGCTGTGACATCTATTAGTTGTTGCTTTTGCTTTAATTACAACTTTGATGAAGAATCGAGGGCGACACTGAGGGAAGGAGCAGCCTGTGAGTGGCTGTGTGGTGCAGTGAGTCACTGCAGTACGGCAGCACGACCTGCCCTCTTCCGTGCCTTTCAAACCTGAACTTTGTGGTGGTGATATTGGCCTTTTTCCCCAAAAAGTTATGTACATCTACAGGAAATATTAAACAAATGCTTAATATTTTATCCTGTAATTTCTGACTGCTTCCGCGGGTGTTTCCTCCTCGTCCACTAGAAGGGTGTGATAAGCTTTGCGCTGTCTAAAGGGAAAAAACCAAAGAGCAGTAGAGTAAGAGAAACTGAAGTGCACAGAAGACTCAGCTACATTATTTGTGTCCTTCTGTAACAAATGTTATGAATTTAAGTGGAACCACTGCAGAGTTTCCAGTTACGGTTAACAACAGGAAACACATGCAGAAAATGGCCCTGGGCTGGGGACTGACTGCTGTTTTGTGTTATAATTCAGTCATGCCGCGGTTTACTGAGCAAGTCGAAGCTGCTGTGGAAGCGCTGAGTTCAGACCCTGCTCAGCCCATGGATGAAAACGAGTTTATCGACGCGTCACGACTGGTGTACGATGGCATCCGAGACATCAGGAAAGCCGTGCTGATGATCCGGGTGAGCACGACTTACTTAAACAGCTTTCTGCTGTTCCACTCGCTTCCCCCCACCCCTGGTGAACTGACACGCATCAGCTGTGTCGAGAGCAGACAGCGTAAGATGTTCATTTAGCTCATATTAACATTCTGAGTCTTGAAAACTGCTAATCACTCCGTGGAGTACTTCAGAAGTACGTTTTGATTCAAATTCATTAAACAGATCTGAGCATCAATGATAGCCGGAGTTGTGAAGCTAAATACCCTTCACGCCTCTTTTGTAATATTGTGTTAATGCCTTGCTTGTTAATATGCTAAAATCAGTGACCTTTGATTTAACAACAGCAAGTGGATTCATGACTACAGATGCTTTTTGATGGTTTGAGAGCTTGGAAATAAACCCTGATGGCTCTTGATTAAGTAAATTTTGAGAATGAATGCTAGTTAGTCAAAAACAGGTTTAGATGAGCTCAGTGTGTAGTTCCCGGAGCGTGTAATTTGTTAATTGGCTCACCTGGTGAACAGGGAGCAGCTCCCAGAGGCTTTGTCTCTGCCCTGTTGTGTGACTCGGGTGCGGGGAACGTGACTCCGAGTCCTCGTTTCGGGGGTTGGGGATCCAAGGGGTGCACAAAAGGAAGTTCTGGTTGAGCTGACCCGTGGGCATGGTTAAAACGGGCAGGAGCCACACACAGTGCAGACTCATGTAGGGGGTTTATTCCTTCTTTTTTCCTCCTATACCACTCTGACTCAAACCTCAGTGCCTCGCGGAGAAACTGTCGTATTCTTTCAGAATGGTAACCATGGCAGATGCGTTTTGGTGATAAGTAAGTTGAGGACATACAGCCCTAGAATATATGATTATAGTAACCGTTGCAATAGTATCTTCCATGTTTCCTGCTTAAAGCAAATAATCAGATGGAAAATCAGAAGAAAAGCTGACAGCCACATATGTGCTCTCCATATAATTTTTTTCAAACTTAGGCTCAGGATTTATAGCCAGCCAATGTTAGATGAAGATACAGTGCTATGCAGACAAACTAATTTGATTCCCCCTCAGTGAAGCCCTTGTTATTCAGGATATGAAAGCACGGCTGCCAGTTCCACGTCGGCCTTAATTAGCCGAGCTGGCGATGCCAGGAATGCCGACGTGTCCCCTTGTGCCATGGCTTCAGTGCACCTGCCAGGACCTAACGCAGCGCGCTGGTGACACCGCCGTGACCTGTCAGAAACTTCAAGTGTTTGTGGTCCAGAGGGCTTTGGGATGCATGGGCATGGAATGGGGCTGGAGAGTCATAACTTGTTTCTAAAGATGCAGCAGAACTGGTTTGGTTTATTTTTGAATTTTTAAAATATTGCTGCACTGAGCTCCTGATTAGTCTGTGTCCTTATGCTGATTTGTGGATGTCTCTGATTTTGGGGATGCCTCTGTCCTTCAAGGCACGGAGAGGAAATGGCAGCTGAAATACCCGAGGTCTTGATGATCAGCATACTCACCTTTGCTTATTGCAACTATCGTGCTTATCTGTCTTCATTTTAACTGTATCACACGATGTCTGTATTGGAAAGCAAGCTCGTAAAATTCATATCACAGGAAAGAAATCTGAAGAACAAGGGCTTTGTTTGCATCGTACCTGTTAAACACCATTTATTGCGTTTAGCGGGGAAGTTCTTTGTTGATTGAGCTCTGCAGCGCTGTCATGAATGCCACTCTAGGCAAAGACACAGTGTTTTGACAAACACACTGTTTAAACTTGATAAGCTTTATGAAAAGTTTGCCAGCTATAGACTGGCAGTAGCAAAAATAAATCGTCGGCAAGCAGGAACTGGGTCAGATGTGTTTAGCCTACAGCAGAAAGCTGGCCCTTACTAGCTAAAAATTGTCAGTGTTTCCTGGGGGATAGGAATAAATTTCGATATACTCTATCTGTCGTTACTTTAGTCACTGCTTTGATTCATAATTGTGCTAAAGACATCCGTGGTTTTGAACCGAGCCTTAAAGCTGCGTGTAATTTTCGCTTCGGAATCTCAAGCGAAGCTTTTGCGTTTAACCAAGTTGCAAATGTGCCGTTTGTTTTGCAAAAGCTTGTTTTCCGTGTTTCTCGTCCTGGGCGCATTAGTGTCCTGCAGATCTCAGGTGGTTAGTTACTGGTGTGTAATTCCGGGGATCCCTGTGGTGTTTAACTCAAGCACGTATGATCACCTGTGTTCACAAGCTGGGTACAGCCCCTATATTTACCTTTTTGTTGAAAACAGTGAATAATTTTTACATTCACTTATTTCCATTCTGTCTGCTTGAAAAGTAATATTCTTGTTGATGTTTAGAGCTATGAAATCTATTGTTTGATCGTATTGAATTACTCTTCCCTCAGACTCCTGAAGAGTTGGATGATTCTGACTTTGAGACCGAGGATTTTGACGTCCGGAGCAGAACGAGTATCCAGACTGAAGATGATCAGCTCATTGCTGGACAGAGCGCGAGGGTAAGGAGGAAATAAAGTTATAAAACCGTGACCCTCCTTCAAGAGACAGTTCGACTTGCTTTGAGAATCCAGGTTAAATGGTCTGGGGGTGGTGGTGAAGACAGTGGGTACGCAGCAAGTGTTATCTGGTGGATGTGGGAAACGTCTTGTGTTTCATTTTGGATCTTCTGAAAAACCAAAATCCTTTTAATACCAGTGAACTCTTAGACATGGCAGACACAGGCATTTACATGCAGTTAGGTGAGCGTCTGCGGGGAGGTACAGAGCGGATCATTCCATTGCACTAACGCTATTTTCAACAGGCAAATCCTAAGGAATTGTTACCAAACGTCTTCTCACACGTGTTGGTGTGTGTTTGGCCACCGAGCGTTTCATCGGGACAATGTTGAGAGGAGCTTGAAAATGAAATGGTGTAAACTAACCGCATTTCCTATGGCTGTTAAAAATGAAGGCACGGATAGGCGATATATAATCATTAATAGGTGAAAACGTAAAGTCAGTACATTGAAGGAGAAACAGGCCTTACCTATTGTTTTTATTTGACATGTCCCGTTCTGGATCGATAATAATTTACAGTCTTGGGAAGGCGCCATGGAAGATTTTTTGTGAAGGCTCTTCTGGGCTGAAACCAGGCAAGACAGAGTTAGGCCTTATTTATCAAACTCCTGCCACATGGCCTTTGGAATTACACTAACTGAGAGTATATTTTATGCTCTTCTTCCTCATACGAGCACTCTATTCCCGTATCCATCTCCCCCCTTTTATTTAAATGCAGAGGTTTCTAATTTAGCTTTTCGCACAGCTGCTGCCAGAGGCTTTTTTGTACTGAAAGCTCCTTTTCACTTGCTCCTGGAGGCGCGAATGCTCCTGGTATTTATGAAGGCAAGGGCACGGAGTCTCATACAGGCTGTAAACCTGGCCTAATAGATTTTATTCAGGAGTAAGCACATGCTCTTTATTTGCACTTACTCTTTCTCAGCACACGTTTCAAAACAGTACATCTAGCTTTGCAGGAGAGAGACTTGTCGCATTTCTTGCAACGCTGAAAGACACCCAAGTGGCGCTTCCTTTTAAAACCCTTAAATCTTGTAGAAAAGGCAAGTCCCTCCTCTTCATGCAGTTTTTCTTTGGTGGATGGTAATATCTGGCAAACTTGTTTGGCGTCTAACAGTTTGATGGTTCAAAATGGAGGGAAATGGTTCTGTAAAGCCTCAAGGTAGAGTACTGCTACGGAAGTTTTATCCCCCGTCTATGTGACTTAAATTGGTTATTAGTGAAATGTTCTCCAAAGCCTTCTACACGTGGTGCCGTAAGGCAAGGTGAGCAAACTCTGTCTTCCAGGCTATCATGGCCCAGCTCCCGCAAGAACAAAAAGCAAAGATTGCCGAGCAAGTCGCGAGCTTCCAGGAAGAAAAGAGTAAATTGGATGCTGAAGTATCCAAATGGGATGACAGCGGTAACGATATAATTGTTCTGGCCAAACAAATGTGTATGATTATGATGGAAATGACAGACTTCACCAGGTGAGTCTTTTTAACGTGTGCGCACAGCACCTTCTCAGAACGGGCTGGGATGCTGATCTTGCAGTGGAAGATTTTGCAAGTACTCTTAGAGCCTGGCTTCTTATAATACCCTTTAAATGTTGCCCTATTAAATCTGTATCTTAACTCGGGAGATGCATTACTATGCAGTGACTGGGTGGTAATAACTGTTTAAATTGAGCTATAGATGCGCAGCAGTCATTGCCTGTCTTTCTTTCCTTCCTAAGGGTGATTTTTGTCCCAAGGAGTATAGATATATATATATATATATATACACATGCTCAGTTCCTTACCACATTAAATTCTATGGGCTTCTTGATACTGCTATACTGCAGAAATAGTTCCTAGTACAGTTATTTGCAGAAGAAAAAGAGGGGGGTTGATGCCTTTTGAAATTCATTTGCCAGATTTTATATAACGCTATTTTTTAAATTTGATGTTGCATTCCATGAAAATTGCAAATCTGTCTTCTAAAATGTTATCTCTTATCATTATTATGTTGCTTAAAACAGTAAAATGTAAGATGTTTTTATTCCTAGCTATAATGTAAATATGGGGAGGGGTTGGAAGGGGGAAGCTCTTGAAAATGAAGGTGCTGTGATGGTTACACCCATTTCTGTGCCACCTCATGCAGTTTGGGCAAGGAATCACTTCAGTACTCTGTGGAACAGGAGAAGTGAAGCAAAGTATAGTTCACCCTTCTGGTTTTCTGGTGCTAGAAGGTCGACTCTGCTCTGTTTTGCAGAGGTAAAGGTCCGCTGAAAAACACGTCAGATGTGATTAGCGCAGCCAAGAAGATTGCGGAGGCTGGGTCGAGGATGGACAAGCTGGGACGGACCATTGCTGACCACGTAAGTCACAAGTCATTTCCATAAGCCTCCAGCACAAATGAACAATAGGAGATCTGTTAGTACTGCAGACATGAAAATGTGGTTAGTTTTCAGGTTTTGGGGCTTTTAAACTGATTTTCCACGTTTGCTGCTGGAAGGTTTGGCCTGTTTGGCCTCTCTGCCCTGCTGCCACCCGAAGCAGCGTGGGCAGCCAAGCCTGTCCAGCGCTGACACGAGCAGCTCCTTGCCTTAAATCAAGCACCTACCATTTTAAAGTTGCGATGTGCCACCACTGCTGCATGTCACATAGTATCTAGGCCAGTTTCTCTAACTGAACAGGACTGAAACTGAATTTGTGTCGCTTCTGTCATGCTCAGAATATGGCCAGTACTTCCCAAAGCAACGACGAGACTGCATAGCCAACACCACAACTATTGCACATGACCTATTGCACAACCTTTAATATTCATTTAGAAGCAGCTTTTTAATATTAACAATTTTCAAATGCTTCATAGGGTGTCAAAAATCTCTAGTATTTTTTGTGTGTCTGGTCAGAGCTGATGGAGACTTTTGAGGAAGGCATGTAGTGACTCAGGTATTTGCTGTGCTGTCCCAGGCTGTTGTGAGTGGTGTTGTGATATATGTACAAGGGCGTTTGAAAAGAATTCTATAGGATTGAATGAGTATGGCCAGCTCGGGGTTGTGTGCAACACATCTGCCTGTCCTGAGCCACTTGAGAAACTGGGCTGGGCCAAGCAAAAGCGCCTTTGGTCTCAGTCCACACCCAAATTGCAGAGAAACATCAGCATTAGTAATAATATTCTGCCGTCAAGAGAGACCCTGAAATGCAGGTAGGTTAAGTCTGAGATCATGGGCTAAACTTGATTTTGTACAGCTGTCACATGCTTTTCAGTCCTTCTCCGAATTTAAATTCATAATGTGAGGTTTTAAATAAAACCTGTCACTCTGGAGGTAAATCTTTGTAATGCGATCTCTCTTTAAATGTTGCATCCAGAGGATGTTGTCATCGGCCTAATGTGTTAATAATGCAGTGAGAAATGTTCGATGGGGAAATAAAGTGGAAGAGTGTTGTTGAAAAGGAGTGTCCTTGCTGTAGCAGTTTGACAGCCGTATTTCTGCGGGACTCAGGTGCGCCTCTGCTGCAGGTCAATGAAGCAAGGAGCAGTTTGTCTTGGAGATCTCAGGGGATCTTGGGCTGAAGGTTTACAATGCTTTTTTTTCCTTCAGTTCACATGTTTTATGCAAACTTGGTCCGTGGTTTTCTGCACCGAGCCATTTCCAAATATAGAAGAAAACTAAACGGTTCCTTTTAGTGGAAGTAAGGGTCTTAAAATGTAAAAGATTAAGCACGTGTTTAAAGATAAATATGAGCAGGACTGTACAGTTAGTCATTTTGACAAGAATAGAGCTTTATGTTCCCTGACTCCATGCTCCACTCACACTCGCGGTGTGCGGGTTCCATTAGCCATGCTCGTGCTCTCTGTAGCAGCTTGTAGCGGTGTGTTGGCGTGAGCTGTGTGACGGTCACCCGGACGTGCGGCACAGGCGGCTCTGACGCCTTCCCGCCGGCTCCTAACCGCAGGACGGGGTTTTATGGCCTGTTCGCCACGTGGCACCGGGTGAATCACGACCCCTCGTGTCGGTGTGTCAGGATCTCCTAACTCCTGCCGTCAGGCAGTTTTACAGCGCGTTGCCTTTGAAACCGTAAAAGCTATTATCCGAGGTATTTCACGTCTGCTGAAAAGTGTCCAGCCATCGGGTTTTCCCAAAGGTGTTCCATCTTTCACTCAAAGCAGCAGCCTGATTGTTTTGAATGGGGGCATATGAAGAAGTTATGAGGACAACCCAAAGAAAAATGATGTGCAGCAAGACAGCGATTCTCCATATTATTGTTTTCAATGTCAAAATATTTGCAAAGCAAAAGAAAAATTCCGTTGCTATTTCTTGCCGATAGTGCTGGCAGGTTGTATCAATAGGCGATGGTTAAATCGAAGGGGGTTGGGGAAGCAGAGGGGTTGCCCCGCTTGCCAGAGGAATGTCCTGCGGAGAGATGGGTCCGTGTGCCGTGGGCGCTGCTGCGGGCAGAGCCACCGGCTGTGCTGGGGACACTGCTGGTGACACTGCCTGTCTGCCCCGAGCCGCCCGCCTGCTACAGAGGCATTTTACTGGGAAGTGCTGTGCAGTGGTGTCCATCCCTCGGCTGGAGATACAGGGCAGAAGAAAAGGCTCTGCAGTTGCTCACACCTACCAGACGTGCAGAGATGGGGGTTGCAGGCTTGTCTTAACCAGCACACATGGCGAGAGAGTTCTTTGGTCTTTCCCTGCCCCTTTCCTTTGCAAAAAGGGCAAAAAAGGTGATTCTGCTTCTCTGCATGCTCAGCTGGGGTGGTAGGAAGTGAGTGTGTGTGCGTGTTTGCTCTGTCCGGAACGGATTCTGGATGTGACCTGGAGCAGCCGGCGGAGCCTTTGCCAGCAGCCACTGCTGGCTCTGCGGCAGCGTCTCGTTCTGGGGTTTGGGGAGGCGGGGGTGTCCCGCACACCCCTGGCTTCTGTCAGCACCATGACTATCCGCTGTGGCCGTGGTGTGGGAATCCTCCCAAGCCAGCTCTGCAGAGCCTGTGGCTGTTGTAGGTTAATACAATAATGTCATCTTTCTTAATCGGTGTTGAAATTCTTGCCTTTTGGGTTTTATCTGAGTGTTCCTGCACAGGAGAGGACAGGGCTCATGCAGTCACCTGCAGTGTCTTTTGTTGATGTTCTTTTTTATCTTGTATTACATCTCTATTCAAACGTCATCTGTCTTTGAACTGAATTCTCTATTCTGCTCATAAAAATGGCACGCACAGTATCAAATGTGGTTTTCCAATTCACATCATATTGATATATACAACCAAATAATATTTCCTGTTCAGCCACTTCCCCCACTAATGTCTCGCTGCCTCCTTCAGCCATCAGTAAATGTGCGGCAGCCTCTTTCCTTGAGAGTGTCTTTCCTTAAATGGTTTCCATAAACCCACAACCCATAAAGTACCTCGAATTGTGCAGCGGTCCTTCTGACGTGCCGTATTGTGCATTTGTCAACATTCAATTCAATCTGCCGCTGTGCTGCTCGTTCACTCTGTTAGATGAGCTGTTTGGGAGATGGAGAGCATTTTCCAAAATGGTAATTTCAGCTTTTCATTAGCTCTTTGGCTGACGCTATTTGTGGACTTTCTCTAAAACATCTTGTACTGCTGACTAATATTGATTAGCTTAAAAAATTAACCAGCAAGCTTTGCTGCTTCATTATTCATGGGTTTCACTTCACTGATGGAAGCAACGTGCCTGTGTAAGAGTTGCGGGTACTTCAGGTGTTTCATTACCTTCCTTGGGAATGAGAAGGTGATTTCTGTCAGTTTATGGCCACACTGGGTCAGATGCCCGTAAAACCATCCAAATGTCCGTAGCCTGTGTCGCGCGGCCTGACGTGCTTGTCCTGGCTTGCCCAAAACCCCTTGCAGTGCAGAGTGTGTGTCTGCGCTGCCTGGGGTCCCAGCTCCGCAACCGTCTGTATGCACGTCTAGTACAGTGTGCCAAAATACCACACTGGGTCAAAACCCCACTTGTTCTGCCCCTGGAAAAACACAGATGTATTTATTAATACAAATTAATCCAAAGGCAGTGCAGTGTGTGTTGTGGGAAGCCGCCGCTCCGTGTGAGCGTGACCCCGTTTGCTCACGTCTGCCTGTGCAGCGCGCCGCCCCGCGCTGGTGCACGCTGCTGCTCAGCCTTCGTGTACCGGGAAGCTTGTGCTCCTGCCTGCCTGCCGTACAGCTCGGCTGGGGCCGAGGAGAGGTCTGCAATGAGAATTAGGGCTCTGACGCTACTGCTGACAGCAGGAGGGCATTTTCACCTTGCTCTGGGAGGAGAGGCTGTGTGGCCAGAAGCAGTAATCTTGAGTGAAGTGGTAAACTGGTGCCACATTGAAGATTGTTCTTCCAGTCACAGCACGTCCATTATGAATCTTCGTTTGATGGTCCATTGTAGAGGATGAGGGCAGCGGATGAAACGGGGTTTTCCTGTGCACGGGGTGTGTGCAGAAGAGCTCTCACCAACTGCGCCCGTCCTGGTGCTCGTGTTCGGTGGGCAGAGCGGGGAGGTGCTGCGGGAAGGGGGAAGGGAAGCCTCTCGGTGTCTTCTCCTTATCTCACACGGGTAACTCACTGCGACCACTCGTGGTTCCTGTGGATTTTGGTGCTCGTTTGGAGGCAGAAGGTCCTGGCTTCTCCAGGACGAGCGGCGTTGGGCAGAGGCGGAGGGTGGTCGCCCCGCTTGCTGCTGAGTTAAGCTGTGAGGCCGTACAGAAGCATTTGCATTGTGTACATGCGTGTGTCTATGGGCTGGTGATAAACCTGCATTTAGTGACCGGGAATTGGGTGCCAAGAGCCTGGATGGTGGAGCTTTCAGGAGTTTCTGGATGGGGTGCAGCCGTCTGGGGAGGGTGGGAGATCCCCGCAGGGTCTGCTCTGCCAGAACATCACCCGTTGTACCCTCCTATCCCCGGCATCCCTTTTGCAGCACATTCTGCCATCACAGATGTGTTGAAATCCATCCTCTTGGGCGCTGCTGGAGGTCAGAGCAGGCTGGCACCGCAGCCTTTACCAGCTGGGGGCTCTTTGGTGTCACTTTGGTGCCACCGCTCGTGCTGCACACGCGGGGCAGGAGCCCGGCAGCCTGCCTGGGGTCCCTTCGGCAGCAGCACCGCGGTCCGGTGGGCAAACGTGTGGAGCTCTGTGCGTGCCGGCTGCTTTATTCACCGTGTTCACCCACCCCAGCGGCTCTGAGACGCCCCATTGCTCTTTGGAGACGCTGCCCACCGCACTCGCTGCTGTTCCTAAAGATACCGCAGGACTGCGATGGGTAGTAAAAGGTTTCCCATAGCATAGCCTTTTTGTCTTATGCTTGCAGATCCCGGGTTGGACTCTGGCTGCCCCTCAGCAGGGCTCCTCTTGGTTTGAAATCCAGCGTGAGACTGCCTCATTAATCATCTCACCGCTCGGTTCTGCAAAGCACGGGATGGCCCTTCGTTTGTGCTGGAGAAAACAGCTTTCCGAACTCCCTGCAGTCTGCAGTACCTACCTAGGCTTTCAATTGCAGAGCTGAAAATGTAACTTTTATCTTACAGATGAGTGCTTCAGTGAGCGCTTGAAAAATTTTATTTCATGCCTGGCGAGGACTCTGGTTTCCACACTGCTAAGAAATGGGAGCAGGAGTCAGGAAAATATCTACTTTGCTGCATGTAATTGAGTACCTGTTGGGGTTTATCATTTCCTAGCTTAAAATACTGAAGATTGAGAATTGTGGCTGGATCGGGTAACATCTGCTAGTGGCAAATTGTGATCCTGAGTGTCAAATCATTGCTGCTGTGTCCTGTACAGTGTGCAGGAAGGGCCTTTTGTACTCACCGACCCTGCTGTGGGAAGGCCGGGCACCGTCCTTCATCCCGCTCCTCCTCCTCCTCGCAGGGAGCCCAGGGGCGGCCGTGCAGCTCCAAGGAGCTCCAGGGATTTTCTCCAGCGCCTGCCCCCGTGTTCTGACAGCCCATGTTTATTGCTTCTGGTTTTTATATCTGGTGATGCCCAGGTATCGCTCAGTCTGAAAACCAGAGCTCAGCAGAAAGCAGCATAATCGCTGGAGCACATTTGTTATTTCAGAACGGAGCTGTCTGGTTCTCCCGTAAATGATTTCTGTTGTAGTTTCCCTGGTCGCACAGTAAAACTCGCCCTTTGTTTTCGCAGTGCCCCGACTCTGCGTGCAAGCAGGACCTGCTGGCCTACCTGCAGCGCATCGCGCTCTATTGCCACCAGCTGAACATCTGCAGCAAAGTGAAGGCTGAAGTGCAGAACCTCGGTGGGGAGCTGGTTGTGTCTGGGGTACGTATGGGCTGGGACGTGTCTGCTCTGGGCGTGTTTTCTTCCAGGGGTAACAGTTATTCCAAGCTAAGCTTTAACGCTAAATAATACAAAATATAGACGAGATCCTGGAGCATTCAGTCGAAGTTTTAATGTAGGCAAAGTTTATAATACTGCCTGCGCTGCTTCGTTGTTCTTGAAGGAGACACTTTGAAAGGGAGGAAGATACAAGTAGAGGCTTCACTTTTCCTACTCAGCTATGTTTGTAGGCAGATTGACCTCACCTTTGTGTACCCCACTGTTGTTCCAGAGCGTTTGTCACTCTTGGTGAGGCGGCAGAGCGAAGCCTGCCCTGTGTCTCTGCGCAGCCCTGGCCACGCTGCGGTCCCGCGGTGCTGCGGAGGTGTTGGTATTTCAGAAGAGCCGTGCCCCGAAGGGCGCGGGGACTGCTGGTGGCTGCTCTGGTCTGTGACAGCGGAGAGCTGCCCTAGGCCAGCTGCTGCCTCGCGCCAGCCATTACTTAGCAAAGCATTTTTTCACCACAGTTCATGAAATGTGTCCTCCTAAGAGCAGTCTACATGTGGGTATGGGGGGAGGGAGTAGAGCTACATTTTTCATTTCTTCTGGCATATTCTTCCTTGCCCTAGATGGGCACGTTTGATCACTGATACTTTTCTGCCCATTCGTGTCACAACTGAGGCGGGACAGAAATGGCTGATAACGCAGTATTGAACCTGAAATCCTGAAAGCAAATTGAAAAAAAAAATTAACCCAGTCCTATCATTCAGATATTTCAAGTGCGTACGCTTATTAGCACATCTTTTTGGCACAAACAAGGCCGAGTTGGCGGTGGCAGACGTGCCCAACACGCGCTGTGCCCCACGTCCCGGTTGCGGGAGCCCAGGGCATCGTGCTGTCAGAGAGGCTGACGTGTCGTTACACCGTAATTCGTACTGCAGGGGTTTACTGCCGTTAGTGTCTTCAGGATTTACATACTCTTCTGCCATAAATCAGTTATATGAACAGGCTGGCAGCTGCAGACTCATCTCTGGCTTTTGTCCGCCCTCCCCGAGCCTGTGTGCTGGGGTGAGTAGTGCCAGGGGTAGTGTTGAACCCCTGCCGGGTTATCAGGTGGAGATCTGTGCCAGTCCAGGGACTTCACCTGTCCGAGGTAAAATCCCCTTCACCATAACACCCTTCCCATCCGTACACCTGACGCTAGAGCTTTTTTCCCTCATTTTAAAGCTTTTGTAAGTCAGGAACCACCTGGGAAGAGGCTCCAGGCCTGGCTGAAGATTAAGTTGCATCCCTTCCTTTCCAACACAGGTTAATATTCCGGGCTGATTTCAATATTTACTGACAGTGATTAAGATATTACTACAGCTTTATTAATTTCATTAGAGAATAAGCTCCTGTTAAAGCTTAGTCACAAAAGCAAACAGCAGCACACAAAGCTTCCCAATTGCCATTTCGACAGAAGGGGCACAGATCACGGGCAAACGTTGCACAGGGGTTTTTATTTGTGTCCAAAGGAAAACCCCACCGTGATTCAGAACCTCAGATGTCAAAAGAAAACACAGAAAAATCAGTTTTCGAGTGCTCTTACACCCCAGGCCTGTCCTGCTTTCTGGAATACGGTGTTTTTTCCGGCACGTAACGCTCATGTGCTGCGGTTTGGCAGGTGGACAGCGCCATGTCCCTCATCCAAGCAGCCAAGAACCTGATGAACGCGGTGGTGCAAACCGTCAAGGCCTCCTACGTGGCCTCCACCAAGTACCAGAAGTCGCAGGGCATGGCGTCGCTCAACCTGCCCGCCGTGTCCTGGAAGATGAAGGCTCCGGAGAAGAAACCCCTGGTCAAGAGGGAGAAACAAGACGAAACCCAAACGAAAATCAAGAGAGCGTCCCAGAAAAAGCACGTCAACCCGGTGCAGGCGCTCAGCGAGTTCAAGGCCATGGAAAGCATCTAAAGGGAGGTCTCTGGTTATTTTTCTTCTCTAGCCCACTACTGCTACTTCCAGAACTCTACTTTTAATATTCTAAGGATTTTTCAAAAGTTTACTATTCCTCAAAGTGTATTTACTTAACATAATTTTTGATAACTTTGTTTAGATGACGTGGGGAAATACTCAAATGTATAAGGCCTAGCAGTATAGCTTCAGCCTGCGGAAGTGTGTTAATTTAGGTTGCTTTTAGGTTTCAGGGGTGTATTTCTAGCGGAGAATTATTTTGTATAATCTCGCTTTAAAGAAAATATTCTATAACCAAAGAGGATTTTACAGGAACACTAATGGTTAACACTAACAGTCGAATCATGCTGCTCCGAGACTGCGGTTCTCATTGTGATCGAGAGAGGAAAATTAGATCTTTTCACTCAAAAAAATTTACAGTGTTGTATGTATGAGTGTATTCCTGGTGTCGGGTGGAGGGGGAACAAGCTGTGTATGCTCGAGGGGTGTGACAACACCGCAGCGCCAGCCGCGCTGGGTGAGCACAGCTGGGAACATCTGGAGCAGCCGCATCCCTGGCTGGGTGGGTTTGCTGGGGCGCTGGCTGCTCCGCGGGGCTCGGGGGCCGTTCCCACCTGCCCCCAGTGCCGCCTTCCCAGGGGTTTTCATGTTTCCGAGGGCTTTCGGAGCGCGGCTGCGGGGCAGCACCCAGCACAACACGATCGCGGAGGTGGTTCATTGCTTCTGTACCACACCGGACGGGAATTTTAATGCCTGGTTACAAATTACTAATGTATTTTGCTGCGGGACACTAATAAAGTTGCTTTTACCAGCCAGCGCTTTGTGTGGTGTGAAGGGCCCCGCGCCCCCTCCCCGCCATTCAGATGCAAATGGGCTTTGTGCTGGTTTCCCATAATCGCTGTGCGGCCCTCGGCTCCCAGAGGCACCCGGCAAATGGGGTTTGCTCAGCTGCAGTTCAGACTCGTCATTTGTGATAACTCCGGCTACAAGGTATAATTTCACTGTCTTATTTAAATGTTCCGAATCTCGGGGTGTTCTACCCGTACCGGTGGAGCCCGGTGTTGGGCAGGAAGCGCTTGCACGGGTCACAGTCGCATTTGCTGTTCCTGTAAAGCGCGCATTGAAATGGAAAGCAGCCCGCTCTGTAGTTAATGCTTTAAACTGCAGCTAAATTTGAGAGCCGAGCCCTTGGCAGTGCTATGTTGTAATTTTATTTGCCTTGATCAGCTTATAATTTACTGTATCAAGGTTATTGCTGTCACAATATCAAAACGCTGATCAGAATTAAGCTAAGTAGTTCTTGGGAGATCTTTACCAAATCTACGATGTCTTCAAGCGTTTTAGCCTGCTGAGTACAGATCATAAACAACGATACACTAGTGCTCGTGTGTCTTTAACACCCAAACAGGTGCTGGGGGGGATGCTCCTCCAAGGACACTCAAAGGTTAATGAAACAGGTAAGCTGTGGATCTTGTTGTCGTATGTATAATTATTAACTGCTTTCATACCATATGATTTTTGCACCCATGGTACTAATGTAATTACCTTAAGGCTCCATTCCCTGGGCTGCTCAGTGACTCTTCAAAATACATGCATTACTCCCCCAAAATGCAATCTACTAACGAACTTCAGAAACCACCCCATGTATTAAGATGTACAGACACAGTTATATGTCCTGAGCTTTTAAATAAATGTTAGTTTATTTCACGCTATATCAACTCAGGACATCAAGCCAGCAACAAATGCCCATTGGGTTCCAGTTGTCCCCCGGGCAGGCGGGTGCTCCTGGCCCAGCGCCGTCCCCATCTGCTCCGCCCGGTACCCCACGGGGCTGTTCCCGGGGTGACCTGTGACCGCTGCGCTGGGGACCGCAGGGCTGGGGCAGCACAACCTGTCCCCCGAAGCACAGGGAGGATGTAGTGTCACATTAAATCCCGTTTCCAGTGCCCACGCTGTAGTGAGTCGCTGGGTATGTGGTTATGGACATTGGTGCTGCTGCCGCTCACCAGGACGAGCTGTGTCTGCGCGCAGGACGTTGGCTTAGCAAAGATCAGCTCTTAAACCCGTGTTTAAGAATTCCTGCATTGCCTCTTTTGGCTCCATGGTTCAAGGGGTGACCTTGGTTCTCCTGGTGTACGTCAGGGCTGGACGGGGCTTTGTGCAGACAAACCCCGACGTTGTGGGGCTGGAGGGCGGCTGGTGAAGCAGCGATGTGTGATCTCACAGCGAACCCCAAACGCCAGCCCAGGAGCAGCAGCAGCACCAGCTCGTGTCGCCGCAGCAAAGCAGCCCCGGGGCCTCCAGCGTGTTCGGCTCCAGACCCGGAGATGCAGCGAGCGGGCGGCTCAGGGTTTAGAACGTGTAAATGTGCCGATCCCGATGTGTGTGAGAATTTCAGTCTGAATCAAAACCAGCAGCGTCACAAGGCAGCAGCGAGGGGGCCTGGATGCCAGCGAAGCTGCAACTTTATTAGAGAGCCAATTGAAAAGAATTACAGTAATTACCGCTTGATGCAATTAAGCGCTGGGGAAGGGCTGGCGCAGGCGGTCGCGCTGCGGCTGCTGGAGGGGAACCCTGTGCCGGGGGGAGCGAGCGCGGCCGGGTCGGGTTGTGGCGCCCGTGGGGTAGAGGGGTGAAGATTGAGCTGCCTTCCCCAACCGTGGGATGAGTGGAGCCCCCGGCCCAGCCGGCTGCTCGGCACCACTGCCGCTCAGCGACAGAGGAAATCACGGGGACGGGACCCGCGGGGTTCGGGGTGGGACGGGCTGCGGGTGCCCCTGTGCACGGCTGCTCCCCAAACACTGAAATACCTGCTGAGCAGCAAGGATCTGGGGACGTTCCTGGCAGTGCTGTGGGACGGCAGCACCCAGCGAGCCACACCGGGGCTTTATCTCAGCCTTATCTGCTACGGCGTATTGGTGAAACCACGTTCAATCCCCGGGAGACAGCCCTATTCCAAATTTCAAGTGCTCTTAATTCAATTCAGCGGTGAACCAAGCCACATTGAATTTATGCTGCTTTAATTGTGTGTCAGGGTTTCCGCGCTGAGGTTTAATGCTGTTTAAAGGATGTTTCCCACCCGGCGCTCAGCTCTGCTGTGCCCGCTCAGAGTCTGCGCGCCAAGAGCAGCAGGAGCTGAATGGCCTTTGGCGGTAAAACCCCAGCACCAAGGTCCTGCCGGGTCTGGCTGCGGGACCACAAGAGTGTGGGGGTGTCACCAAACCAGCTGTTGGTAGTACTGGTAACCAACCGGCAGTGCAAATAACTGCAACCCCCTGCTCCCCAAATGCATCTGCGGCCCTGGGTCCGCGTGGCCGCTCCAGCAAACGCCAGCACTGCTGCAGGGGTGCCCAGGGTTGGGGGTGGTCCCCTGGCCCCCCAGCATTGAGCCCGGAGCCCTTTGGGTGGGGGGGACATGGGTTTGGACACAGCTGCTAGATGCAAAGGTCACTGAGCAGCAGCAGTGCCAGAGGCCCCCAAAAAACTTCAGCACCGCAAATGTCTTCAGGGAACGTCCAAAGGGTAACCAAGGCCAGCGGTTTTAGTTTCTTTCCTTTTGCTTCTGTTTAACATTACCCACCTGCCCAGCTGCGCTGCTCTGCCCCAACACACCGGTGGGTTCAGTGACCCCCGGCACCGTGCCTGCTGCAGGAGACCCAGCACAGGGAGCCGCATACGAGGGGGACAGGACAGTGACCCCTAGATGCAGTTAAGGGCTCGTCTCCCTCCCCGAGACCCTGCAGCAGGGGGACCAACCGGGGTGCTGGGAATGGGGGTCCCAGGCCCCGTCCCCAGGGCAGCAGCACCCAGAGCAGCTGGTGCTCAGAACTGCACTGTAAAGATGGTCAGGACTGGAGAGGGGGGTTTGACTGGGGGGGCTGGCAGGGAGGGCTGGTCCAGCTGGGCCACTGCACCTGCTGGTGGTTTTCCCCCCGATCATCCCTTAAATGTACGTTAAACCTTCCCCACGTGGTTAAATGCAGCTGTGGCAGCGCCAGGGCCAGGCAGGGCTGAGCAAACCTGAGCTTGGACACCCTGCGCCAGCGCCGGTCCCCCCCGGCTGGACCCCCCGGCTTCCCTGGGGCATCGCCCTCCCGAGCTCAGCCCGTCCACTGCCATCAGACATAAATATAAATACAGATATCGTTGGTTTCTTTTTAACCTACAAAGCAAAACCCTGCTGGGATCGGCTGGGAAATGCTTTCCAGAAAAAGAGGAGAGGAGCGAGAAGGAGAGAAAACATTTTTAATCCCAACCAAAGAATCTGAATCAAAACCCAGAAAGAGGACCAAAAAAAAAAAAAAAAAATTTATAATTAGCCCCCTACTTAACAGTGAGAACCACACACTGTAAATGTCAGCCAGAAATATTATAGCATGAACAAAGGCTGATCCCCTCGAGCCAGCCCGATCACTGCCCTGGGTGCTGCTGGGCTGGCAGGGCGGAAACCAGGGGGACAGACCAGGGGGATGAAGCGGGGACCCCTGCAGCCCCTGCAGCCCGCGCTGCGTGGGCACGGTGCCGGCAAAGCCGCGCTGGCCCGGCTCAGGGCTGGGGGACCAGGGGCACCAGACACAGCCTTTTTTAGCTTTATTTCTTGGCACTTGAGTTGTTCACGTTGGTGCTGCAGCCCTGGGGTCACATCAAGGCGGTGGCAGGAGCAGCGGTGATTGAAATACCTGTTACTGCCAGAGAGCAACTGTGAAAGCAAATATGGGAACGAGAGAAGGGGCTCCTGGCCGCGCTGGACCCGGGCGCTGACCCAGCGCAGCCCTCACTCTGCGGTTCACCCTGGGACCCCGACACCGGCTCTGCTGCCACCTCGTGTTCCAGCGCTGGGTGAAGTGGAGAAAGAGCTGCTGACCCCAAAAACTGCCCCTCAAGAGGGGTCGGCAGGAACACTCTGGCAGCACCCGGCTGCCAGGGGATCTGAGAGCTGCGTCAGTGGGAAAACCAGCCCTGTGGGGAGGGAGCAGGACGGGAACAACAACAGCCCCGCAGCGCCTGTCCCCAGCCCGCAAACCCCCGATCCCAGCGGGTTTGGGCTCTGCTGCCGGCTGCCCCGAGAACACACACCTGGCAGTGCTGGGGATGGGCCCACAGGACACGTCGCCCCGGTGTGAGGGCCAGGAGAACGGAAACGGCTCAGGTGACAGGACCTGGGAGAGGACAACGGGGTGGAGACCATCTCTTTCTTCTTTCCCCTCTTTTCTCTATTCTCCTCTCCTCAAGCAGAAAGCCTCAGTGGTTTGCTGCAGGACCAAGTGTTTCCCCAGTGGGTCAGCCCCACGGCAGGAGCGGTTCCGTGGCTGTGCCAGCCCAGGGCTGGGGGTTGGACTGTGGGGACGTGGCTGGTGTCCCAGCAGAAGGGGCTGCAGAAGAGCTGGGATTCCTGGTGCTGGTCATGGCCACATGGACCTGCCCAAGGGCCAGTCCTGCTCTGAGACAGACCCCCACCCGATCAAGGTTTCCAGGAAATGACACTCCGTCCTGTACAAGCACTAAACAATCCAAAGGCGAACGGTGCTCCCGAGCACTGAGATGCTTTGTACAAAGCAAATGAAGGATCAGAGACACTGCGGGTGCTGCCGTGTGAGAACAGCAGCAGGTCAGAGCTGCGGGAACAAACGCTGCCCAACTGGGACAGTCCCTCGGTGCTTCCCGCCCCAACCACCCCGGACCGCGACGCTCAGCACGCTCGCGGCACCGCGGCCGGAGGGTGACGGGCACCGCGGGCTGAGACTCTGCCCCGTTCCCCCCACGGTGCGCACCTCTGGTTTCCCAGCAGGACCCCAGCAAAAGAAAACAAGCCCCAAACATTTTCATTACTATAATAAGCTGCTGGCGCACTCACCCAGTGGTGGGATCGCATTTAGTCCACCAGTTTATTCAGAAGTGCACGTACATTGGTGCCACCAAAACTCACGCTGTTGCCCTGAATTATCTGGGATTGAACTGAATCTACAGCTGTTTTCATCTTAATTCCTGAATGATGGTGTTTATGGAGCCAAGGAGTTCCTTGAAATACCCGTCTTTGTCGCCTTCCCTCTGCTCCTGGGCCGCCAGCTCCTCGTACTCGCTGCGCAGGAGGCCGAGGGTGCTGCCGAGCGCCGGGTCCCCGCGGAACCGCTCCCTGCAGAACGCCATCAGCACGGCCACCGTCTTGAGCACCTTCTCCCGGGTGTCGTGCTCCGGCACGGCCAGCAGGTTGGAAACCACCACGCACCAGTCCTGCTCCAGCACCGCCGGGACCAGCCTGACCTGCTGGTACTGCTGGATCTTCTCCTGAGTTTGGTCTCCGTGCTGCGAGTCCTCAAGGACCATCTGTGGGAAGCAGCGGAACATGGATTAATATCCCTATTAGAAAACAACCACTCCTGGGAGGTGAAACATCGTGGGAGAGTAGGATGAATGTCCTGTAACACCGGCCGTGGAAGGGAGAGTCATATAATAGAATCACAGAATCATTCTGGTTGGAAAAGCCCCTCAAGCTCATCGAGTCCAACCATAACCCACCCCTGTCCCTGCCCCATATCCTGAGAACCTCATGTCCGTCTGTCCAGCCCTCCAGGGCTGGTGACTCCAGCACTGCCCTGGGCAGCCTGTTCCAATGCCCCACAGCCCTTTGGGGAAGAAATTGTTCCCCACATCCAACCTCAACCTCCCCTGGCGCAACTTGAGGCCGTTTCCTCTGCTCCTGGCGCTTGTTCCTGGGGAGCAGAGCCCGACCCCCCTGGCTCCAAGCTCCTTTCAGGCAGTTCAGAGATCAGAAGGTCTCCCCTCAGCTCCTGTTCTCCAGCTGAACCCCCCAGGTCCCTCAGCCGCTCCATCACACTTGTGCTCCAGCCCCTCACCAGCTCCGTTCCCTTTTCTGACTTGCAACATAAAACCAAGACAGGTTTGTGTCCTGGTTCTCTGTTGCCCACACATGAAGTTGTCAAGGGCTGAGAGCAGGGACGGGGCAGCCAGTACCCAGGAGCTGCTGTGAGAATCCATTGGACAATCCTGTCCCCAAGGGCCACTTGGGTCCCCGAGGACACCTGTAACCTGTTCCCTGTCCGGGTCACCAGTTTGGCACTGGGCTCCACTGTCCCTGGACAGCTCCAGTCCTGGTGCTTCATCCCACTGACTGACAGGATGTGGTGGGGACAAGGAGGGACAAGGCTGAGACCTCCCGTCTTGCGGTCCCTGCGCGGGCTGCTGCTAAACCCCGCTGGCCATGCAGGGTTTGGGGTGAAAAGGAAAGCAAGCAGCAGAAAAAGCCCTTTGGAGCTGTGGCAATCGGTGCATCAGCGCAGAGCTGCCCGTGGGAGATCATCATTGTCAGACGGAGCTCCTTGTCACCCAGCCCACCCCAAACCGGGGAGTCCCATCTCCTCCACACACCCCCAAAGCCAATGGGCTCAGACTGATAAACAACCTTCCCTGTCCGAAGGGCAGCAAAAGATCCTTGTTTTAACATAAACCCGAGAATACACGGAGCCTGCGGAGCCGGGAACAGACGGGGCGGCGGTAAAACCCATGGGAGGAGCAAACGGGAAGGGCCGGGGTCAGACACCCCATACGCTCCTTCTCACCACAAAATCACGGAACGTTAGGGACGGGAAGGGACACAGCCGGGATCGCCCGTGTCACAGCCAGCGCCTGGCACCATTTCACACCCGCTAAAATGATGTGCACCTTTACAAAGTCTCCCGGAAAACAACTGTTTTAAAACACAGACGTTGCTCCGCACTGCCTGAAACCCGGTATTACGGCAGTAATGATCTGCAGGGCAAACTGGCTGTGAACAGACAGAAAGTGCATTTAATTCCCGCTCTCTGCAGACTGAACAAGGAGCGATGGCCGGGGAACGCGGGGCCTGAACTGAGGTACAGCAGTGACCCAGGACGGGAATATAAAACACTTGAAGCTGCAGATGCAGCTCCAGAGAGGGACAGGCAGGACAGGCAGGACAGGCAGGACAGGCAGGGACGGGCAGGGACGGGCAGGGACGGGCAGGGACGGGCAGGGATGGGCAGGGACGGGCAGGGACGGGCAGGGATGGGCAGGGACGGGCAGGGATGGGCAGGGATGGGCAGGGACGGGCAGGGACGGGCAGGGATGGGCAGGGACAGGCAGGGACGGGCAGGGATGGGCAGGGACAGGCAGGGACGGGCAGGGATGGGCAGGGATGGGCAGGGACAGGCAGGGACGGGCAGGGATAGGCAGGGACGGGCAGGGATGGGCAGGGATGGGCAGGGACAGGCAGGGACGGGCAGGGATAGGCAGGGACGGGCAGGGATGGACAGGGATGGGCAGGGACGGGCAGGGATGGGCAGGGATGGGCAGGGACAGGCAGGGACGGGCAGGGACAGGCAGGGACGGGCAGGGATGGGCAGGGATGGGCAGGGACAGGCAGGGACGGGCAGGGATAGGCAGGGACGGGCAGGGATGGACAGGGACTGGCAGGGACGGGCAGGGACGGGCAGGGCCTCTCCATCAGGCAGGACACGGCAGCGGCTGCTCCCCTTGGCTGCCGCAGGCGATGCAGTGGAGCTCACGGAGTCCAGCGCCTGTTTCCTACTTGCGTCTTTGACATTTTTTTAGTTAAAAACCCTCGGGTGAAACAGCGATGGCGGTTTAATGCAAAATAAAGATTTCAGCTCTCTCTGGGCTCTCACAGGCACTTGTGGTGGCCCATGGGCGGGGGGACCCTATCCCAACCAGGACCAGCACCGATGCTGGATGGGCCCCTCCTCATCCTCACCCACAGGATGCTCCACGGCTCCTTTGGGGAGCGCCCGGCCGGTCCCGCTCCTCACCTTCTCCACCATGAGGTCGTAGAGCAGCGTCACCACCCGCACGTGCAGCGGCTCCATCCCCTTCTGTCTGAAGAGGCTCCTGAGGACCTGGAGGCCGCCCAGCTTGAGGAACTGCTGCTGGGCGTACGGGAAGTGTCTCAGCATGGAGGACAGTGCGAACAGGGCCTGGGGGGACAGAGCTCCGTCAGCACGGGGGTATGGCCACCACTTCGGCACAGCCTCTTCCCGGCATCCCATGGGACAGGAGAAACACGCCACCCCGTCTATTCAGAGCCCCTTGCTGAGGGGTGTCCCCACGAGTCCCCTTGTCTCCCCATCCCAGCCCTCCCCACTGCTGCCAGGCTGCCTGAACCTGCGTGAGTTCCATCCAAACTCCAACCCTGTCACTGTGTTCGCCAGAACGATGACCCAGCACCCAAACAAACTCAGCGCCATCGCTGCTTCTGGCAAATCCCCCACCGACCAGTGGCACAGAGTCCGGATACAGGGGAAGGATGGGGCAAAGCGGGACCCAGCCCCTCCAGATCATTGAATCACAGAATTGTTTTGGTTGAAAGAGAACCTCAAGTTCATTAAGTCCACTCACAACCCACCCCTGGCACTGCCTCATGTCCTGAGAACCTCATGTCCGTCTGTCCAGCCCCCCAGGGATGGTGACTCCAGCACTGCCCTGGGCAGCCTGTTCCAATGCCCCACAGCCCTTTGGGGAAGAAATTGTTCCTAAATCCAACCTCAACCTCCCCTGGCGCAACTTGAGGCCGTTTCCTCTGCTCCTGGCGCTTGTTCCTGGGGAGCAGAGCCCGACCCCCCTGGCTCCAAGCTCCTTTCAGGCAGTTCAGAGATCAGAAGGTCTCCCCTCAGCTCCTGTTCTCCAGCTGAACCCCCCAGCTCCCTCAGCCGCTCCATCACACTTGTGCTCCAGCCCCTCACCAGCTCCGTTCCCTTCTCTGCACTCGCTCCAGCACCTTAAGGCCTTTCCTGTAGTGAGGGGCCCAGAACTGACCCCAGGATTCAAGCTTTGGCCTCCCCAGGTCCCAGCACAGGGATGGTCACTGCCCTGGTCCTGCTGGCCACACTATTCCTGACACAAGCCAGGATGCTGGTGGCCTCTTGGCCACCTGGGCACACGTTGGCTCATGTTCAGCTGCTGTCACCAACACCCTCAGGTCCTTTTCCAGCTGCTTTTCCCTGAGCCTGCAGTGTTCATGGGGCTGTTGTGACCCAAGTGCAGGACCCGGCACTTGGCCTTGTTGAGCCTCAGACAATTGGCCTCAGCCCACCCATCCAGCTGGTCCAGACCCCTCTGTACGGCTTTCCCACCCTCCAGCAGATCAACACTCCACCCAGCTGGGTGTCATCTGCAGGCTTACTAAGGGTACGCTCGATCCCCTCATCCAGATCATCGATGAAGAGACTGAACAGAACTGTCCCCAGTACTGATGTGGACACCTGGGGAACATCCCCTACCTTGCCCCCATGCAGCCAGAGGGCAGGACCACACAGTTTCCCACGAAACAGTCCCAAAACGGGGTCTGTCACGATGCAGCATCACACGCCACCAGTGAGAGACACCGGCATGGCTGCACTTGCCTCCTGCGCCTCCAGCAGCACGGGCTGAACACCCAGGAGACAATTAGGGGCCAAGCACTGAATTTTACACTTGTCGACTCCTGACGGCCGTGGTTTGCAGCGGGGACAGGCTGGCATGCCTGGGGCAGGGCTGCTGCCAGCAGGGACCGGGACGCTCGTCTGGGCGATGAGCAGCCGAGCCGGCCGCTCCGCGGACACACAGGCCCCGCGCTCCACGGATGGATCCGAGCTGACAGCCGCGTCCTCCCCAGCCCCGGTTGTTTCTATTTTCCATCTCTTGAGTTGCCATCGGTGAATTGGAGACTGTTTCCTTCTCCTTATTTCACCATAGGCCGAAGGACAGGGGAGGGAAGAAATGCACTCATGGCCTCGCTGCCGCGCGCTGGGGCGGAAAACCCACCTGAGCGGGAGCCACGACACGGGCACCCACCTGTGCTCAGGATCCTGGAGAGACAGGACTGTGCAGAGCTCAGGAACTGGGAATTAAAAGCCTCTGTCCTCCTGGAAAAGCGGCTTCAACCCTCGGAGGCTCTCATGAGACCGTGTGTAAATGCAGACAATACTGAGCTCACCCCTCTCACTGTTCTCTGGGGGAAGTGTCCAGGCTCATTCGGGCTTGCTGGAAAGAACTGTCCTGCATGCACCACACAGGGGTTCGAGCGATGCTGGTGAGGGGCTCTGCGCTCCCCACCGTCCTTTCCTACCCCAAAATGAGCTCCAGACCGAGCCACGGGCACTCCCAGGTGGAATTTCTGAGCCCACAGCATCCTGGGGTGCAACTTTCCGTCCGGGACCTCCTCCCACCCATGACTGAGAGCACAGGGGTTCCCCAGCCCCTCCCGTGTCTTCTGCCCACTGGAGGACCCTCAGCACAGACTAAATGAGAGCGTGTTGTAGGACCTTGTTCAAATGCTGCTGTTTGCATATCAGCAGGTGTATCAAAGACAAATGGAAGAGCCGGTGGTTCCCTCACCCTGCCAAAGTCCCTCCCGCAGGAGGTCACCGTGTTAAACGGTGTGCCTGGGTTTTCGGGAGCAGCCGGATAATTTTACGGCCTGTAAACAGAGGCGGCATCACAGGCTAAAGCGAGGGTAATGAGATCTCATGCTCCAGGGAGTGCGGTGAGGAGGGAGGGAGGGAGGCGGCCCCGACGGACAGCGCTGCACATTTGGCTGGGGGCTCTCGCTGCTCGGCTCGCTCCGGAGCCAGCGCCCAGGGCAGCACGCGGGGCTGGCTCCAGCAATTAGCTCCTGCCGACCGGCAGCGCTCCGTACCCTCTGATCGGGGACCCTCGCCCTCCCTGCCCTGTCCCCGGAGCCCCAGAGCTGCCGTGCGTGTGGGGCAAGACCCGCAGTGCTGGAGGCCAGTGGGCACCCAGGGCCACAATCCTGCACCCAGCGCGGGTCCCACACTCTCACAGGGTCAGTGAAGC
The DNA here is from genome assembly GCF_036013475.1 of Columba livia. Classification (NCBI taxonomy): domain Eukaryota; kingdom Metazoa; phylum Chordata; class Aves; order Columbiformes; family Columbidae; genus Columba; species Columba livia. The sequence continues at coordinate 18,937,533 of NC_088615.1, read as the reverse complement.
CCCGACGAGCACAAAGACGGCTATGTCAACAGGGGCATCCCCACCTGCTCACCTTCTTCTTGACGGGCAGGGGTTGTTCCGTAGCCAGAATAACCAGCAGCTTCTGCAGCGCTCCCCCCTCGATGGCTTCGATCTGGACTTTGGGGTTGCTGCAGGGAAAAAGCAAAAGGCGGGTGAGCGGCAGCGCAGGCATGGCGGGCGGGACGGGCTGCGGGTCCGCGCGGGCAGGACACGGCTGAGGGCAAACCCGGCCTGACCACACAGCAAACCCCCCACTGCCACCACGAACCCCAACTGCCACCACAAACCCCCCACTGCCACCACGAACCCCGACTGCGACCACAAACCCTGACTGTCACCATGAACCCCGACTGCCACCACAAACCCTGACTGTCACCATGAACCCCGACTGCCACCGTGAACCCCTGACTGCCACCGCGAACCCCGACTGCCACCACAAACCCTGACTGTCACCATGAACCCCGACTGCCACCATGAACCCTGACTGCCACCATGAACCCTGACTGCCACCGTGAACCCCTGACTGCCACCGCGAACCCCGACTGCCACCACAAACCCTGACTGTCACCATGAACCCCCAACTGCCACCATGAACCCCGACTGCCACTGTGAACCCCGACTGCCACCACAAACCCCGACTGCCACCACGAACCCCCGACTGCCACCACGAACCTCCAACTGCCACCACAAACCCCAACTGCCACTGACCACAGCTCCATAGAATTACAGAATCCCAGGACACCAGGCTGGAAGGGACCACAAGGATCATCTGGTCCAGCCTTTCTTGGAATAAAGCCCAGTCTAGGCAAGCTGGCCCAGAACCCTGTCCAGCTGAACCTTTAAAGTGTCCAGTGTTGGAGAACCTGATTTTTGTGGTTATGGAGAAGGTGCAAAGCCCTGGCAAATCTCCCCTGTGCTTCCCGCACAGCTGTTCATCCTCCTGCTTCGCCTCTATTCCCTAACAGCCTTTTATATTTCAGTTCTCGCTTTCCCTCCCTCACAGCCCTCACTTGCTGTTAACACACTGATTTATTTAAACGCCCCTTTGCTGCAGCACCGGCCCCCCCAGCTCACCTGGAGGAAGGTCCTGCTTGTCCCTGGCGCCTCTGAATCACAAATTATACTCAGTCTCACCACCCACACACCTCTCGCATCGAGTGTTTTTCTCCAAGGACTACAAACAGCTAAATCCAGCCTCCTGTCTGCAAGAACCAGGCTAAAACACCAGGGCTGTGAGCGGCTGGCCCGGGCGCAGGCAGGACAAGTCATGTTCACCGCTTTGCAAACCCACTGCTAGGGCGTCTTAGAGGGTGGCAAAGAGGTCAGATGCTACGGGCTCCCACTTTGGCAGGGCCTCTACAGTCGGAACACAATGTACCAGCTGTCAACAGCCCTGATCCCGGGTTTTTCGTGCTCTAAGGAAAAGCTCCAGCGCTTCAGCCTTTGCTCGTCTTGGAAGCAGCAATTGCACCGTGGCCAGACAAAGGTCACGCGTCCCTGCTACAGCAAAACACCCGCAGCTCCTACCAACACCAGAGCAGCCAGTGCCGAGCATCATCCCAGAAATACGAGACACGGAGGCAGACAGGGTCATAAAAAACCCAAACAGCAGACAAATGGGCTGGGGCAGGGAGCAGCCTTGAATTAAACCCGCAGCTCGCAGGAACACAAGAGCACACTGAGCTCATGGGTGTCGGGAAGACAAACCCCGTGCCCCTGCTCCACCCCGGCTTTGCTTCTCGCACCATCAGGAGCCACCCCGGCTCCGAGGGGTCCTGACCGCAATGACCCACGGCAGGGACAGGGGCTGTCAAAAGCCATCTCTGATTTCTCAGGGACCCTGTGAAGAGGGGACAGCTGTGACCTGGGAGAAAGAACAAACCCAGGAGCTCTGGGATCCTGCTGCAGAAGAGGTCTGGGCAGCGTGGTGCCCAGCCGGGGCCTGGCTGAACAGCAGTCTGACGTACCCCGTGTGCCGAGTGTGACCCTCGCTTCGACAGAGCCAGAGATGAGGGACACCCGCCCTGCAGAAAGGAATGAATCCTGCATCTCCTGTCAGTCCAGACAGATTTATGTGATGAGACTCCTTTGGGAGCCCAGAGACAGGGCAGCAGGAGGACACTGCATTGTTTAGAAGCCACACACGTCCCCAGGTGACTGCGGTGCGCCCAGTAGCATGTCGGGACAGCCGGGCATGGCCGTGCTCACCACGACGGCACAAAACCTCCCACAGAGCTCGGGCAGCATGGGCACAGAGCCTCGGGCACCCCACAGCCCGCCCGGCGCCACCGGGATGCACAGACCCCTCTGCTGTGCAAACCGGGCAGGAGGGGGAAGAGAAGGCTTTTCCAGCTCTGTTGCCCAGCAATGACAGCTCTGGTCTCTGCCTGTGTCTGCGAATGGTTGGGCTGTGCTTGTCGCTCCTTCCAGCTTTTCTAGGGGCAGGCGGGGATGCAGGTCGGGCTGTGCCCGGCACATCATCGGCCAGGCTGGCAGACACATTTTCAGTGCTGGGGCTCCGTGTCCCATGTGAACAAGAGGCAAAGAAACCACCACTGTGTTTCCAGACCCAAGGAGGAGTGGACGACTCCTCCGACACTCAGAAAATACAAATTCTGATCCAAACACTTGACCAGATCGGGTCACATGCAAGTGGGAAAGGGAGACCAGAACAAGTGCAGGACACGGTTGCAGGCTGGTGTAACTCCTGGTGCCATTCAAGGAAAACATGAAGTTTGGGATATCCAAGTTCTTCTATCACATCTATCTAAAATAAATAATAAAAACTCTTTCAGCAAGGGATGCAACTGGAAAATTGGTATGCCTTTTACTGCTTGGTTGGTCACCTGGAGGATTAGATCTAATTAAAATCTCTGAACCATGGTGTTTTTGCCAAGGAGCACCTCCGGAGCCTAGGAAGCGTTCCTGGTGGTAGCCGTGCTGCTCACTTCCCCGTGTTTCTGTTGTTTAATGTCTCTACTATCAATAGTCTGGGCTCCACACTAACAAAAAACCTCATTTGAGAGTTTGGAAAACTCAGCACAGATCAGTACAAATTACACTGTCGAGCTCAGGGAAAAGCAGCCTGAACAAAATAAATACAATGAAACAGACAGTGGAGCGTCCGCACGGGAAATTCAACCTGTGCTCATCTGCTAATGGATACAGGGATGGTGGCACCAGCGACGAAATTCACTGACATGGACCTCTGAGGCTGGGACAGAGCCTGAACACAGCGCATGAAGACACCCCAACGCTGCAGGGGTGCCAGAGATTGGGGAGCACCCAAACGGATGGGATGAACCAGCTTCCGAGCACTGAGGCCCACGTCCATCACATCCACCTCTCATTCTGCCCCTGAAGAGCAGAAAACGAGGCTGGGCACAGGCTCACCATGACTGATCCATGCAAAGGATTCCCTGGGTGCTGGGACAGGATGGGCAGGTCACTGGTGGTCACGCTGGCCAAGATGCACTGAGCAGCGATGCAGAGGTTGAGGAGCCCAGCAGGAATCCCCCCTGCCCACAGGTGCCTACACTGTCAGCTCTGAGCAGCCCTGAGACAGCTCTGTCCTTGCAAGGTGAGCTTGTCCTTGCACAGAAGATCCCAAACTTCTTGAGACATGGGTCATCCAACCCAGACCATACGATGACCTCTGAACAGCTCTGGACACGGGCCACCAAACCCTCTTGATATAGAGCAGAGAAGGGAACGGAGCTGGTGAGGGGCTGGAGCACAAGTGTGATGGGAGCGGCTGAGGGACCTGGGGGTTCAGCTGGAGAACAGGAGCTGAGGGGAGACCTTCTGATCTCTGAACTGCCTGAAAGGAGCTTGGAGCCAGGGGGGTCGGGCTCTGCTCCCCAGGAACAAGCGCCAGGAGCAGAGGAAACGGCCTCAAGTTGCGCCAGGGGAGGTTGAGGTTGGATCTGGGAACAATTTCTTCCCCAAAGGGCTGTGGGGCATTGGAACAGGCTGCCCAGGGCAGTGCTGGAGTCACCAGCCCTGGAGGGTTGGACAGACGGACATGAGGTTCTCAGGACATGGGGCAGTGCTGGGGGGGGTTATGGTTGACTCGATGATCTTGAGGGTCTCTTCCAACCAAAATGATTCTGTGATTCTATGACCCTTCTGACCACAAGACAAACAACATTGCAGTCTTCCGCAGCTGCCTCCTCCCAGGCTCCGGAGCGGTGACGTTGCCAAGCACAGGTTTAACATGTGGTGTCACCAGCCCAGGATGTTTCCCCGTTGGCAGCTGGAGCAGGGTGACCATGCCCATGGGTAAAGAGGGCAAAAGCAAAATCAGGGCAGGGGAAAGCCAGGAGAAAACCTCCCTGCGAGCCTGGCCGCCGCAGCTCACGCGGCAGAAGGAAACTCTCCACTTTCTCCCAGTTGATGTTTCACTGCGTCGGAGTTACAACTTCCCACGAGGAGCCAGAAATTATTACAGTCAAGGCTTGTTTGCCAGAACACCGCGAGCCTCAGCAGCGCCTGGAGAGGGGAGCAACAGCAATAAAAACAAGGGCTGATGCGCCGTGATGTGTGTGTAAAACTGCACTGAAGCTGCTGCAGCGACCGGTGACAGGTCCTGCCCTGGGTGAGTGACAAAGGCAGAGATGGGACCTGCACCTTCCACCAGCTGCCGGGTCAGGATGTTCGCTCCCTTCTTCCTTTTTTTTAATTCCATTAAAGCTCTTTGTGGAAGCAGCAAGACCTTAGGATGAGGACGACCGACCATCCAGAGAAGCCACCAGCATGAAAATCCACCACAAGCTTCTCCTTTGCCATTTTCACCAGCAAACTCACCACATGGAAGCAGGTCCCGTTTAGCCAAAGAAAGGATGTTTTGAGAGTATTATCCATTAAGAGATCCCCCCAGCCCATTCCTCCTCGGATGACCCTTAAGTACACGTGCACAAATTTAGGAGAGACTTTTCCCAGTCTTTCCAGACGGCACACACGAGGGCCGTGGGAGGACTGGAAAGCAGCAGCACAGCCCTGAGGCGACAGCGGCTCCCGAGTTAGACAGGAACCTGCAATATAGCAGCAAAATTAGATTTAAATTAACAAAAAAAAGGGAGCAGGGGACTTGGAAGCACAGAGCAGGGCAGGCTGGCAAATGCCTTTGTCTCTACTGCTCCAGCAAGGACACACATAGAATATTTATTTCTTGGCCTACTTGTTATACAAACCGCACGAGACCCTAGGAAAAAAAAGGGGTCACCTCCTTCCTCCAAAAATCCTGCTGAAGCGAGGAAAGGAGCAAGAAGAGGTGGGAACGGGGAGCGCGATGGAGGGGACGCTGCCGCCAGCATCCCGGCGGGAGGCAGGTCTGGAGCGGGATGAAAGGCTGGCGCGGAGGTGAGGAGGCGCGATAATCACCGGGCGAGACACGGCTTAATGGGGCTCTTCACTCCTCAGAACCAGCGCTCGGCGAGGCCGCGTGGGAAATCAAAGCAGGGGATCAAAGTCTGTAAGCCTGCGAAACAGCCTTAAAAATTTAGTGCGATCTATTGAGTTTGTGCTGTAAGCTGAGGAGCAGCGAGAGGCGGCAGCGCTCACCTGACCCCCGGCTCCCGCACCAAACCCATTAACGGAGAAAATGAGAGAGCGGCAACGCTTTGTTCGCAGGAGAGCAAAGTGGTTCAAACCCAAAATTACCCTAAAACACCTCGCCTGGCTACTTGTGCCCCCGGAGCCTCCCCACCTGGGTAAGAATCGGAAAGGCTACAGAAAAGGTCATTTTTGTGAGTCCTGGAAACCAAAGTGACACAAGCGGGGTCACACCTGAAAAGGCCAACAACTTTTTCAGAGACATCTCTATTTGGAGGTTTTCTGAGAGCTCTTGTAAGTATATTCACGTTAAAATTACCTGACAAATAATAGATAGAGAGATAGAACTGATCATTATGATGTCAGCGCTTAAAGCTTTGACTAGAACTCAGTAATTCCAGCACAAACTAGAGCTGCAAATCTGCAACCACAAACAAGGGCAGAAAAAGGAGGCGGGATGACCGGCAGCCCATTAATACTTGCAGGATTGAATTTTAGATGGCAGGTTTAAGGAAAACAAAAAAAAATGAAGCATTAAAATAGCCCAAGTGAGAAGTGACCCATGTGGAGAACACGAGTCCCCGTGGTGGTCAAAGACCTGGCTACGGCACAACGACCCCCATGGGCAGCAGCTCCAAACCCGGGTGTGCAGCAGTGGGGACGCTTCTCCTTCCAAACCTTGTTCTTCAGGAGAGGACAAACAGGACAACTTAAGGACAACTGGGACAACTCAAGGACAATGGGACAACTCACCGCAAACACCCCTGCAAGGCCCCGTCCTCTGAAATGACCCCCGGCTCTGCTGCGGGACGCTGGCAAACGACGCTTCAGCGCAGGGCCGGTGAATCTCTTACACAAATACATTCCATTATCAGAGTCCTACACTATCAAAAAGGAGATGGGGCATTTGCACGCACAATATGAGATGTACAGGGTAACAATAACCCCGACCCCAACGAGGCTGCCTGCGGCTATTCAGAGTTAGAGGAGGAGGGATGTGGCACCAACGCCCCCAAAGCCCTGGCCAAGGTGCGTATGCGCCAGAACTGGCCTAGAAAGGCTCTTCTTTGAGCATCAGCTCAAACCTGAGTTTATCGCAGACAAAGGCCTTCAGAGCTATGACTTAAGGATATTAAAACCACCCAGAAAAATGGAGCCCTGAGTAGCTGCGCCGATCAAAATACAGCGAGGAAGAAAGTGGGGGCGAGAGGGGAAAACCTGACAAAAGGAAAACGAGGTTTCAATAGGCAATGCAATACAACAATTTTGTATGAAAGATGTGAAGCATAAAAGAGGTGTTAGATGTTCAAAAGCACAGAATATAGGAGAGGCATTAAAAAAAACCCCGGAGAAGATGAAAATCTCCACTTCAATGCAACGCTGCCTTCTCACTTTCCACCAAGCCAGGTGCTCGTCGCCGTAGCGGGGGAGCAGCCGCGGCCCCGCGAGAGCAACAGGGCTCAACGTGACATAATGCACTACAGAGACACGAGTACGGGTTTTAATGAGCAATTAGGTTATTGAGTATCTGTTGCTAAGAAGAGAACAGAACTGCAGAGAATCAGTTGGAGCTGAGTGTGTGATTCTGATGGGTTAATGCGATGCTGAAAGCGGGGGAGCATGAGTCACCCTGGAGAGGCAGGAATAGGAACTGCCGGGGAACCTAGGCTTGCTCTCAACCTTGTATCTGCGGCCCAGGCATCAGCAAGAGACAGCTGAGCTACTTAAGAGCCCTGCAATGTCCCTGCTGAAAGCTGGGGGCTCATAACATCCCGTTACGGACGAGCCCTGAGCTCTCTGGGGACGCGGTGACATCGGGGTTAACCAGGGCAAACTCTGCACTCAGGTTTGGAACGTAACGGGGTTTCTGGCCCTTTGCAGTCACACGGTTCTGAGCTGGAAGCGGAGAGCAGAGCGGCTTGTCTGGGTGCAGCCAGGGTCGAGAGCCACCGTGGCCCCGCGGGGACGGGACCCGCTCGCCCAAGCCCAGACAGGGCCAGGCGAAGGCAGCCGGTATTTTGAAACAGGGGAAAAAAATCAGACAAGCTGCAGTGCTGTAATGTAGCATAACAGATGGATAATTAGATTTATATGAAGAGCTGTAAAAGTAAGTAATTAAATAAAAACACAGAATAGCAGATCTGCTGCAGCGAGACACCTCGCAGGGGCGCGCAAAGTCCCCACAGCCAGGACGCGGCGTCCCCGCCGCAGGGAGCGTCACTGGGGTCAATACAAACGAGTTGTCACCCGAAGCACGGCGGCTCCGGAGAGCAGCGATGTGACCAGAGGGGCCGAGGCGAGCTGCAGCGAAACCTCCTCCTCCTCACCTCGCCCTGGCGCGGAGGACAAACACCGGCTCTGGACAATAAAATCTGAGGTGCCAGAACAAAATCAACAACGCCAGATTGTTCTGTGGAACACACACCAACAGGCTGGATTTATAGCTGTAGGAAAAAAGGAACCATAAAAACGGGCTTTATGATTAAAAAGCCAAGGTTGTTAGATTCTTGGGGCCGCTGCTGTCACCCGGTCAGCACGGAGCGGAGGAGCCTGGAGAGGGAAGGGTATGGGCGGCACAACCAGCCCATCTCCTCCCGTCTTGGGGATGGACAGACCCACAGTATCACAGTATCACACAGTATGTTTGGGATTGGAAGGGACCTCAAAAGATCATCTAGTCCAATCCCCCTGCTGGAGCAGGAACACCCAGGTGAGGTTACACAGGAACATGTCCAGGCGGGTTGGAATGTCTGCAGAGAAGGAGACTCCACAACCTCCCTGGGCAGCCTGGGCCAGGCTCTGACACCCTCACTGAGAAGAAGTTTCTTCTCAAATTTAAGCGGAACCTCTTGTGTTCCAGCTTGATCCCATTACCCCTTGTCCTATCATTGTTTGCCACCGAGAAGAGCCTGGCTCCATCCTCATGGCACTCACCCTTTATATATTTATAAACATTAATGAGGTCCCCCCTTAGTCTCCTCTTCTCCAAACTAAAGAGACCCAGCTCCCTCAGCCTTTCTTCATAAGAGAGGTGCTCCACTCCCTTAATCATCTTCGTTGCCCTGCCACGCTTGAGGGTTTGCTGACCCACCGGGATTTGAGGGCCAGTGACTCGTGTTCCATCAGCAAGGACGGAAGGAGCGGCCTGAGCTCTGTTCCAGCACAGCATGCTGAATGACCGATCCCTCCAGGTGGGTGTGAGCAGGTGCTCCATGGTGCACGGAGAAGGACACCTCAGGAACTCGCCCCAGTGCTCCATCATCCAAATTGATGCTTTATTTTGAGGCGTAAATCAACATTAAGGCTACTTGTGCCACGCTTACAAAGCACTCCCTGTGCACTGCTGAAAGCCTGGTATTGTACCCTGGGTCAAATGGCTGTTGGTGCCCATGGATGGGGTCTGTCATTAATAAAAAGTGAGTGATTCTCTACGAGCGCAAGCAGAACTCATTCATTCCCATGCCATTTTAGCCAGAGCCCACAAAAACTGTGTTGATTCCTTTACAAAAACCACAACACAGCAAAGAACAATACCACAGGATTAATACCACATCCTTGAGCTTGTCCAGTGCTTTTTCATTACAGAGACTTCAAAGCACCCCCAGATTTATAGACAGGGAAACTGAAGCGCTCCGGGAGCATCGGCAGCCGCACCGGGATGGGAACGCAAGTGCTGGGCTCCCCCATTTGTCACCCCCGTTCCCTGTCACCTCCAGCCTCCCACCTCTGCGGCTCTGCTGACTGGGGACAGTGACAAACGCAGGGACACCCCAGGTCCTGCCCGGCTCTTTGCTGCTGCTGCGGGACCCTGAACAAGACCCCTGTGTGAAGGTACCGGGGCAGCTTCGCACGGCAGCATCCCCGTGAGGCCAGCTGTATCGCAACTCAAGGCACGCAAAGTTACACAAACATGCCGACAAAACCTATTGGTGTACCTTAGGTAACACAAAAACACTGCAAAAAGGTGTCTGAAAGCATCGCAAGAAGAAAGCCTGAGCGCTAACCACTGAGCTTCCAACACTTCAGCTTCCATTCCCCAGTGCCTACCTAGCGCATCCCACTAATCATCTTGAGGGGTGTTAAAAGGTGGCCTGAGGCCAAGACCTTCGATTGTTATTTGCTTTATTTGTTTACCTGTTCATTTGAGCTGATTTTTCTTTCAGATGAGTGCTAATAATATAAGAAAGCCGCCCAGCCGCGCTCTGCCGGGGCTGCAGCGCGGGGGCTCGGCCACGTCGAGGTGCGAGAACGCGCTCCTCCGGTCCCTCCGCGGCAGCTCCGCCGAGCGCTGTCCTGTTCCAACCCCGCCATCTGCTCCTCCCATGGCGGTGCAGCCGCAAATCTGGCGATCGTCTCCCACCCGCTCTGCTGACGGACGTGCCCCGGGCACATCGCTCCCGACAGCCCAGCCGCTCGTCGCTTCCCAGCCCCGTCGCCATCCGCCTCTGCGGGGAAGGGACGCTGGGGCACGGCGAGGGTCACCCCCACTGCAATGCCATGCTTTAAACTCCGGCTGTTCCCAGTCCCGCTGGGTTTAACGGTGCTATTAGAATCATTTTAGACTAGAAAAGTATATTTGTTTCACTGAGTCACGATTCAAAAAACGAGACGCTGCTCCAGTTACAAAAGCAAATCACCACCTCGCAAATGCCAAGCGCAGATTTCAGCTCCAACAAGCGAAGCACGGGGAACGCTTCCAGCCGCACACAGAATGGAAAAGCTGCATCTGCAAAAGCTGGGAAACCTGGTTTTGATAAACAGAAAGCCTGACCTATGGAACACCAGCTCTAACAAACTCATTCTGCATTGAGCAATTTAGTCACAAATTAATAGAGAGGAGGGTGACAGCGGGACGGGCGCCACGGGACCAGGGACCGTCGCTGCACTGCGACCCACAGGTGAGCCACGGCGGTTCCCGGGTGGGAGCCCTCGAGGAAAGCTTGGGAGTCACAGAAAGCACCAGCAATTCTTTCAGCTTTCTGATTCATCCCTCCTCAAACACCCACACGCCCCGGCAGAGGAGGCTGGGACTGCTACATTTAGGATGACATTTAAAAATCAAGGTTGTGCTGCTGATGGTCATTAAAAACCCAACAGCATTTTTCAGAAACAAGTGGGTACTCACATCGGTGTCCCTGCCAAATATCAGCACAACAGTAATTTTTCTAGCAGCTTCAATTAAAAGATAAAGGCAAACTGCACCCACCTCAAATTACTGTTATTACTGTTGTTGCTTTTTAAACATTCATGGTACACCTTTATATTTTCTAAATACAAAATAAGACGGAAGCATTCCCCCTAATCTTTCTAAGTGTCAGATTCATCTCACTTAACATTAGACACCTAAAATGAAGACATCCAGCTCGGCCGAGCCGCCTGGGCTCCCTCAGACACGTGTTCTGCGCATCCCTGGACACCCAGCCCCTGCTTCTGGATTTCCACAGGACTTGCCCAGGCAAATCCAGAAAGGCGAGTCTACAGCGCGAGGCTTTAGATCCACCCTGGAGAGGGCTGCAGCTATTTGAAAAGTGTCTGAGAAATTCACAGTCACAGCAGCAAGTAGAAATGATCATTTGCCCCATGGGAGATGGGGTTGTCTTCAACTCCTGTCCTACGATTGCATGATTTGTCTTTTGGAGGTTCTCTTTATCTCTTTGAGGTCTTTTTGTCTCTCTCGCCTGGTTGGAGATGTATCCTGGACAGTCAGCTCAGGTGGAGCAAGACTGAAGTTAGGTGATGTGGATCCCATTGTCAGAGAGAGGGTGAAGGAAACACCAACAAATGCATGAATCAAGCTGTCAAGGACCTAAAACCACCAAGCTGGCCAATAAAATATGGTAACAATGCAATGAATTCATGTGCATATATAAGAAACAAAGACACAGCTAAACTAGAGGCTCAGAGCAAGGAGAGGAGGCACATTCAGAAGGGAATGTTCTGTGTAAAAGATGTGGTGGAGTAAGATAATTATGCAAGAAGAGGGGAATTTCAGCAGTGTGTCCTACCTCACTGATGGATGGAGAGGACAGATACCTTGACAAAGGAAGCTGACAGGCCAATTAAGTTTTAATGACCCTACAGGCAAAGAGAAAAAGCCGATGGAGGAGGGAGCCGACAGACAGACATAGCCTGGCAGTGACGTGGTGAGGAAAAGACAGACAGATCTAGAGATGAACACTGTGTCTGTAACAGAGAGCAGCGATACAGGCATCCCAGGTGGATTCTGCGAGGCAGGAGATAAGTAACAGCTTAATCACCAGGGCAGAAGGAAGTTCTGAGAGCGGCTGCAGAGGATGAAACATCTGGATTCAGAACCAGCTTGGATGTGAAGGGTGAAGGAGGAACTGGGGTTCCATGTATTCAGCCCTCGGGAGCTGTGGAAAGACACACGCTGTGCAGACGTTAGTGGTGCTGATCACCTCCCACTGCCAGACTGCGTGACGCGAGGACGGGAAGGTGACACCACCAGAAGTTCACAGGTGTGAGGCGAAGGCGCAGGAGGAGAGCAGACTTGCCAGTAATTGCCGGGATTTACATCCTAGTAAATATGCAGCATAGTAAATAAATCTGGGTGTGCTTTCCCATCCGTCCTGTACCCAGAGAGGGGGACGCGCATCTGCGGAGGGCATGGGGCAGGCGGCCAGGTGCTCTGCCTGCCCCAGGGCTGGCTCTGCCCTGGGAAGCTCTAGATGCTTCAGGACATCACTTTAGAAATCGATGGCTCTAAACCAGTGCTTCCTGCCCCAGCAGACGCTCACAAACGCACGCGGGCGCATGCTGTGCTGAGCTGGTGCAGAGCGTCTCCCCACCAGCGTCCAGCAGCTCAGCACGCACCCATCAGACTGATCAGGGGCTACCTGCACCAAGGAGGCTGCCACGGCCTCCAGCTGAGCACACAAACCCTGAGAGATGAGAAGCCGCCCGCTCAGCGCTAGCGACTAACGAGCGCATCATCCTCCCCGGCCATCCCCGGAGTGCAGAACGCTGGCTGCCTTCCCACACACAGCAAACATCCACTGCAACGTGTGATGATGAGATCAGCACCCACAACCATTCTGACTTCTTCTGTCCTTACTCACATCCTTCCCGCTCTGCTCCCTCAGCAGCGAGGACACCAGTTTGCCGCTGGTCCAAGGAGGATGAGCACAGCTCCTCATCCTCCCTCACCGCATGGGCTGGTTCTTCACCGCACCCACGGCTGATGGTACCGAGAGGCTCCAGCACAGCAAGGTCAGGGGAGACCTTCTGATCTCTGAACTGCCTGAAAGGAGCTTGGAGCCAGGGGGGTCGGGCTCTGCTCCCCAGGAACAAGCGCCAGGAGCAGAGGAAACGGCCTCAAGTTGCGCCAGGGGAGGTTGAGGTTGGATCTAGGGAACAATTTCTTCCCCAAAGGGCTGTTGGGCATTGGAACAGGCTGCCCAGGGCAGTGCTGGAGTCACCATCCCTGGATGGGTTGGACAGACGGACATGAGGTTCTCAGGACACGGGGCAGTGCCAGGGAGGTTATGGATGGACTCAATTATCTTGAGGGTCTCTTCCAACCGAAATGATTCTGTGATTCTATGACCTTCTCCAGTCCAGCTCAACAGGAATCACGGCTGGCGTGACCCGTCCGAGCGGCTGTCTGGAAACCAGCACCCCATGGACTGACCTACCTCTGTCCCACCTGTCCACTGCCTGCTGTGCAAAAGCAAGAAAAAATTCTCAGTTTGATCTCAACTCATCCGTTTTGAATCCAGCAACAGATGTCACCTATTTGTCTTGCCCGGGAAGGCTCACTGGACAGTAAGAGTTGGAGACAAACTGATTATCATGTTGGGAAATAGCCCCTGGAGAGGCTTTGGTTAAGCCCATCTTACAGAACCATTATGTTTAGTTCAAATTCTCTCTCTTTTGTGTGTGTTCTCTGTGAATTCCCCAAATGCAGCAGGAATACTCATCACAGGATGAATCTGGGCAAGGTCCCGGTCCTCAAACACTCATTCACATTTATGTCCTTCATGCTGCGCTGCGACAGCACGTGTCACATAATGCCCTGGACAATCTGCGTCCACGTATTTCTGGCAACGGACCTCGGTGTTCCACGGCACAAATCCGGGGCCCTACAGCAGACTGTGGACACATCACTCGTTCTTGAAATGTACACCACAAAGCTCCTTTCGTTCTGCTTTTGCTTGTAAATCAGGGGCTTACATATGTAATTGGCCTAACCGTAAGAGCAAACAACAGCAGTGGTAGCGCAGTGCCAGCAATTATTCATGCCTATAATAAATGCCTGTGAAATGGAAAGCCAGCCTTTAGAAATCTGCCTCCTCGATGCACACACGAAAGAATGAAATCTCGTTTGCAGGGCTTGGCTAGTGGATTTTTTCATTTTGGGAGAGGGATTGAGGGGGGTAAGGATTATCTTTTTTTGTTCTGTAAAAACACCACTCTTGCCTATGTTTAAGTCACGGATTATTCTGGCTACGTTTCAGAGTAAACCCAGCGACAGGCACAGATGACAAACCTGGCCTGTGTATTTGGGGGACAAGCACAGCTGTTCCCAGCCAGGTCTCCTTCCCCACGCCAGCCCTGGAGATGACACAACCACCAGCTCCACCGCTCCTGGGCGAACGACCACACGGCGCCACTCTGTGAGAGAGCGGAGATGCCGACCCAGTGTCTTGGACCAGTCCCACCAGTTAAGGATGGCATCCTCACTGGTAAATCCCTCCTCTGGGTCCAGCCGCAAACAGCACGCTGCCGCTCTTCACCCTCTTCAATGAACATGGGGACGCGGCCACTCTGGGCCTTGCAGGACCAAAGGTGTGATGAGATCATTCTGCTGTGCACGTGTCTCACCCACAACGCCGGAGCGGCCCCTACAAAACTCTTGTAGCACACCACTGAAAATCAACATGGTCTTCCTGGATGGCAATGACCCCACTGGCAACAGATGTCTGCCCAGCGAGTGGTCCTCACAAGCCCAGCAGACAAACACCCTGCCTCCGCAGGTACTATCAATTCTGGTCCTTGAATGGCTTTAACAACAAGCAAGGTTGAACGGTGTCAGCACAGGGAGCAAATGGAGTGAGGACGGAGCGACTGGCAGGAGGTGACCACCAGCACCCCTTCCCTCAGCAAACGGGCACGTCACCCATCCCAGCGCCCTGAAAAGCAACGCGACAAGCCTTCTTGGTCCCTGCTGAGTGAACAAACGCTCACCTACCACAGGACCCTACCGATGCCCTTCCTCCTCACGCACCCGTTGGCCGAGGGCTCCGGGGACGTGGTCCAGGCTTTGTCGGCCTCACATTCCTCCGGCATCTCATCAGCCCTTTGCTTCCCCGCTGCTCACCAGGCAGCAGATTCCTCCCGTTCCACCAGCAATGACAGCAGCGAGGACCCCCGACACGCTCTGGACCCCCGAGGTTAGAAGGTCTGAGGTGCTGACAGATTTCCGGAACCACGAATCAAACATTTTCTGTTCCCCTTTGGCATTGCTGGTTGTTTTCCTCCTGCCTTAGGCGGTGGCTGAGCACGAATGGGAAGAGCTCCAGAAGGACTGCTGTCCCACTCTTTGTTATGCAAAGCTTCCCTCTTCAGAAATTTTCTGTAACTACCAAGTTTTAGTATCTTCTGAAGGAAACCACATTCATCGCGGTTCAGAAGGGACCTTCTGGCCTAATCTTGACTAGAAAAACTGCCAAACTGATCCTCCCATCTCACAATTAACAGAGACTTTGCTGTACCGGGCAATGCGGCGCTGCTATGACAACAGGAGCGGGAGCCTCGTTAAGGGTCTCATCGAGAGGGATAACGAGCAATCACAGCTCGCGGAGAAGGCAGGGATGGATGAGAGCTGTTGGTATCTCCGCGCTGTGCCGGCTGGGGCCAGGTGAGCTGCGAAAGGTTGGCTCGCGTTGTTACGGCGAGTACAACTTGTGAGGACAGGCAGATTCCTGGGGAGTAGCCATGAATATTCATGAAGGAATTCGGTTTGGGAGAGGAAATGAATCAAGTGTGACAAATGCTGCCTATTAGGAAAAGAGGGTGGCGTCTATTTTTAGTGGAGTTAAGCAAACATTAAAGCTCACTCTCTAAGAACTCCAAATAATACCACTCGCTGGCTCTGCCTCTTCACCACCAGATAAGAATTTAGCAGCACGTCGCCACCAGCCCAAACCCGCTCGCCTGAACAGAAGTTTTCCGGTTTAGCCCCCGTGTTTTATAAAAATAAAAGTTTTAATCTCTAATCTGCATAGGAAGACGTGACGATTTCCACTAGGATTTATTTTTTCCCCCTCTCCAGAATCATAAGGCTTGAAGGAACCTTTTTAAGACGGAAGAAAACGCTGCATTCAAATCTCCTAAATGAGCACTCACACGGAGCTGTAATCACTTCAGATGCACAGAATTATCGGGAGGAGAAAATTCCTCTCACTTAGAATCAAGACCCAATTTGAGGCAGAAAGGAAGAGGCTGGTTTGCCGCCCTGCCAAGCACTCAGACTTTTCGCTGAAGTCAAAGAAGCTCCAGCTGCTCCGAGCCATCAAAAATCATGCCCAGAGCCTCCAGCAGGACTTGTTTGCAGAGACAGCAGCGGGCTGATAAGGATGTTGACTATTCCAAATAGGCCCACGGTATTTTATATTTTTAGAGATACTTAGCCTGCCTATTATTATTATTAAGCAGAGGTGGAGTATTTACTGCCTCCTTCTCGGAAATCTGTAAAAGTGCTGTCTTTCAGCAGGCTCCTCTTTTCTTCTGGTGAACATTAAGGAGTTTCCTTCTTTTATTTTTCAGGCTTATAAAACGTCCAATTAAATAAGACAACAGAGAGAGAATATTGCCTAATAAAAGTAACGCGATCCTCACAAAGCTATTTGAGAGGCTTTGTTCCCATAACCTCAGGTGCTCCCAAGCCAAGATGAAGACCAGAGTTTGGAGAGGGCTTGTCCTAACAGGGAGCAGGGTTGTCCTAACGGGGAGCACTCAGCAGACCCCTGGGCCAGGGGAGAGCGTGACCTGGGGAGGAAGGACCCTCAGCTGGTTCCTGCACATTCCTGCCATGCACCACAGGCCAACACTTCAAGTCAAATGCCCCATTTCTTACCAGCTCCTCCACCAGCAACACCACGTGGCTTCTGGTTCCCTCCTGCAGAGCTTCAAACGTGGCCTTAAAGATGGTTTACAAAGAAGCAGCTCTGAAATTAGACACGTCAAACATTTATTATCGACACCTGTCTCCAGCTCCAGTCAGGCTGGGTGCAGATCAAGAGGAGAAAGACGCAGCGTTTCCCTGAGCAACCAAACCCTGGGAAATCCTCTGTGACTTTGGGATCATAAAATCATAGAATCACAGATGGTTTGGGTTGAAGGGATGTTCAAAGCTCCCCCAGTGCCCCCCCTGCCATGAGCAGGGACATCTTCACCAGCTCAGGTTGCTCAGAGCCCCGTCCAGCCTGGCCTGGGATGTCTCCAGGGATGGTTCATCCACCACCTCTCTGGCCAACCTGGGCCAGGCTCTCACCACCCTCAGGGCAACAATTTCTTCCTCGTGTCCAGCCTGAATCTCCCTCCTTTAGTTTAAAACCATCACGAGGTGTGACTCGTTACTGGGTGCGCTGGGGCATTCCCAGCACAGCACAGGTGGCTGGGTACCCACCAGGACAAGAGCAGAGCTCACCCTCCGTCACCCCCGTGGTGCTTTACGGTGTCATTTGTTAGTGAAGTTGTGCCCGTTGTCCTTTAGAGAGCACATCTCTGTCCCCCATCGCGCTGGCCCTCAGCAACTGTTGCCATGGTTATTCCATCTGAGTGCTTCTCATCAAGAAGATGCTGCAACTGCTGAATTGTCTCTCGCAAGAGTTATTTAGGAATAACTAGTTAGTAAGTAGGAATAACGGGTTCAGACTGCCCACAGAAGCTAGCAATCTCATTTATTTTTGCTTTGATCCTGCCTTATTTCTGGCCTCTGCCAGGTGGAGGTTTAAAGTGGGAGTCAGAGATAAGCAGAGGAGAAGGAACGGTTCCTGAAGGGCAACGCGCTCGGCTCTGCTAGGAAATTAAAGGTCTCTCCTCACACAAAGCCTCTGCTTTTCAATCAGTGGTCAATAGGCTATAACAAGGCACAGCAACCGACTA
This sequence comes from Columba livia, assembly GCF_036013475.1. Classification (NCBI taxonomy): domain Eukaryota; kingdom Metazoa; phylum Chordata; class Aves; order Columbiformes; family Columbidae; genus Columba; species Columba livia. Next base: position 18,919,830 of record NC_088615.1, on the reverse strand, counting down.
GGAAACACATATCCTCAGCTGTCGGGTCGGGGGAGAAACAAGCGGGGATTTTCCAGTTCCAACGTGTTAATTGTTAATCAAGATATTACGGGCACAGCCCAGAATCCATTCAGCAGTCGAGGGGCGCAGCCGGTGTCCCAGCGCTCCCGTCCTGCGCGGCGGGCGGTCCCGCGGGTACCGGCCCACGCCTTTCAGACCCACTTTTGGCATCACAAAGTGGATGAACAAAGCCTGCTCCGGAAAGCCAAGGCCGTTTTGTTCAGCTCTCATTTAAGCTCTGCAGAGTGACTGGGTAATGATGGAGCTGGTGTCCCCCTGCAGATTGGGTCCCACAGCGCAGGCCGTTAGGCTTTTATCGACATAAATGCCTTTTTCTGCTCTGTGTTCACCCTGGCACGGGTTTTGAGTAGGGAGGCGCATGCCGCAGGACCTGAAGAGCAGCACAGCTAGAGGAGAGGCACAGGGAGCCCAGCGCATCCACCAGCACCAGCGTTCCCCAAATCCCAGCCCATGACAGCCAGGGGCGCTGCCCAAGGCACCAGGACCCTCCCCATGGAGGGATCCAAAGGCGGGAGAAAGACCTCAGCTTCATCCACAGGAATGAGCCCAAGGGCAGGAAAAACATACGAGATGTCAGCCGAGCACAGAATCACAGAACCACAGAGTGTCAGGGGTTGGAAGGGCCCTGGAAAGCTCATCCAGTGCAATCCCCCCATGGAGCAGGAACACCCAGATGAGGTTACACAGGAAGGTGTCCAGGTGGGTTTGAATGGTGATATTGAATGTTGATCACCCAGAAGAGCCTGGCTCCATCGTCCTGACACTCCCCCTTTCCATATTGATCCCCAGGAATGAGTCCCCCCTCAGTGTCCTCTTGTCCAGCTCCAGAGCCCCAGCTCCCTCAGCCTTTCCTCACACGGGAGATGCTCCACTCCCTTCAGCATCTTGGTGGCTGCGCTGGACTCTCTCCAGCAGTTCCCTGTCCTGCTGGAACTGAGGGGCCACAGCTGGACACAATATTCCAGGTGTGGTCTCCCCAGGGCAGAGCAGAGGGGCAGGAGAACCTCTCTGACCTACTGACCACCCCCTTCTAACCCACCCCAGGTATCATTGGCTTCCTGGCCACAAGGGCCCAGTGCTGGCTCATGGTCACCCTGCTGTCCCCAGGACCCCCAGGTCCCTTTCCCCTACGCTGCTCTCTAATAGGTCATTCCCCAACTTACACTGGAACCTGGGGTTGTTCCTGCCCACATTCAAGACTCTACACTTGCCCTTGTTCTATTTCATTAAATATTTCCCCACCCAGCTCTCCAGCCTGTCCAGGTCTCTGGATGGCACATCACACACACCACACTGCGCCGTGGGGATGCGCAGCTCCTGCTTTCCAAAGGGCGTCTGCCCAGTACCAACCAGTGGGGACACCTGAGTCCTGCCAGGGGACTCGGGCACCAAAACTGGAGCCACCAGCCCAGCACAAGGGCTCCGCAGGGCTGAGCTCACCTCCTCGTACCCACGCGACAACACAGAACAGACCAAGAACTGAATTTGGACGATGTGACGCCCAGAGAGATGGTGAGTCAGCCCTTCCCGAGTTTCCAAAGGAGACAGAAGAAGGCTTCACTTATTCCAGCTGAAGTGGCTGGATTTAAAGAAATTAAATTTGTCAGTTCATTAGTGTGTAACATAAGAATGAAAAATGCATTTCTAATTCCTGATTGACTAATCCACAATCCGCTGATCTGCAATCCCCAGAGTCCCCAGGGAAAGAACAGAAAATCCATAGCAGCCATACAGTATTTCTTTAAGATTCTTGCCCAGGTCCTGCAGAAAGCGCTCCATCACACTATGGAGCCTTCCTCCCGATACAAAATACACCTCGGCAAATTCGCTGCCATTCTGGGAGGTAACAGATAGAATAAAAACCAAATCCCGCTTGTCAGAATAGGTGAACAATGGGCATTTTATGAGGTGCTGGGCGTGACGCTTCACATGCTCGTTCATTTCCCCATCGATCTGCAGTATCAGCTCATTTCCAGCAGCCTCCCACTCGTTAGGAGAATTAGCAAAGTCCGAGTCACGTTCTAACTCAGAAATGCTGCTATTGCACTGCAGGAAGGGATGCTGGCACCTGTGAAAAGTCTGTCCTGGCTGGACCCAGGAGATGTGTCCATCTGTACCTTCTTCCCAGCTGATGTGCACCCACGGATGCTGCTCCTCACCCACTTTGCCCCAGGAAGATGGGTCCAATGTGCCCCTGCATTCCCTAAACCGTGATCTCCACAACCAACACCAAATCCTCCTTTAAATGATTTCAGACCCTTCTGCCTCATTCAGTTGGCTGAGGTGAAGTGGAGGCACGCACCACCCTCTCCTTGGCAAGCGTGCCCCACGGCAGCCGTGCACAGAGGGAAGATCCGTCACGGGGTGGGAATGGGGCCATTCCTGGGTGCCGCTGTCATGCTGAACCATCCCCCTTGGGCCCTCTCCAAATAGATGTGCTGACAGAAATCCACACTTCACCTGGTTCTGCCTTCGCAAAGCAACTTCACTTGATGCTTCTGCCCAACCCTGCAGCAGCTCAGATCTTACCAGCCACACGAGCGCGGCCATGGGCTGAGCTGTATGACCAGCTTGCACATGGAGGACTTGCTCTCGAAACATGACGGGGAGATCTCCTTTCTGCAACACCTTTCTTTGATCCTTTCCAGCAGGTATGTTAGAAATGCTGTAAAGGTCGTGGCTACAGACTCCAGAAACATCACAGATGGTTTGGGTTGGAAGGGCCCTTCCCAGCTCCCCCAGTGCCCCCCTGCCATGAGCAGGGACATCTTCACCAGCTCAGGTTGCTCAGAGCCCCGTCCAGCCTGGCCTGGGATGTCTCCAGGGATGGTTCATCCACCACCTCTCTGGCCAACCTGGGCCAGGCTCTCACCACCCTCAGGGCCAACAATTCCTTCCTCATGTCCAGCCTGAATCTCCCTCCTTTAGTTTAAAACCATCACCCCTTGTCCTGTGGAAACAGATCCTGCTCAAAGGTTTGTCCCCAACTTTCTTCTCTGCCCCTTTTAAGTACGGAAGGACCACAACGAAATAACACCACCGGGGATCTCTCCACCATTCCCTTTCGAGGGGCAGCTCCCTGCTGCAGGTCTCCCAGGCGGGGATGTGCAACCACAGCCCCCCGGGGAATTGCTCCGGTCAGACACGGCGCAGGACCCAGAGCGGAGCCTGAACTCGCTGCTCCCCACGCCACTTCCACAGCCCCACATTCCCACTCCTCAAAACATTCCACCCTCCCCTGTGTTTGTCCCACCAGCTCCTCAGCCCACGCTCACACAGCTTCACACCGGCTGGGTTGATCTCCAGGCGCCGGCTGGACCGAGCCCTGACTCCATTCCACTCTTGAAGGTTTCAATTAATCATAAAGCCAATGCCATTTTGGGCTCCATCTGTCTTTATTCCTTCAGGGACTAATAATGCCTCACCGTGTGTTTTCACACACTAGCTGAACTGAAATTAAGACAGATTTCAATATGAAGTGCCTGAGAAGAAAATGCATTTCGTAAAAAGAAAATTTCGGAGTCGTTACCATTCTCAGCTTGGAAAAAGATCTGGTTAAGTAAAAGCAGCGGGGTATTAATTTGGAAAACAACTCAGGTGAATTCCTGCTCATTGCAAGACATGCAAACACACTGAAATCATATTTATGGGCTTTTATGACAGAGTATGTATGGAAATGTAACACAATCTGCTTGCAAAGGGAGGTGAGGAACGCACAGAGGGAGCTCAGAGACGCTGATGGGATCCCGGCAGCATCAGGCGTGGCCCAGAATCCACACACCCTCCTCGTGCCTCTCTGTTGCACTGACAGAAACAGATAAAAAACCCAAGAACCCTCGTGGTCCATCACGTTGGGTGGGTTTGATCCGCTTAAGGCTTAGGGAAAGCCCATTTGCACATTGCTGTACTGTTACCACCTTGGCTTTTATGTTCCCGCCTCTGCAAAACGCAGCCACTGGGCTTTCCGACCAGCCAACCCTGCTTAAATACGGCCATTTCTGTGCTGATCCGGTGGTTTATGCAAAGCAACAGCCCTAATTATTGATCTCGGCTGATGGAGCTGAGGGTTAACGACCATCCCTCGACGCAGCCACCGTGGGGCTGTGCCCCCGTCCCCCAGCCCGGTCCAGCAGCACCAGCGCGTTCCCTCCCCGCCCAGCGCACAGCGGCAGGTCCCGCGGGGTGACAGGGATGCTCGAAGCACAGACCAGCTCCAGGGTGATTAACAGAGGCGAACAGGGACGGCTGGGCACCAGGAGAGAGTCACGAACATGAGAGCAGCAGCGTGACAGGACATTTACCATGACCCACATATCACCTGGGCTCCAGCTAACACCACCCGACTGCTGGAAAAGTCCTTTCTCTTGCCCATCCCCTGTTGCCAGGGCATTTAGGAAAAAAAAGGGAGAGACAGTCTGGAAAGGATGGTTGCAAGAAATTATACGACGGCCTCCACATTAAATTTGTAAGAGACAAAACCAGAGAGAATCTGTGAGAGCTGAAGTGTGCCGGAGGTTCACCCAGACACTTCTGATGGAAGCAAAGGTGCAGCCCTTTGATGGGTCCTTCTGGAACTGGCTGCAGTACCTTGGAAACTCATTAAACGCAGCAGAGAGGACAAGCGACGTGTACCTATCTGAGCGGCAAATCAGTTTTCACATCTATTCAGCTCTCATGCAGGGGCGTCAAGCGGCGCAGAGTGCGCGGGAAGCAGCGGTGACAGCGTTTCTCCAGCTCACGTGATGACTCCAAGCCACCCCACGGGGAGGTCTGCCCGCCGGCCCAGCGCCCGGACACGTCTTGTGGCCACAGGGCTCAGAGGGCTGAGCGCTCCTCAGAGACAAGCCCGGGAGTCAGCCCCTTCCACACACACCAGCAGCTCCGAGGGCCTCTGACCGACAGAAATAGGTTCATCTAAAATAAAGAGAGATCAAAATCCAGCTCGCAAGATGACACAGTGTCAGGACCTGAGGGGAGAGCAGGTAGTCAACACTGATGATGAGCTTCTTCGGAAAGAGATAATTTCCAAGAAGCTGTTGTTTTCCCTCTCTGCAGAACATCACCGTGTTCAAACGCTTGGAGAGCCTTCACGGGGCCGAGGATGGCAGCGATCTGGTGGAAGACCTGAGCAACTGTCTGCACGGATGAATAAGCAACTGCTTCAATGAATCTTCAAGCACACGAATAGACAGATGAGGAAAAACTTATGAAAACCCCGTATCGGGAGAACAGGTAGGCTGGAAGATGCCAGCCTGGAAACAAGGTCACTTGGTGGGACTTGTTCAGCTCTCAGTCACCACAGTAAGGCCAGTCTGGGATGCTGGGACGGCGCGCGGCTGCCAGCTCCGGGGCAAGCTCTGTGTCCTGCAGCCCTCACCTCTCCTCCAAACCCCAGCTCTGTCGCTACCGTCTCACCACAGGCCTGGCGGGCCCTGCCTCCGCATGCTCCCTGCGTACAGCCCGCCAGCGATTAAACCCCACAAAAGCAGCAATCAGGGAAGGGGTAGGAGGGTGCGCGCAGCAGGACCGATGGGATCCAGATCCTCCCATGCGGGCTCAGACAATAGCTGCAAATCTGTAATGGCGGGGTCAGTTCTGTCCACCCCAAGCCTGGCGGGGAGCAGGTACGTAATTGAGCCTGGATCCTGCATTTCCTGCTCTCATTGTTCCTCTTCCTCCCGTTCTTCGCTGCTTTGTTCTATTCAATGCGCTTTTTTCCACCTCCTTTCTGAAACACATTAACGACGGGCTGCTACAGCCTCCTGCACGCCCTGATTAAAGAGTAGACGCAGATGCCTCCTTTTTGTGGAGCATTTTGCACCTATTACTCGGAGGGAATGCGGAGAACACGCGACTTGGCAAAGTCACAGCGGGTCAGGAAAATCATTTTGGATGGTTAGGTGGAAAAGCCTTTGAAGCATGGTGAAGCCATTAGCCGAGCACACAGTTTGGAGTAAAAAGAATAAACAGAGAACATGGATGATGAATAAATAGCAGCTGAAGAGAGAGGAATACATGTTGTGCCCAGTGATGAAACCAGATCTACACTGAGAAACAGCAACTTCGGGCTGTTTTTGTCTTTGCAGAAAGTGATTAGGTAACCAGTCTGAATGCATATTGTAAATAGAAACCAGCACAATAACTCCAAGGCTACAGCAGAGAGCATTTACCAAATGAGAAGAGGCAGAAACAATGTGTTTTATATAATGCCCGACGTGGCTGTGATGAGTGTTTCTTGCAGGTTGGGTCAGTAACACGAGGGTGCTGGCAGAGCGGCTCCCCGGTGCTCCGACGGCGGCCCCGGCAGCGCCGGCTCTCCTGAGGGGCTGTTTCCAGGACAGACATCCTCACAGAGGCGCTGCAACAGCGGGGAGCGGGGCAGCAAAGCCCTCCCGGCTGCGGGAGCGCTGGGGCTGGCGGGAAGGACGGGCAAGTGGGGCAGGGAGCGCCTGCACCGTCAGGGCTGAGCTCGGCACCACCGATCAGATGCAGCCGTGCTGGGGGAAGCGGGCAGGTGTGCTGGATACTGGAGTGTGATGTGAGGCCACACACTGCAATTTCAGGGATCCGCATCCGCACTGCTGAACCTCTCAGTCCTCCTCCCTTGCACCACCAGCTCCCCTGGACCATGGAATCACAGAATGGTTTGGGTTGAAGGGATGTTCAAAGCTCCCCCAGTGCCCCCCCTGCCATGACAGGGACATCTTCCCCAGCTCAGGTTGCTCAGAGCCCCGTCCAGCCTGGCCTGGGATGTCTCCAGGGATGGTTCATCCACCACCTCTCTGGCCAACCTGGGCCAGGCTCTCACCACCCTCAGGGCAACAATTCCTTCCTCTTGTCCAGCCTGAATCCCCCTCCTTTAGTTTAAACCATCACCCCTTGTCCTATCACAACAGGCCCTGCTAAAGTCTGTCCCCATCTTTCTTACAGGCCATTTTTAAGTTCAGAAAGGCCGCAATAAGTTCTCCCCAGAGCCTCTCTTCTCCAGCTGAACACCCCGACTCTCTCAGCCTGGATGGGGTAACTCGCTCCACAATTCCCACATTTTAGAGAAGTGACAACATCCTCGGGCTAAAACCCGTCCCACAGGGTTAGGCCAGGGTGTCTGCCCCCTTGTCACCTCTCCAGCAGTCGCAGGGACCTGCACAAACCCAGCACAGGCGCTACTGCACCCAACAGCTTCCAGACACCCCGTCTCCCAGCATTTAAATCACCAAAGCTGTTCTAAAAGCAAAACCGGGAGCAAACCTTGGCTTCTAGATTTTTCTCACGGGGTCTGCTCTCCCTGTCTTCCTGAGAGCACAAGGATGGCAGTTTACTATTTAATTGTTAATTACACTTTCTTGTTAGATTTCAGACGCTGAAAAATGTTTAGGGATTTATTCTTCTGTGTAATTAACCGTAATGATGAAACACAGTTTTATACCGCACTGCAGTTTTTGTTAAGGTTATTCATAATGGGGAAAGGCTAAATAGGTTGAGTTCATTATCATTACAGAAAAAGAATTGAGGTGACCCAATCAAATTAATTTGAAATTAAGTGCAGTGAGGCTGATAACTCCACGCAAGTCAGGAGTTCAAATAAAAATAGAAGAGACAATCTACAATGCAAGAAATTACAAGTGGGCAGGACGTGGAGCTGGAATGACTGTGTCTGGGGGGTGGAAACAGGGCCATGGAGACAAACAGTGACAACAGATAAAGAGACAAACCAAGACCGCAGGATGGAAATGGAGAAGCTGGAGGAGGAAGGGACGAACATGAAGATGGACTTGAAATAAATGGGTACAGACAGTGCTTGTTAAGCTAACTAGATTTATTTCTCTGCCCAGAAATTCTTATGTCCCTACAAGACAGCACTGAAGCAAGGTCTTTAATTTTACTTTTCCGGGGTTTATCGCTTGGGCCTTAATGTTATTTAACAGCGGTGAGTATCAACCAGTTTCAGTGCGAAGCTGGACGGAATTCAAAAGCGTTAAATCTGGTGGCAGCTTTTTCCTCTCAACAAAGCCGGGCTGAAGAAGCTGGTGCTTCCCCAACAGAGCATGGAGGATGTGAACCCCGGGAGGACGGACACCACCAACACTGATGGGCAGAGCAGGGGCGGGGAGACCACAGAACGGGGATGGGATGCTGCTGAAGCACACTGCCATCGTTTAAGGGGTTAATCTCATTGGAAATGGCTAAAACGGGCAATACCCTGATGTGAGCCATCTCTAGGAAACTCTTGAGTGCTGCTACGAGATGATGCTGGAGTTACTATCCGGGATGAGTTTACTCCCAAGTCTTTGACAAGTCTCATACCGTTTGTTTTATCACTCATGGCACCAGTGCAGGGAGCAGCGAGGTCCCAGCAGCGCTGGAAGGGGCTGCGCTGGAACACGGCAAACCGGGCTCGGAGCTGGTGTCACAGCATCCCAGGCTGGTTGGGCTGCAGGAGCTCTGCAGATCCCCAGCCCCACCTGCTCCCGCAGGGTCACAGAGCAGATCACACAGGTGGGTCCAGGGGGTTTGAATGTCTCAGAGCAGGAGACTCCACACCCGCTCTGGGCAGCCTGGGCCAGGCTCTGGCACCTCCCAGCAAACAAGTTTCTCCTCATGTTCAGATGGAGCCTCCTGTGTTTCAGTCTGTGCCTGTTGCCCCTCAACAGATCCTGTCCCCGCTGCCCAGTGTGACCAGCACGAGGGCTTTTAGAGGACTGACAAACACCACAAATCTCCCCATGCACGAGCGACTCTCCTGGCTCCCACGCCAATCTCACCTTGGGTGTTTGCTGCCCTCTCCCCAAACACAAACTGCTTCTCCTTTCCTCGCAGGTCCCACGGCTCAGCTCCTCCGGCCTCACCTCTAAATCACCCCCAAGCATACGGGGAGCATTTGGGAGAAAGCTTCCAGAACGCATTCAACATAAATTATCATTCACCCTCTCAACGGATTACAGAAATCCTTTTATTACAAAATATTTAAATGGTCAAATTATCGGTGTGGAAAAACGTTTCCTGGAGGTAAAGTTTTTAAAAATGGAGGTTTTAATCACAAGCATAATCCTCTCTGGCTAACATTTCCTGTCTTGTGAAACATGGAGATACAAACTGCGCAGAGGCCTGGCTGTGCTGCGAACAAAGGAGGATGCAGCCTGTAAATAGCTTAGAGGACATCAGAAGACACTTCTCTCATCAGCAATCTTTTTTAGCTTAATATAGCTCCTCTTTGCATAAAACATTGACATTTTTGCAATGTTTGGACCCAATGGTGCGAATGCTGATTGTCATCTGAAGATACTGGAGTGTACCTTCAAGAATATGCAAGAACATTTTACAGACAGTAGTTTTACTTGCCTCCAAAATGCTGTATCTTAATATTTCATACTTATATATATTTAAATGTTAGTACCACTGGATAAATGCTAACATGCTTCTATGCTAATGCAATCACTGAAAATCCAGATAATGTTGTGTATTGGCATATACTGTTAGTGAATTATGGATACCTAAATGTACAATCCCACATGCCTAGCAATTATTTTTGTTACTGCATTTAACTTTTATTTGCAATCAGAGCACTTGAGGATTGTTCAAATGAAGTTTACTTTTGCAAACTGCTGAATGGAAAACATTTTGTGAAGGGTTTAAAAACAGCAAGACTGTGATGGGGTTGCAGAGTTGCCATAAGGGCACCGCTCGGAAAACTCTACCAGATGGAACAGTGTTTGATTTGGTCACAGGCTCGGCAATTAAAACCCAAATGGCTAAAATGAAGGACGTATAAGAGAAAAACAGAGATGAAATGTTGATGTTCTGTGTACCAGGTCACCCTTGTCGGCGGCAGAGGGATGCACCCAGCACCAGTGGCCTTGAGGACCAAACTCTCCTATGCTAAGGCTGCTTTGCAAGTCCACTTTAAGCCAAATAAATAGGAACACTATCAGGAAGGAGAAATCCAGAACTTCTCCTGCTGTACCTCCTCCTCTTTCTCCTGCCACCTTTGCTGATCCAATGTCTCGGCTGGCGGAGATGATCCAACCAAAAACCCATTCTCCCAAAGGGGTTCTCAGCCCAGCTCAGCTCTCCCAGCAGGTCCCAGCCAGACTGGGGGATGCAGCTGGTTTGCGCCATCCCTCACCCGCTTCCCTACCTGATCAGAGTTAAAGACAATGCAAATCTGGAGCAGACCTGGATAGTTTTAAGAGTTGACAAGTTCTGAATGTGACCCAAGCATGTCTGAGACTGCTGAGCATCCAGTGTTTTTCTCCTGCATAAAACACATTGCCAAGCTGCCTTCTCCAGATTCAGCTATGCCAGGAGCTAAGGACCTCCTGAGCTGGGCTGAGATCACAGGATCCCAGAATGTGAGGGGTTGGAAGGGCCATGGAAAGCTCATCCAGTGCAATCCCCCCATGGAGCAGGAACACCCAGATGAGGTTACACAGGAAGGTGTCCAGGCGGGTTGGAATGTCTGCACAGAAGGAGACTCCACAACCTCCCTGGGCAGCCTGGGCCAGGCTCTGCCACCCTCACCCCCAACAAGTTTCTTCTCAAATTTAAGTGGAACCTCCTGTGTTCCAGTTTGCACCCATTGCCCCTTGTCCTGTCACTGGTTGTCACCAGAAGAGCCTGGCTCCATCCTCCTGACACTCCCCCTTTCCATACTGATCCCCAGGAATGAGTCCCCCCTCAGTCTCCTCTTGTCCAGCTCCAGAGCCCCAGCTCCCTCAGCCTTTCCTCACACGGGAGATGCTCCACTCCCTTCAGCATCTTGGTGGCTGCGCTGGACTCTCTCCAGCAGTTCCCTGTCCTGCGGGAACTGGAATATTGTGTCCAGTTGTGGCCCCATCAGGGCAGAGCAGAGGGGCAGGAGAACCTCTCTGACCCACTGACTGTGCCCTGATGTTCCTCAGGGAAGGTCTGGAAGCACTGGGAGGTGGGCCCGGCCCGTTTGGGAGCAGCAGAGCATCCCCCCCCAGCCTGGAGGGCTCAGCATCCAACACCAACACATGTACGGGGCAGATCACCCCCTGCAGCCCCGCGAGCTGCGACAGCTCTGGTATGCACTGTACAGTCCCAACACCTAAACAAGGCACCCAGGAACAACCAAGAGTGGAGAAATAAACACCAACCCCTCCGAAAAACACAACACATCAGAAACTGCTGCAGCACGAAGCACTTCAAATGCCCCTGGCATTTAAACGGAGCACAGAGTAAGCTGAGAAAAATGTATGAACAAACAAATTAAGCCGATAGCGCAAAGCAGGCGAGTTGGCATGTAGGTGTCTATCGAGAAAGCTTAAGCACAGCAAGGGGAAAAAAGCAAACCCAAAAACCAGGCATAATGCTCCTCACATTTTGGAACTGAGCTCTCAGCCAATACATCATCCGAACCACTCAAAACCACCATCTGTCAGAATGTCCTTTCAAGAAGAAAGGTCTAAAAGTTCCCGAAGAAGTATTTTAATATTGTCATATTAGAAAAGAGATTGTTTCTGTCCAAAGAAAGGCATCTGCAATTAAGTGAATAATACTATACAAAAGCATTAGTCTCATGGCCACTGCCGCACACTCGTATCATGAGCCAATGAATTTCTAGAGTCTGGATCATGTCACATTAGCTAAATCAGGAAAGAAGTGATTTAATCGGCCCTGTCATTGCACCAGTTACCTGCAAATGTTCCCAGAGCCTCTGCATGATTTTCTCTTAAGGAAATATGTAATTAATAGTCTACACGCTAATAAAGAGCCTAAGGAAACAACCACAATATTGCCTCAAACATGAAAATATTCCAGAATACGAAGAGCAGGTCTGTGTTTTTGATGTGAAAGTCTGTATCTTATCGGGATCAGTAGGTCAAGCTCTGTTTCGTACTATAAAATGGATCCTTTGCTGGTGTAAATCTGGGTACCCGCTGCTGCCCACTTCACCTCACACACGCTGGCATCGCATACAAGATCGCAAAAGAAATGCACATTTGCAGACTATATATTAGACTCAGCGATAAATAACTTATAATGGTAGAGAAGGTGACCGCATTTTTAGGCACAGAAATATGCAGATATAATGAACCTGACTTTCAGTCTTCACTCCACACTTCTGACCTTGAAGTCTGGGTCCCTCCAATGCATTTCTAAAGGCTCTGCACATGCGAACGTGCAACACACACACCCTGAAGCCCAAAACAAGACACGTAGATAAGGTTCTTAGGGACATGGTTTAGAGGTGGACTTGGCAGTATTATGTTAATGGTTGGACGTGATGATCTTAAAGGTCTTTTCAATCCAAAACCATGCTTTGATTCTAAAAACCCGTAAACCCAAAAGGGCACCAATAAAACCCACTGAGCGCACGCTGTACCACGTGTAACAGTGCACGTCCTGCCCTGGCACGGCCGGCCGGGCTGCTGGGGCACGAGCCACGTTCCGCTGAACCACACACGTCCTGCAGACCAGCTTCTCCTTGATCCAGCCCCCACTCCTGACCCCACGGCTGATCGACACCGCTGCGGTGTCAGAGACACGTGTCTGCGGGGCTAAAAACCCCTCCAAAGACCACGGGAGCTGCTAGATTGCCAAAATCAGCATCTCGCTCCAGCCTGGGGGCGAGCAGCAGCAGGGAGAAGTGCGTGCTGAGCCACACCAGCCTCCGGATCTTCCCCTGGAGATGGGGAGGCAGAATTATTCCCGTTGGCCTTTGTGAAAAGCCCAGGGAAGCCCAGAAACACCCCCGGCTGCCCTGCTGAACGACCTCCGGCTCGGCCTGACGAGCAGGGTGAGCACGCACCGAGCAGATGAGCCCATGCAAGGAGAGGAGCCGAGAGGACAACGTGGTGTGTCACAGGATGACAGCAGCTTTCAGCCCCTGTCGCTATCACAGAATCATTTCATTAGGAAGAGACCCCAGGACCATCAAGTCCAACCATAACCCACCCCTGGCACTGCCCCATGTCCTGAGAACCTCATGTCCTTCTGTCCAACCCTCCAGGGATGGTGACTCCAGCACTGCCCTGGGCAGCCTGTTCCAATGCCCCACAGCCCTTTGGGGAAGAAATTGTTCCCCAGATTCAACCTCAACCTCTCAATAGCAATAAATCAAGAGAGACGAGGAGAGGCACAGAGCCCGCCGGGTGCCCTGAGGTTTCCCCTCGCGGGCTGGGGGACGGAGCTCACCTGGAGAGCGCGGCGCCCAGGACGAAGGCAGCGTGTTCCTTCAGCGCCGCCTCGCTGCTGTTCAGCCCCTCGATCACCAGCCGGAGTCCGCCCATGGAGAGAAAGTCCTTGGCGTTGTCCACCTGCAAGGGAGCAGGGATATCAGTACGAAACCCTAGAACCCACTCGACACCTCGTGAAGATCAGCAGCTCTTCCCTCCCCATCTGACCAGCGCTCAGTTTTAAAAGTCATTAAAAATTAAGGGGGAACAACCATGGCTGGCATTTTGTACACCAGCGCCTGCAAGCAGTGGATGTCGTGGCTGCAGGAGCTGCTGACAGGCGGCTATCACCACACGCATCGCTGGAAACTCCAATATAATACTTTGATCAGCTATCAAAACTGTTCTTGACATGTATTTCAGGTGATTTCAAAAATTCAGGAAATCTGGCAATGTAAAAAAACCCCAGTTCTTTCCTCTCTTACCTGAGGAAGCCGCCACTGGGGACCCAGGGAACTGTCTGTTTTGCAAATGCGATTAATTAATTGATGCTCTAATTGTAGCAGCAGGATGTTTCAGAGCCTGTCGGCAGCAGCGGGGCAGGGCAGTGTCACCTCTGCTCACAGCGACGTACACGGATGGTTCGGAGCGTTTTTTGTGAGGATCAACAGCTTCGTGCGGACGTGAAAAGCACAACCGGTCCCTGCTCGGAGGGGTCGGCAGGAGCTGCAGCCTGGGCAAGGGTTTCTAAAGCCAACAGTATTGGAGTAACCAGGCGCAAATCACAGCGGGCAACTGTTCTCAGGTCAGGAAAGGGCTACGAGTGGCTCACAAACAAAATCTAGAGCAAAAGCACAAAGTGCTTCAAGCACAAAATTCAGTCCGAAGCCAAATCGATGTATTTTGGTGCGTTTTTTTGCAGTTTAAAAGAGAATCTGATGAACGTTCAGAATTGCGTGTGCAAAAAATTTGTGTTTAGAATTTCAACGTTTCTCCTCCCTGCAAGTCAGGAGACAACGGCAGATGGAAACAGAAGATGAAAATGAGTCGCCAGCCCTGTCTGCAGCGGTGGGGTGGGACAGGACACACGGGGCACGCTGGGCACTGCGCTCCGGCCTCAACGCTCTTTTAGCCGACAGTGACTCCATCCTTAGTGTTACATTTATCTCAGCCGTGCGCCCTCACCAAAATCGGCTACAGGTTGGATATTTTAGGTACCCAAGAGAATGAAGAAGCTACTTGGCTTTATGTCCTATGGGTACGGCTTTACCAGGGCATGGCCCGGGGAGCTGCGGCTCATCTCTGCTCCCGTGGGACAATACCCACCGCTCGCTGTCCCTCCGCAAAGCCAGGGACAGAAAGCCCATCTCTGCAGGTTGCCGGGGCTGATTCAGGGTTTGCAGCAGCTTTTGTATCTTTTCAGATCCTATTTCATAACTGTCCTATAAACTGGACCCGCCAGATCCCTTATTCTTCTGCGGGCCCATCTTTGTCTACAAAGAAATCTATGCAGCAACCCAATTTCAGCTGCCGGTGGGTGCTTTTATTGCTCAGCTTCTGTAAAAACTCCAAGGCTGTTTTAATGCTGGAATTGGACATTGAATTCAAGGGGCATCAGTTTGCATCAGTCAGGGTAAAACCAGCCGTCGCTGTATCCCCATCAGCACCGAGTCCTTCAGGCAAACACCTCAACCACAGAATACAAACGGTGCTGTAAAGCTTATTTTGAAGGTGTATGTATTATTTTTAACTGGACTCTGTTGTGAGAGCGCCTTCTCTCACTATTTCAAAATGAACAAAACCCCCAAACTCAATAACTGGCAGGTATTAACCTCTCTGGGGAGCAGAAGATGCTGCAAACAGCACAGAAGAAAGCCGAAGATGAGAAGAGCTCTTGGGTAAAGAACACAGGGAAGGTGGGTGAGGAGAGGGATGGGAGAAGAGCAAATATGACAGCGGTTATTAGAGAGCAGCCTCGAATCGGAGGAGAAGGAAAATGAGGAGGGAAGGGGAGAGAGAAAATGATAGAAAACGAGAGGAAGGAAAAGCAGCGTGTCAACCGTACGCAACAGAGAGGGAAATTAGCAGTGAGAAATGGTGTAGCATGTCAGAGGAGGGGAGAGAGGAAGATAAGGAGAGTAAATAATTGAGAGAAAGAGCCTGCAATGCATGAGAACGGGTCTTGGCTCTGCACACTGCTGTGCAAGCACCGTGAATTCTGTTTATAAATGAGTTATGCTCTGGCCTCTTCACATTTGCATTTGGTTTTTATGCGTTGCAGACAACCTAGCGAGCCAAACCTTCCTGCTCTTCCTCCAAGACGGGCTCCCAAACATGCCAAGTCGAACCCTGACTGATGAGAAGCACAGCAGGGCTGGCAACCCAAAGCCAAGCAAACAGAGACCCTGGGGCTGCCTCCTCCGAGCGCCTCCCCCGGCAGGACACTGGCCGGGCTGCCCTCGGCTCCCCCGCGGGTTTGGCAGCACGAGCGGCTCCACGTCCCATGCGCGGAGTGGAGCGTGGCCCTGGCTCGCAAACCACTCGACAGGGCATTTTGTGCACCCACAGGAGCAGCAGGAAGGCCTGGAGCTGGATGATTATCAAAAGCACGTCACCATTGGGATGGAGGCTATGGGACAAGGAGCAGTGGGGCTGTCACCGGTCCCGTACACGGGTACACGCTGCCCAGGGTCCCCGTTGTCCACGGCACGGCCGCTGCAGAGCATTCCTGACAAGTTCAGCCCTTCCAGGGTTATGCGGCACAAGCGTATTTGGCTGCTATTCAGTAATTACATTAAGGCAGCGCTGCTAAAGTCAGTACCAAGCAGAGATAATGCTCTGGACGCATTCAACTGGCTGGAAGAAGAAAGAGGAGGAAAAGCCGCGCTGGCTCACAGACAAGTCATATTTCTTATCAGCTTCCTGCCTGATGAGAAGGTGCTGCCCAGCCATCTGCCCCGGCAGCGCGGGCACAGAGCATCCTTGTGACGGACGCACAAAGGAGCCCTGTGTGCCCCCGCCACCCCCGCCGTGGCCCCCTCGGAGCCCTTTGATGCTGGACGTGGTTCCCTTTGATGCTCTGGTTCCCGCTTCCCTGCTCCTCTCACCGTTCCAAAATCGCTTGCCCCGTCCCATGCTGTGAGCAGGCAGGGTTTTATGCTCTAACAGCCCAGACTGTTCTGCTGGAAATCAAAGCATCCCAGGATGTTTGGGGGTTGCTTTTTAGCATGCTGGCCTGATGCTCTGGCACCCTTAGCCAGACAGAATTAGCCCTGAGTATAAATATGAAGCTCTTCGGGCGCCCATTGTTCACACTTATTCTCTGAGTCAGATGCAGTCAGTGAAACAAAAGCATCGAGAACAAACAGCAAGGAAGCCTCTGCATGCCTGTGACAGAAATTCAAGACAAAGAGCCCTGGAAATAACACTTCTATTAGTTAGTGCATGGACTCCAACTCTCAGCAGCTCATTCCTTCTGCTACTTTATCCAAAAATACCATGTTTGGGTCTTCAGCCATTCCTGTCACCAGCCCAGCTGTGAAGGAGGCTCTTTGTGCCTCTTCTTACTCACACCAAGGCAAAGTGCAGGTTTTTGGGTGGCCGTCACCTTCCCTGGTACAAAGACATGGTCTGTGAACTGATGTAAGGGCACCTACCTGCAAGCACAGAGGCTTCCACAGAAGGAGCGAGAAAACAATTATCTTCTTAGCAGCCATCACTCTACTTACCCAAAACTGGCAGATAAAACCCCATTTCATACCATTAAGCATATGAAAGAAGAAAAAGAGCGGGCAAGAGAAAAAGCCTGAGAACAGACAACAAATCAGGCAACTCTAACCCCTAGGAAAGCGCTCGCTACCGGCACGAGCGGAGATTTATTCAAACTTGGATACAGAATAAGCCTGCAGCAGCCCTCTGCTGTCTGTTATTGTCCCAGGATTATGATAATTAAGCAATTTGTATTACCCGATACCGATAAGAAAAATAAACCCACGTTTATGACACCGTATCACCTGCATTTTACAGGGTAGTTACTAAGGCGTTTTTGTTACCTGGTGAACATAATATTCGAGATCATAAAGCGCCGCTACTTTTTCTTCCAGCGTGGAGGTAGAGCTGTTGAATTTGCTGATTAATTTAACCATAATTTCATAATCTGTTTCCATCTTCACATTCAGCTTTTCAAACTCCTCCTTCAGCTGCTCTATGGGCCGGAATTTCTTCCTCACCTCTTCCTCATGGGCCTTGAAAGCAGAAGGAAGAAACCAGGGATGAAGGGGATAGATAGAGACAAGGAAGATGCAGAAAGAAACCCCAGGCCCAGATTTGCAAGAGGAACCCAGCTGTCTGTGCACACGGGTTTACTGAGCAGCACGGATGCAGAGGCAACGTTGGAGGGTCCCTGGGAGAAGCCCAAGAGGCCGGTTATCTATGAGACACCCACCCTGGGGACCACCAAACCCTCCCTGAGCAGCACAGCCCACAACCTGGGGCTTTGTACCCATTTCTATGTCCTCTGCGCCTTCCAAACAACGTCAAGCTTGGGGGAGGGCAGCACCGCTGGCCTCTGTTTGCCTGCACGTGGATGTTCTCAAGACCTGACTGCAAAAAGCCCCGAGCATCCTCCTGATCTCAGAGCTGACCCTGCTTGGACGCGGAGATGGGGCTGGAGACCTCGGGAGGTCCCGTCCAGCCCAGGGACATCAAGGAGATCTCCTCGAGCGCGTACAAAGACTCTTTCGCCATCCGAATCACTGACCGGGCTTCAGGATAGCTTTAACCCTCGGGAAACTCGCTGTTGGGGACAGCAGCTGCCACAGAGCGGGACGGGAGGCCAGGACGGGGACAGCTGAAGTGCCGAGCCACGGGGCTTGGCCAGGAGACGGCACGGCTGGTGTTCCTCGCATAAAGATGAGCCCAGGGCTGCGGTGAGAAGGAAAAGGCACCGCCAGAGATCGGAGCGAGGGACCAGTTCACCAGCACTGGTGGCACTGGGACAGGCGGGGCCGGAGCTGCTGTTGCAGGGGACGGAGGAAGCAGAGAAGGCAGAGCAAAGATGCGCTGCCCCGCCAGCCGGAGAAAGCAAGAAAGCCCCTTTCGAAAGGGATTCTGTCACGAACACGAATACCAAAACCTGGTTTTATACAGGAGCGACCCCCAAGCAGAGGGTTTGCACGTGGATGCTCCCGCAGCTCCCCCGCGCGCAAACAGCACGAGCGCTGGAGGAGAAAAGAGCAGAGCGATGGGAGCGAAAGCAGCGTCACTCCAACAGCAGCCGCACAATCGGCGCTAATGATGCCTGGCCTAATTACCACAGGTAGCACGCGACAACACAGAACGCCATGATCACCGCAGCCACGCAGAACTGCTTTTGCGAGACGGGAACGCGCTTGGTGGAGCTCAGTTTCCTTTGACACAGTTACTTCAAGGATGAATTTGCTCCCTGCAGGAGTGATTTTAAATGGAGTACTTTAGGTCCATTAGATGTAGCTGGTTTTAGCCCAGTTGCTGGGACAATAGCTATTCTACCAGGGCTTTTTAAAATATGGCTTATTTTCCCATAATAGAGTTTCGCTAATTTTCACATTTAAATGACACTCATTTCCAGAAGCCCTGCTATCAGTAGTGCTGGCTGCTGCATAAATCATCTTACAGAAAATAAAATAACAGGGGGGAAAAAGACTTTCTGCGGTTCCAAGACTCTAGAGCCTTGACTCCTACCACAGTTTTCCTTGGACTGAGACACGGCCAAGGGAAACAGGCTGGGATCCACCTGCTGAGCCGTGTATCACCACACCAGTGGCTGGGGACCAGCTCCGAGCCTGGAGAGGGCTGAAAGCAGCTTTTATATCCTATTTTATTTTGGGTTGTGGACTATTTATAACTACATGGGAAACTTGGAGCTTATATAAAGAAACTTCAGCTTATGCTTCACTACAGCCACTCGGTTTTCACTACCCAAGGCATGAGATTGGAAATTGAAATCACGAGATGACTTCTGGGCGCAGCTGTGCCAGTGGCAGGGGACACTACGGCCGCAACGCGGGACAGCGAACAGCAAAGTAATTTCCTTTACAAATACCATGACACTGCAATCCACTCCACTCTGGGGCTCTGCAGGCATCTCTGTGAACGGAGCAGCACTCCAACAAGTAAAACAATGGATAACAACACATGCAGACACCTGAGGGCTGATCTGTCGCTGAACTGATCCCAGCTCACTCCCCTGACAGCAAGGGGGACGGTTATTACCGAGAAACACCCTGAACTGCAAAAATGTACTTAAACACTCACAGGCAGCTTGCAACACCAGGCTTTTGAGTTGGGAATGAACAACACAGACCTCACCAAATGTCTTCCATTTCTACAGAAAAGCCAGGATTAGTACAAAAAGGGGTGAGAGTTTCCCAGGGAACTGTATCACTAACAGGCTGGCAAAGGTATTTCAGGCCCATACTCACCAGAAGATTAGTCTGCACAGTATTTTCCCAAGCAATTACTTTAACAACCGTGTTTCTGCGCCACGCGATGCAGAGCGTTCGCATCTGTGTCGTGTGTGTTGCTTTAGAAAGAAGGAACTCCCCTCACCTTCCGTTCTGCCTTTTCGCTCTCCTTCATCTTAGCGAACGCTCTTTTGAGCTCCTGGGACGTGAATGAATTGGAGTCGACATCCACCTTGCCCAGCCTGGCAGAGGAAACAAAAGATTTTATGAGTGAACAATCATATCTGTAATATTTTCATTGTGGCAATGGATAACGTCAGGAGGGAAGGAGCAAAGAGCGCTGGATTTCCACGCGTCTCGCTTAAAACAGACACAAAAACTCCACGCTCAAGAGAAGATGAGTCCGAGCGCTACATTTTGTGTGTGTTTTGCAGACACCTCACCCTGGGAATCCAAAAAGGCTCAGTAATCTGCATGCCAGCTCCAAACGTCAAGTCCTAACACGATAAAAGGAGCCGATTAATTGATGCGTCTGAAATTCATGTAGCAATATAAAAAAGTCAGGAAACATTTCAGAGGAAAACCAAAAGAGCGCCACTGTGCCGCTAGATCATTGCAAAGGACCTGCAGGCTTCACCGCGGAGATGTGCAGCTGCAGCGCTGACCATCGTCACACACAACACCGGGGCAAGGGCAAGTCCATGTGGAAATTACACAGAAATGCTTAAAACCAGGTTGTGTCGCTCTTTATGTCGATCTCATTGGTTCAGGAAACATATCAGGGCCATAAACACCCGTGTACAGGGAAAAGCAAAGCCAGCCTTGGAGACATCATGGAATTAAAGAGCTTCTCGGTGACCCAAACAGGAGAGACTGTGGAGCAGCGGTAGGTCCCACACGCTTTAGGAAAGTTCTCCATAGTAACTAAACCTGCCTTTTTGGGGGAAAGTCAGCACCGGTGAAACTTTTAAAAGACATGAAGAAGTGTGAGCACAGGGGAGTGGCTGGTGTGTAAACGGCTGCTGCGGCCTGCGGATTGCACCCAGCTAAGCCAGCACGCTCTGGCTCAGCCCAAACAAAGCCCATCACGGCTGCTCTGACGGCTCGAGCTCAGTAAGCAGCTCCAGACCGATTACTGTGGACGTTTCAGAGGAATAAATGCCATTTGAAGAAGCCACGTTGCAAATTTAGTTTCAGTGTCACGGTGTGAGGAGTCGCGAAGGTGTCTCTGAATGGGCACTCGAGGCACTTGTACCAGCAACCTGAGCTGGTGAAGACGGCAGGGGTGGCACTGGGGGAGCTGGGAAGGTCCCTTCAACACAAACTGTTCTGTGACTCTACCACCACCCCAAAGGGATCACCAAGGGCAGGGCTCAGTTTTCAGCACTGCTGAGCTCCAGAACCAGCAATGAAGCCTCAGGAGGAGGCAGCGATTGAGTGTACCAGGGAACCTGGTCTCTAATAAAAGACAGAAAGGCAAAGCAAGCAGCAGCCCAGCCACCCCCATGCTCTGCATCACGGTACCTTTTTCTTCTTCTCTCGTCTGTCACTTCACTTTTTCCATGTTCACTATCAGGGAGCTTGGCTTCTCTCTCTCCTGTCTGCAGATTCAATCGTACGTGTGACCCTGCAGGAACAGCTTGACCTGCAAACAAAAGTCAGATGATTTTAGGGCATGGTCGTTATTGCAGCTTTGTGCAAGAAGGGCATGATGAACAGGAGCATGATGGCCCCTCCATAGACACCCCTGAGACCACAGAATCCCAGAATGTCAGGGGTTGAAGGGCCCTGGAAAGCTCATGCAGTGCAATCCCCCCATGGAGCAGGAACACCCAGATGAGGTTACACAGGAAGGTGTCCAGGCGGGTTGGAATGTCTGCACAGAAGGAGACTCCACAACCCCCTTGGGCAGCCTGGGCCAGGCTCTGACACCCTCACCCCAAACAAGTTGCTTCTCATCTCTAAGTGGAACCTCCTGTGTTCCAGTTTGCACCCATTGCCCCTTGTCCTGTCACTGGTTGTCACCAGAAGAGCCTGGCTCCATCCTCCTGACACTCCCCCTTTCCATATTGATCCCCAGGAATGAGTCCCCCCTCAGTCTCCTCTTGTCCAGCTCCAGAGCCCCAGCTCCCTCAGCCTTTCCTCACACGGGAGATGCTCCACTCCCTTCAGCATCTTGGTGGCTGCGCTGGACTCTCTCCAGCAGTTCCCTGTCCTGCTGGAACTGAGGGGCCACAACTGGACACAAGATTCCAGGTGTGGTCTCCCCAGGGCAGAGCAGAGGGGCAGGAGAACCTCTCTGACCTACTGACCACCCCCTTCTAACCCACCCCAGGTACCATTGGCCTTCCTGGCCACAAGGGCCCAGCGCTGGCTCATGGTCACCCTGCTGTCCCCAGGACCCCCAGGTCCCTTTCCCCTACACTGCTCTCTAATAGGTCATTCCCCAACTTACACTGGAACCTGGGGTTGTTCCTGCCCACATTCAAGACTCCACACTTGCCCTTGTTATATTTCATTACATTTTTCCCCGCCCAACTCTCCAGCCTGTCCAGGTCTCTGATGGCAGCACAGCTTCCAGTGTCACCACTCCTCCCAGCTTGGTGTCATCAGCAAACTTGCTGACAGTCACTCTATTCCCCCATCCAAGTCATTGATGAATATATTGAATAACACCGGCCCCAGCACTGCCCCCTGAGGCACTGCACTGGATACAGGCCTCAACTGGACTCTGCCCCATTGACCACGACTCTCTGGCTTCTTCCCTTCGGCCAGTTCACAGTCACCTCACTGCCCGCTCATCCAGACCGCACTCCCCCAGTTCAGCTGTGAGGATGCTGTGGGAGATGCCGCCTGACCCACCGAACAGGGGAGGAGGGACCTGGCCGCAGCACAGCGTCAGCTCCCTGCTCCCTCCCGCGGCACCTGCTGAGACAGCACCAAAATCCCACATCAGGAGCGGGTTTGGAGACTCTTTGGAGAAAGAGGAATCAGTTGCTGATTGGGGTAGAGAGGACAAAATAGAGCTGCCAAAGTGAAATCAAAGCACAGCACAGAGTACAGCCAGGTACGCTGAATATCAAGTGTTCCGAGGCGAGGCTGTGTTGGTTTGGAAATATTGTATTAAAAGGAATATATGATCACTGCTATCCACCAACAAAAATACAAGGAATACGTTAAGCTTTGGTTTTAAATGCAGAAAAGATGGGAAACGCAGCCCATTTTCCCTCGGTCGCCATTCCCCACGAACACGTGCCGCTGGCCGGCGCTCTGCGAGGGACGGACGGCAACATTTCCTTGCTGCTGCTTCGTTTTGCTTCAACTCCTTCTAATGAACGAAATCTGCCTGCCTAGGAGAGCGGGGTCACAGCGGAACGAACACGGTGATCTTAGTCGCACACAGACGGATGGACAGACAGACAGCTGCTCACACCCCCTGGATGGGGTTTCCCTATTCAGCCCTGTTTGCTTTTACCTAAAAAGGCACCTCGGCTAAAATAACACAGCACGCAGGAGACCAAAGGCAGGCAAAGACATGGATAATTATTTCACAGAACACATACATGTTCTCAAAGATAAAATCCTCCAGTCTAGCGAACAGCCGGGTTGATCCCCCCTCTCCAAGACCAAAGAGACATTTCCCTGATCAAAGGACCGGGTGCTTCCTACATAAGACCGGGGTGTTTGTCACAATTCAGACAAGAGCATTTCAAAGCCTGAAGTCATCCCGGAGGTAGAAATGCATTTAGAAAAAAACTGGAAAGTCCATTTTTGAGGATTTCCTGTTAAGATGGTGCATTTCTGATAGTTCCTCTGCACCATGTGCTGCCCGTGGGAATTTGTGTTGTTTGGATGTGCGAGGGGACAGATGTGACTATCCTCCCATCTTCAACTGTGTAAGGACAGGCTCCAAACCTCCCCCTGCTCCCTCACTTGTGACACGCAGGAGCTTTAATCTCTGTGTCTGCCCAGAGGAGCATCTTCCCACTTGGAAAAGACGAGCCGTGCAGCGAGGGCCGAGCTGTCCCCTCGCAGCTGGGACACGCCGGTCCAAAAGGCGTTTGTAGGGTCTGCAGGAAAAGGACAACACCGCATCTCCGCTCCCTGTTCCAAGAGCTGCCAGCAAGGGAAAAAATATATATTAAATGGCATTGCATGCTAAACAGAGAGCTGCACGAGGACACCTTTCTCCTCCACGGGCACAAACGGCGCTTGGCAGAGGAGAAATCGAGGGGCGACTTGAGTCCTTCCCTCCCAAAGCCAGCAGCTTTTCCGGCCCGCGACAGCCCGGTTCCAGCCCCGGCACTCGCCGGAGCAAACCCCGAGCTGGCACGCGGAGCCAGAACTCACTCACCGTCCCCATCAGTGAGCACAGAACATGGTGGTTCGCTCGGGTGCCAGGGGAGAGGAACGAGGCTGATGGGCTTCGCGTAAAAGAAACATCAAAAGGGATGGAAGGAGCAGCCCGGGAAGGGCCGAGCGGCTCCCCGGTGACCAGCCTGTCCAGCTTCTATTTCCACCAGCGGTAGATAAAAGAAAAGGCGAACCACAGCGCTCACAAACCCATCACAACCACGTTACAGAGGTTGCCAGCGGAGAAGACACAAACCTGTCCTGCTCCGCTTCTCCGCACTTTCCTAAACGAGATTTGACTGAGACCACCCGAACCCCAGAGCAGAAACCTCAGCCCTGATGTATTTCAGCTGGAGCTTTTGTCGCTGCAGGGATTTCTTCTCACCGGCAGCACAGGTTCGTGCCACAGCAGGACAAACATACCTCTGCATTACATAAACCAAGGCAGACACTTCTGTTTGCGGTGAAGACATTGCCACAGTCACTTAAAATATTCCAGACCTTCGAGACAGGATGAGGTCTTCGGCTTTGTTTAGTCTGGGCTGTTCTGCAGCACTATTCATGAAGTGTGTTTGAGGGTGGGCTGACTTGAGTAATGTGATTTAAATTGCTGATTTAACAGAGCAAGCTGGAAATCCTGAATTTTAATCATGTTTCAGTATGTAGGTTCTAGACACTTCCCTTAAAAACAGTTGAGTCCCTTCAATTCCTATAATTCGATACTATTCAACAACCGGGAGCACGCACCAGAGCAATACGTATGTAAGCAATTACAGAGCTTCACGTGCTGCTGATACACAACTACACTCCTAATAGCTTTTTTCCCCAGAGGAATTAATTTTTTTCCTTCTTGTTTGTATTAAGTTGCATTTGGGAACTGAAACTCAATTAACAGATACAAAAACAAATTTATATTTAAGTGGTTTTCTGACCTTTTTTCTCTCTGACACCTTAGAAAAATAAACTATGTTGATGCAAACAGGTATTCATCGCGTATCTGCGTTACAGAATGATGCAGAACGACCGGGATCTTCAAATCCTACAGCCGCTGGGTCTCATCCTGCCCTTCCCAGGGATACCGAAAAATATCCCATCCTTGGAAGTTTTTAAACCACAACTAAAATGATTTGAATACACGTTACCGCGCCGACTCGGGTTGACGGATCTCAGAGAACGCCACGGGGTTTAAGACCACCCGGTGTGCAACGGGGATGTGCCGCCCCCAGCCCCCGCTCGCTCGCAGCCAAAAAGTGACCATCCAACAGGTAAAATACTTCACTGCACGAATGACAAGGTATTTATTGGGAATAAATGTTATTGGGAATAAACATCAAAGCAATATGATGGTATTTTCTTAGCAAGCAGGAGACACCGATCCAGCCAGGGCAGCGTTACTCCCGCACTCGATTTAATCCCCGTACGGGCTGCAGGAGCCTCCCGGGCTCTGCTCCCCGCACAGCTGGAGCAGCTGTTCCGCTGCTCCCGGGCTCTGCTCCCCGCACAGCTGGAGCAGCTGTTCCGCTGCTCCCCCACGCGCTGCCCGGTGCCGCCTGTGTCCCAGCGCCCGCCTGGACAGCCCAGTCCGCAGCTGGTCCCTCCAGCACATCAGCGTCCATCCTACTCGGTTCTGTCTGTCCGGGGAGCCGCCTCAAGTGCCGCCGAGGAAGAATTTAATTTATAGCCCTATTCTTTTAATCTTGGTCAGCCAGATTTTTTCAGACATCCGTTTATTCCTTCTTATAATATATTAGGTGGAGTAACAGCAGCAGAGTCGGCTTCGCGGCAGCAACTCACTCGCAGGGGTACTGCTGACATTTATAAACTGATGTTATTTCTCTCTTGTGTTTTATGTTATCAGCTAAACCTGTCGACTTAAATTATTGCCTTGTAACCAAATCACAGCTATCTGTTATTCTGTTGTGTGTACGTTTCTGAAGCTCCATTCTGTATCAAGCTTCGCCTGGGCTGAAAACAAAGACGATGAATAAATAAACAAATGGCAAACAGAACACGCTCCCACCATGCTCACAACTCCGCCAAGAATCGGGCACGTTACGCACGGGTAACTCAACGCACGGGGCTGCTGTGCTGAAGAGGCATCACGTAGTAATGTCCAAGTAACCCCGTCGCTCTTGTTCTAGACCAAGCAAATGACCAACTGTGTTTCCTTGCTAAACGAGAAAGGTTCCAGGCCATTATTCCATTTAGTGCGGGGCACAAGTGGGTTTGCACCTCTGCACGGGGACAAGGCTGAGCCCCAACTCACTGCACGGCAACGGGCAGGGGTTAAAAACAGCTGGGGGGATTTCACATCGCACATGGACGTGAGACCGTGCAGGTTCCCCATCCCTGTGCCCCCTGGACCTCCGAGCTGCTGCCCATGGACCTGCCCAGCCAGCCCAAGAGAGACAGGACACTCTCCCCCTCCAGAAACACCTCCTGCCACCAACGTGTCCCCTCTGGCAGAGAAGTGTCCCCTGGGACAGCTTCTGCAAGCAGCAAAAAGGGTGATCCAGCTCACCAGTCCCCTGGTTCCTCCCCAGCTGAGCGTCTGCATTTGCCATTGCAAAAACCCCTATATATATATACCTCTATATCCATTAACAGTGTGAAAACAAACCCCAGCTATGAGTCAGTCGCTGGCTCTGCAGTTCTCAGGATCTCCTTGGCATCTGAGCGAGCGTCAGATAGCATCTACCTTTCTTCACTCTGTTTCTCTCGGCACACAGGAGCGAGGAGAAAGGGACTTTCTAACCCAGGCAACAAAAGAACCCGCAAATCAATATGTGAATGTTCCCAGCAAAACAAACCGGCAGTGCTGCCATATTAAAAATAATAAGGCTACACAGAGCATCTGCAACAAGTTATCTGATGGCACGGTACGTGCTCCTTTAATAAAATAATGATTAGAAATAAAAAGCACAAGGAGCCAAAGCCCAGGTTGTCGTGTCAGCGCCACGGGTGGGTGATGGGGACAGGCTGGGGTGACACGTCCCAGTCACAAATACGGGGACACAACCACAGCCGGCAGAGGGACGGGACCCCCGCGGAGCTGCGGGGATGTGCCCCATTTCTCACGGTGATCGCTGGGCTGGGAGGAAGCGACGCAGCAGCCCCATCCCGACGGGCCTCCAGGCGCTCCGGTTAGCGCTGCCGAGCAGGGAAGCTGCAATGCCTGCCTTCGCTTTCTTGCTTTTTTCTATAAGAATGAGTCACAGCACTCCTCGGATTGCTTGTTATTTTGAAACAGAACATTTTTACATACAAAAGGAAGGGAAGATGTGAAGAAGACACAGGTCAAAAAGAGATGGATTGCTGATGGGAAGAGGAAGCCCAGAGCCTGAATCTCATTTTGCTCCTTCCTGCCCCTTCTTCACTCAGCTACAGCCTTTTGTATTAGTTTGCTTTCTGGCACTCACAGCTCCTCCCAGTTAAGTGGAAAAGGCCATTAATATGCTCTTAATCACCTCTCCCAGATGGCTGGCAGGGCGGTTTAACAGCATCAAGGCTAGAAGCTTCCCCAGAAACCGTCCCGGTGTTTCCCCCAGCCCAGACACCCACAGCCACATTTCAAGCAGAAACTCCCGACGCTGGATGAAAACACTTCAAAAAGCCGCCTCACTTGTGACTGATTTCCACGAGCCCTGTCCTCCTGCTGCGACAGCACGGCTGCCCAGAGAGCACAGCACATCCTTGCAGAAGCACCGTCCTGCTCGCTGCCCAGCGCTCGCCGAATTATCAAGTCTGCACCATCAGTGACAGCAGGGGCTCTAATTACCTCCTGTCATTAATTACAGAGAAAACTCTTCATACGTTTGACACGTTCATGAAACTGTTCCTCAAGCACGTGCTGGCAGCATCTGTAGGGCAGGGGATGCTGGAGGAAATCCCCTGTGGGCACTGCCCTGCTGCCTCTGCCTGCAAATCCCAAACACTGCGGGGTCAGCCTGCTCTTATCACCATTATTTCGTCTTATTGTTGCACCTCGATATGGAGAAAGATCCTGCTTGTGCAGGAGGCTGACAAGGATAAGTTGTCCTTCCATTCCTGGGATTACAGGAAGAAATTGGAGGGTGTTGGTCTCTTCTGCCCAGGAACAAGCACCAGGAGCAGAGGAAACGGCCTCAAGTTGCGCCAGGGGAGGTTGAGGTTGGATGTGGGAACAATTTCTTCCCCAAAGGGCTGTGGGGCATTGGAACAGGCTGCCCAGGGCAGTGCTGGAGTCACCAGCCCTGGAGGGCTGGACAGACGGACATGAGGTTCTCAGGACATGGGGCAGTGCCGGGGGTGGGTTATGGTTGGACTCCCTGATCTTGAGGGTCTCTTCCAACCAAAATGATTCTGTGATTCTGCGAAACCATAAGATGGGAGCTTTGTCCCCACAGCATGAGCAAACAACTCAAATTGCCACTTTCTTCCACTTTCCAGAGCACGCAGACAAACACTGCGCAGGGAGGGCCTGATCCCCAGCACACAGATACTTAGCTCTGAGCAGCAACTCGCACCAGCACCTTCCAGAAATGCCTGAATGGGAAGAATTGTTGAGAGACTGAAGAGTTAAAAAACCTCAACAAAATAAGGGGTGTTTCACGTAAGAAGC
The DNA here is from genome assembly GCF_036013475.1 of Columba livia. Taxonomy (NCBI): domain Eukaryota; kingdom Metazoa; phylum Chordata; class Aves; order Columbiformes; family Columbidae; genus Columba; species Columba livia. Next base: position 18,891,235 of record NC_088615.1, on the reverse strand, counting down.
TTTAGTTAGTTAGTGTAACTGGCAAATCTTTTATATAATATTTGAAGCTATGCTAATAAATATCTTGCAATTCCATCTGTCAAAACGGTGATGTCCAAATGCAACATCTTCTCCAACAGGGGTTTTGCGGCAGAGCAGGGACAGAAGCCACCTGAACCGCATTCGGGCTGACGGCGGGTGAACCCCAGTTCAACGCTGAGCAGAGCTGCTGGCAGCAAAGCCAGCCCCAGGAAAACCCCCAAATCGCCACACTGACACGTCCCAAAGTGCCACCATCTCTGCTCCTGCCCAGAGTCCTTCTGTGTCCCCCAGAAGCAGCGCTGCTTTCTGCTGGAACAGGGCGCAGAGACAGCGCTGTTTCCATCCCAGTTTGCTATTGAGCAACAGACAGACACTCACCGGTGTTCCCTGGGCCCCTGTCTTCCTGGAGTTCTCTGTGCGGACTCAGGGTGCTGGGGGCTCCATATAACCAGGATCACAGGGAGACAAGTGCCCACAGTGAACCTCAGGAGAACTTTCTCTCATCTTCTGATTTTTAACGCCAACCGCTCACTTGCGGCAGTACCGATGATGTATTTAAACACCTCCCATCAGGCCTGCAGCTCAAGCACTTGTTTATCTGAAAAGCGGTTTAGAGCCACTCTTTTGTCCTAGTGCTGAGAGGTCTTCTCTGTAATTTGTTTCCCCTGGCAGATATAATGAAAACGTTTTTAAAATTACTCCAGAATCAAATCCCTCCTTCTGCGACGTGATCCGCAGCTAGCGGAGAACAAAGCGTCGCAAGGAAGAGGCTTTCCAATAATGCTTGGTTAGGCACGCGAAAGCATCCGTTAGATTTGGACACTCGGTTGGACAACCACTCACGACTGCCAATCTAAACCGACCCAGCTCTCCCACGGCACCGGTATTTGTGCTCTCTCAATTGATCGGCCAGTGCCGGGGGCTGCCAGCTCGGTTATTCAAACCAGCGGCACCCCATGAGCACCGGGCTGCAGCTACCAACGCCTCCTGCCAAATCCACCCGCTGCCAGCTCTTGGCTTCGGCTGCGGGGGAGGAAGGGAGGACAAGGCTGACAGGCGGACCAGCGGTGACAGGCAGACCAGTGGTGACAGGCAATGGACCCTGGTTGATGCTGTTGGAGCGGGTCCATTTAACTCACACCTGGTTTTGGCTGGTGGCCAAAAAGATGATCCTGCAGGTAGCCCAGCCTAAAAACTCATCAAACTTTGCCCCTCTTGTGGTGTTAATATGATAACGAGCGTGGAGGCCAGTGGCACGTGGGGTGGATTAGAAGGGGGTGGTCAGTAGGTCAGAGAGGTTCTCCTGCCCCTCTGCTCTGCCCTGGGGAGACCACACCTGGAATATTGTGTCCAGCTGTGGCCCCTCAGTTCCAGCAGGACAGGGAACTGCTGGAGAGAGTCCAGCGCAGCCACCAAGATGCTGAAGGGAGTGGAGCATCTCCCGTGTGAGGAAAGGCTGAGGGAGCTGGGGCTCTGGAGCTGGACAAGAGGACACTGAGGGGGGACTCATTCCTGGGGATCAAGATGGAAAGGGGGAGTGTCAGGAGGATGGAGCCAGGCTCTTCTCAGTGACAACCAGTGGTAGGACAAGGGGCAATGGAGGTTCCACTGAAAGATGAGAAGAAACTTGTTCCCAGTGAGGGTGTCAGAGCCTGGCCCAGGCTGCCCAGGGGGGTTGTGGAGTCTCCTTCTGTGCAGACATTCCAACCTGCCTGGACACCTTCCTGTGTAACCTCATCTGGGTGTTCCTGCTCCATGGGGGGATTGCACTGGATGAGCTTTCCAGGGCCCTTCCTACCCCTGACATCCTGTGATCTGTGACTCTGTGAGGATCCTGCTGGCTGTCACAGGCAGGAACACGAACCTCCTGCACGTGTGTGGCTCCTGGGATGCTTGGAGAGACCGTGAGGGACACGCAGGGGGACACCAGCGAGGCCCGGGGGTTGAAGGCTCCAAGGAAGAAGCAAGGAGATGTGGCGGCATCTGCTCATCTCTCTTTTGTTGCTGCCAATACAGAAACACTTCATACGGCAAAGAGCTCCCTGCAACAAGTGCTTCTGCCCTCCCAGCCCCCTCTCGGCAACAGCTCCTCTCTCACTGGCACCGCAACGGCAGAAAACACACCAGGAAAAAATAATAGCAGGGCAGGAGGAGGAAGGGTCGTCCTTTCATAAAATTGGCAAAACCACACGTTTTCACTTTATAAGCGAACCCTTATCTCCAGTTTCAATCCGATCACTTCTTATGCATTACCACACGCCCTCGGTCCCAGCGTGGTGCCTGCGCTCAGTGACTCAACAGGAAGCACTTGATTTATTTTCTCTTTTGATATGGGGCTCAATTCTGTGAACGGCAGCAGTTAAGAGAGTTTAATCCCACAAAGGTCTGGGCAGCAGAAGCAAAGTGGAGATCGAAGCCACGCTCGCGTTACTTCAGCTGTCAAACGGCATGCTGGGCGGCATGGACACCGCAGTGGCCCTGGTCCCACCATGTGGGCACATCAGCATCCAAGAGAAACATTATTTACCAGAGCCAGTTTTAATCCCTCTCTGGCTCACTAAGTTATTTATCCCCAAGCCTACACCACTTCATAATGTCACTGCAACCTATTCAATAATTGTCATCCCCCAGGTGTGTTTGTTAGACTAGAAAGCCCATCTGGGATGCTGAAGGCTTATCTACGTTGAGAGAAGATCAATGCAGAACACAGGCAGAGAAGGACAAGGGGGATGACCGCGAGAACTGAGAACCTGACAAAAAGAACTGAGAATGATGTTTATTCTGAATTTCAGGTATCTATTACCTTTTTGAGCCAGGCACCATTGGCTTTTCTTTACTATGACAACTAGCAACTCCAGAACATCACCAACCACAGCTGTTTCCACATCTGTCACCCTCAGAGACTGTTGAGATGGCCACTACGTATGAACATAAGGGCAGCAAAAATCACCCCCAAAGAACCCAGCAATGCAGGGGCATGGAAGGGACACCACTTGGGAAGGGGCCTTCATAGAATCACAGAATCATTTTGGTTGGAAGGGACCCTCAGGATCATGAAGTCCAACCATAACGCACTCCTGGCACTGCCCCATGTCCCTGAGAAACTCACCTATGCGCCTTTTAAACACAACGGGGTCTCAGCGATCCTGTCCTCAGCTTCCAGCTGTGAGATTCACAGAACGTATCGGAGAACACGCTCCGCTGCCAAGCTCTAGTGAGAACAAATCTGGATAATAAAAGCTGGAATAAGAAGATGCCTTGGAGAGAGCGGTGGTATAGCGCATTCCGAAGCTGCAATTTAAAGCCTCGTTTCTATAGCTAATGCAGTCGTAAGGGACATTAACCTAATTTCTGTCAAGAGAACTTGTCAACGCTGCAGTATTTAAGACAGATGCTAAGGACTTGTTCTATCTCGCAGACAGATCGCTGGGAAAGAAGGCGGCTGTGCCACACTTGGTTCATAAGAAAATACACAGACATTCTCCCTGGGCCTAATCAGGGGACGCTGTTTTATAACACCGCGTGTGAGCAGCCTCGCACTTTATCAATGTGCACGATGCAGCTGAGATGGGATCAAAGCCGGCGTGGGCTCAGACACGGGATCCCACGGGGAGGTGTTCTAGATGGGCCATTGCTGGAGACGGGCACCCGGGACACAGAGCCCGCCACCTCCCTCAGGAGACACCCACTAAAACACTTGGCCCAACTCCCGATGGGTCAGGTCCATCTGCTGATAGTGATTTCATGGCAAAGGGGAAAAAACTGGTGGTGGAAGAAGGGAACTGGCTTTGCCTCCTCAGGGGTTCAAATAGGAGATCAAAACTGAACTTGCCTGGCTTGATTTTTAGAGATGCTCCAGGGACGAGCCAGCAGAAAGCAAATAAAAGAGAAGCTGTACCCTGTATCTTTAGAAAAAAACATGTTTGCATGATCCTGTTCCCATCATATTCCACTTGAAAGACTTAAAACACCCCCAGGAGCCCGGGCGCGTTGGTGCTGGCATGGCCTCACGCTCCCATGCGCCAGCCTCAGAGCTGCGTTTGCAACAAGCCCAGGATGGTGGGATAAAGACTAGTGCGAGACTTGCAGCTTGCTCAGTGCAAAGCTGAAAATGCCCTTTTATTTGCAGCTGTCACATGGAAGTAACAGCAAAATAACCTTGGCTTTGGAACAGAAATCAACTTGCGGAGGAAGCCGGGGGGAGCACCAGGGCTGCGGTGGCGGCTGGAGGGGGTGCTGATCCTGCACTCACACAAGAACTAAATCATTACAGCGGCCAGAAATGTCCCTCGGGAAGGAAATCCTCTCAAAGATAAATCAATAACTCGGTGTAATTTTAGCACGCAGCCAGGAGAATTTACATTGCCAGGAAGGCTGAGAGCTCTGCCACGGAGACAGAGCCACAGCCTCGCCACAGGGCCCTGCAGCCCAACCCTGCGCACGGCTCAGGATCCGCTCTGCCGGGACCTCCACGGACCCAAAATCCACCAGCAGCAGAGATGTGGTTCAGCAAAACCCCCCTGTGACAAACCTACCACCTTTCCCCGGCGGCGTCCCCACAGCCTGTGTCCGCTCCCCACAGAAGACACGCGGATCCACAGCACAGGCTGAACCCAGCACACGTGCGGGGGTGCTCCAGCCACGGCCACCACCCCCTCGCCAGGGCTACAGGGGTTCCCAGCAGCCGCAAAATAAGGTGAGACAGCGATATGCTGCGGCACGCTGTGATTAATGAGCCTGCAATTTAGGTAATTATATTAATGCAAAGTACTTGGAGCAGTAAGTTCAAGGAAACTAATGACACTGTGCAGTGCACTTCAACACCGAGAGTGACTCCAGCAAGAAGGAAAAATAAGGACCTTCATTATTCAGGAGCTGCTCTCCTCCCACATTCTCAGGGTCAGCTTGGAGGAGAAGGTGGCCTGAATTATATTTTCGTTTCCAGAACATCAACAGAATTGCTAACGAAGCCCCAGCGGCAAGGACGAAGCCTCCCACAGTAACGCGTGTCACCTCCTTCCCAACTGCCGCACCCCGATCTCCGCTGGCCGTGTCCCCCGCCAGCGCGTTCCGAAGCCCGGCTCTGGGCTGCTCCTGCAGGGACACGGCAGCTCTGGTCCCCAGCACGGATGGATAAACCATAACAACTAATTCATCAGAAGGCCTCCACAAAGTGTTTTATGTGCCTAGGAGTTGAACCTTGCTCTTGAATCCTGGGGTCAGTTTTGGGCCTCTCATCATAAGAAGGACATTGAGGTACTAGAGAGTGCAGAGGAGGTGATAGAGCTGGTGTGGGGCTGGAGCACAAGTGTGATGGAGCGGCTGAGGGACCTGGGGGGTTCAGCTGGAGAACAGGAGCTGAGGGGAGACCTTCTGATCTCTGAACTGCCTGAAAGGAGCTTGGAGCCAGGGGGGTCGGGCTCTGCTCCCCAGGAACAAGCGCCAGGAGCAGAGGAAACGGCCTCAAGTTGCGCCAGGGAAGGGGTTTAAAAGGCATTTAGACATGGTTTAGTGCTAGAGTTATGGTTGGACTTGATGATCTTGAGGGTTTCTTCCAACCAAAATGATTGTATGATTCTCTGACAAGCAAACCCCCCAGTCCAGCTGGCCACAACCTGCTGTACACCCAGACCATTGCAACCAAAGCACCCACAGCCGTGCAGCCCGTGCTGCCGCTGCACAGAGGTTTGGAAGCAGCCCGTCCGCAGGCAGGTCGAGCAACAATCCCTTCCACACCTGCCCGAGAGCACCGCACGGGGCTGCTCCCCCGCTGCTCCCGACAAGCTTGAGGTACCTGCAAACCTTCTCTGCACAGAAATCTTCCCTTGCTGCGCTTCATGCTTTTAGAACCTGCCATGTGCACACACACATGGTTCTCTGTCCTCTCCACCACACTCCTCCCCTGCTCCAGCCGCCCGCAGTCACAGCTGCATTTTGGAGCCCCTGTGCCAGTCGCAGCCGTGTCACCCCTCACACCCACCTCTGGTCCCAACAAGGTGTCAAACAGACATGCCCGAGCTCCACCAACACACTCCACGTGTCTACATCTGCAAATCCAACTGCACCTACAGATGGGGCCGCGTTTCCAGACTATTTCGAGACTTGGTCTTCGCACCTGATCTGCCAGCAGAGCCCATCCGAAGGGCACTGTCAGCACTCGTGCCAGCGCTGATCCAAAGAGCTGAAGCTGCGTTACGACCACAGAATCACAGAAACCCAGCTGGCTGGGTTTCAGGAGCTCTGCAGATCCCCAGCCCAGCGCTGCTCCCGCAGGGTCACAGAGCAGATCACACAGGTGGGTCCATGGGGTTTGAATGTCTCAGAGCAGGAGACTCCACACCCGCTCTGGGCAGCCTGGGCCAGGCTCTGGCACCTCCCAGCAAACAAGTTTCTCCTCATGTTCACATGGACCCTCCTGTGTTTCAGTCCGTGCCCGTTGCCCCTCACCCTGGCATTGGGCACCACTGAACAGAGTCTGGTCCATCCTCTGACACCCACCCTGAGCTATTGATCCCATTGATCACATCCCTCTCAGCTTCTCTTCTCCAGCTCAACAGCCCCAGCTCTCTCAGTGTCTCCTCATCACAAAGATGCTCCAGACCCCTCATGATCTTCATGGCCACCGCTGGACTCCCTCCAGTAATTCCTTGTCCTTCTTCAACTGGGGAGCCCAGCACTGGACCCACAACTGCAGACGTGGCCTCCCCAGGGCAGAGCAGAGGGGCAGGAACAGCCTCCCTGACCTGCTGCTCACACTCTTCCTCATGCACCCCAGGGACCATTGGCCTCTTGGCCACAGGGCACATCGGTGACTCGCGGCCAACCTGTTGTCCCCCAGAACTCCCAGGTCCCTCTGCAGAGCTGCTTTCAGCAGGTCACCCCAGCCTGTGCTGGTGCCGGGGGTCGTTCCTCCCCAGGTATCCACCACGAACAAAACCAGGACAACCTGTTATGCTCCTGTGATGCAGATCAGGAAGCTGCCCAAAAAGCCAGGGCAGAACAACTCTGCAATGACCACACAAGAGACCTCACAAGTATAACTCTGCGTCTGATATGAAACCAAAATCCAAACTAAATGAACGGTCAGGGCTTCAGTGTCTCGAGGCTGCAGCCCCGGGCTTCGTGCTGTCCCGGCAGCTCCCAGGCTCAGCGTCCTGCAAGAGGGACACGCACAGAGCTCAGGGACGATCAGGAAGCCACGCACAAAGCAATCCATCACACCAACCTGCCTGCACCCAAACGTCCTGCACCACAACTCGAAATCAATAGCAAGAGGCAGAAGCCCTCAGCCACACAGTAAAATATAAAGAACGCTTGTAACGTTGATTTTAAGAGTGCCTCGAAGAGACAGTTGCGAAGGAGCCTGAGAAAGCAAAGCAGAATGCCTGAATTGGAGCCTTTTTTTCCTCCTCTAAAAGACAGTAATATAACGTATTTTCAATGCAAGAAGAAAAACTGAAACCCACCCCAGATTCTTCTGGTAATAACAGCTTTCTGCAAAGCCCAACTATTAATGTAAAAGGGACGTCCATCAATCAAGGACGCAGAAAGTACTTCGAGAGCTAAAAAAGGAGCAGGCAAACATCTGCTTTTGGCAACTTAAATTTTGCCCTGAAGCGCAAAGAATATAATAAATTATCGGAAGGTTTGGCTTGAACTCCTTTTCTTCCATCCTGGAGGGCTAAATGCTGAGGACGGGGATGAAGATACACGAACATGCTGCCGCTCTGCTTTGTGCCCAACAGAAAATGAGAGAAATGGGAACAATTTCATTTGCAGACCGGCGAAACTCTTGAAAACTGCCGGTGCCGCTCAGCGCCAAGGTCCCGACAGCAAACAAGAGGCACCACCCGCACAGAAGTGACCATGAACTATTCTTTGAGCCTGAGGCTTTAGCAAGCACCTTCCTGTCGATGAGGGACGGCTTGCGAACCCGTCTCCACCTGCAGCCACCCTCCGCTGTCCCCACGCCGGGGGGGACGGGACACGCGGACTCGCTCCCAGGTGACGGCCGCGTCCCTCCTCCCCACGGCTCACCAGCACCTGCGTTCCTCAGGGCTCCGTGCTCCACAGTGTCCCACAGCATCCTCACAGCTGAACTGGGGGAGTGTGGTCTGGATGAGCGGGCAGTGAGGTGACTGTGAACTGGCTGAAGGGAAGAAGCCAGAGAGTCGTGGTCAATGGGCAGAGTCCAGTTGAGGCCTGTATCCAGTGCAGTGCCTCAGGGGCAGTGCTGGGGCCGGTGTTATTCAACATATTCATCAGTGATTTGGACGAGGGAATAGAGTGACTGTCAGCAAGTTTGCTGGTGACACCAAGCTGGGAGGAGTGGTGACACTGGAAGCTATGCTGCCATCAGAGACCTGGACAGGCTGGAGAGCTGGGCAGGGAGAAATTTAATGAAATATAACAAGGACAAGTGTAGAGTCTTGAATCTGGGCAGGAACAACCCCAGGTTCCAGTGTAAGTTGGGAATGACCTATTAGAGAGCAGTGTAGGGGAAAGGGACCTGGGGGTCCTGGGGACAGCAGGATGACCATGAGCCAGCACTGGGCCCTTGTGGCCAGGAAGCCAATGGTACCTGGGGTGGGTTAGAAGGGGGTGGTCAGTAGGTCAGAGAGGTTCTCCTGCCCCTCTGCTCTGCCCTGGGGAGACCACACCTGGAATATTGTGTCCAGTTGTGGCCCCTCAGTTCCAGCAGGACAGGGAACTGCTGGAGAGAGTCCAGCGCAGCCACCAAGATGCTGGAGGGAGTGGAGCATCTCCCGTGTGAGGAAAGGCTGAGGGAGCTGGGGCTCTGGAGCTGGACAAGAGGAGACTGAGGGGGGACTCATTCCTGGGGATCAAGATGGAAAGGGGGAGTGTCAGGAGGATGGAGCCAGGCTCTTCTGGTGACAACCAGTGACAGGACAAGGGGCAGTGGGTGCAAACTGGAACACAGGAGGTTCCACTTAAATATGAGCAGAAACTTGTTCCCAGTGAGGGTGGCAGAGCCTGGCCCAGGCTGCCCAGGGAGGTTGTGGAGTCTCCTTCTGTGCAGACATTCCAACCCGCCTGGACACCTTCCTGTGTAACCTCATCTGGGTGTTCCTGCTCCATGGGGGGATTGCACTGCATGAGCTTTCCAGGGCCCTTCCAAACCCTCACATTCTGGGATTCTGTGCTCTTATCAAGCAATACTTCACATTTTGGGTCCATCCACCCAGACAAACCCTGACTGGGGGTGTTAGCAGCAAACCTGGGAAAAGCTGGATGTACAGCAAAAAAACCCCAGCTGCAAAAGAAAGCAATTGGGGTGCCCACACGCCTCTGGCATTTCCTCTTTTTTAAACACAGTAGGTCAAAACGAGTGCTGGAGATAACGAACAGAATTTACTGATTCAACCAGGAGAAGCTGCAGGCATCGCTGCAACTAAGTCTTAATAAATTCTGAAGAGTGACACTATAAAACGACATTATGGAAGGCTGTATTTATTGTCTCCCCATGCTTTCTGTATCCAAGGTGCCGCATTACACTTAATTTTTCTCTCCGGTGCTGCCAGTGCTGCAAACCCTGCCTGACACCCAACAAGCTAACGGCTGGGGTTAACCTCCCCCAAAATCCACACGTCTCCACCCGGTATAAAGCTTTGGTGGCACAAACAGGGATAAATTATCAAACGGGTACTGCCCAGGTGATGCAGAGGAGAGTACAGACTGTGTCAGTGTCTCTGAGGTGTGTCTGGTTTTACCTGTTTGTGTTGTGTTCCTAAGCCTGAAGAAAACCCCCTTTGCAGCCCGCGGTGCACGGGCAGCGCCCTGGGCACAAACGCACCTGACGGGAATGAAGATGCTCTCGTCCCAGGCCTGCCCGCTCCATCTGCACTGCAGAGGAGACAAGAAATCACATCAAACCACTCTACGCCACTTCAGGAACAAAAAGATAAAGCCAAACCCTAACAAAAGCCCTCACTTAAGTCAAGTTTATCAAGTAGAGCAGAGAGCAAACAGTAAAAATAGCCGGTGTAGGCAGTTTGACCCAACCTGAGGATCTTTGCTGGAGTGGATGAAGGAGAGCGTATACATTTCCTCCTCATAAAGGGGTGACATTAATACCTCTGAGCAGCACGGGTTGATGTGGAAGCTCTTCCTCCCTCCTGCTGCCAGCTAGGCCGGGCCTGCCCCACGGCCGTGGGGTGAGGGACCAGCTCAGGTGCCACCTCACCACCAGCCTCCTCCCCCAGGACAGGCCCTGTCCACTTCAGGTGGGATCCAAAGGTCTGGAGAGCATCTCAAGTGGAGGAAAGATGACAAAACAGGGCTCAGGTGCAAAGCCTCTTGGCTTGTCTCCCAGCAGCAGCAGGCAGTGCCACCACCGGGCCTCGCGGCTCTCTGTGGAGCCCACTGGGAGATGCTGCGCCTTCAAAAGCCGCTGCCAGACAGTCACACGTGGGTTGAGGCTGGGAGAGCCCTCCAAGACCTTCCACCCCATCCCTGCTCCAGCAGGGCTGCACCAGCGGGCTGCCCACCACTGTGTCCCGCTGGGTTCTGAAGTTCTCTGACCTGCTCCAGCATTCACTCACCCTACAGTAAAACAGACTTTTCTATGTTTCTTCCATTTGTTTTTTGCTGTTAAGGCCCCCTGAACCATGCTGCTCCTTCCAGCATTTAGACGAGGTTCTCGGGGACGTGGTTTAGTGCTAGAGTCAGGTTACGGTTGGACTCCATCCTGAGGGTCTCTTCCAACCAAAATGATTCTGTGATTCTATGCCATACGGTCTGTCCATACCTTTCTACAATTTGCCACCTCGTTACAGCTCTGGCTAATGAAGATACAGAGAGGGCTGATCATTTCTGCACATTACTGAGCGCAGAGCGGAGAGATAACTGTAATTAGTAGCAGTGTGTTTAGCAGGTTAAATGATAGTATAATTAATGAAGAACAGGTGGGTTTTGTTTCAAATAAGAAAAGCAGATTATATCCAAATGTAAATGCATCTTAAAATATAGTCTTGGCGATAACTTCAAGCCGCTTTTAGAAACACCACCAGAAACGGAAAAGGTTTTGCTTGGGCTGAATGACAGATCCTAAAAATAAAACCCAGTCTGGGGTTAAGAAATGTAAATTGTTGATGAGATCTATTTATCGGCACCCTGCAGGGACGGCAGAGACACGCAGCTTCGTGTTCCTTCTTTGGCTGGCGGGATCACGGGCACAGCCCTGGAACTGCCATCGCCGCCGGGTCTGCAGCGCTGCGAGACCTCGGACAGGAGGACACAGCGATGCCGAGCGACAGGCTCGGGCATCCATCAGTTCAGGACGCAGGGAACACCCCGCTGCAAGCGAATGACCCAAGCAAGGCTGCCCGCAGTCTGAAGGAGCAGGCAGCAAAATCAGGAGAGAGGAAAACCAACCTCTGGACCGAAGGAAGATCTTTTGAATCAGAAATGTCACCCTTCATTAGAATTTCCAGCACCACCAGGCTTACTCCTTCCAAAGGGTAAACACGGAATAAAAAATTAAACTTGAATATAGTGTTGTAAGAGTTCTCGCAATAGTTGGGAATTAGTTCTACAAAGCATTAGGACAGACCCAGGGAGATCATGTTTATTTCCCAAGCTCATGCTGGTAAAGCAGAGCTGGAAAAACAGAGATATATTTATTTTTTAACTCCGAAGCTCCCCTGAGATGCTAAAAGAAGCTGTTTCAGTAAAGCAGACACATTTGTTTTGGTATCCGTTGCAAGTAAGAAAAAATGCAAAACAAACTCCTAGACCTCGCACCAAACAACCTTTTTAAATTTACATCCCAAATTCACTGCAGGTTCTAAAACGAATAGAGGGCAGAGATCAGAGAAAACGTCTCCTTCAGTCAGGACAGCATGATGGATACTCAGGGTCTTCCTCAGAAGAGCAACGTGCTGTCAAGCCAGGCTGGAGCAGGCAGAGCACACGGTGCTGGAAAGGGTCTGTGGGAAAAGATCTGCTGCTAGTGTGACCCTACAAATAAACACATGGAAAACTACAGAGTAAGAGCACTAATTCGCAGGCGTGAACTGTGAAGGAGTGGAATGAAATACTCCGTGCAGGAGCCGCTTGAGTGCAGGCCAACTGCCTGAGAAATAATCTGACTTTGTGCTCGCCCACCTCGAATCAGTTTTGCAGAAATTCTAGCAAGCAGGGCCTTAAGAGTGCAGAACGGAATGGCCAGAGCAAGATCGAGGGGAAAAAGAGTTGCTTCCTAATCATGAAAAAAATAATGCTGTGAAACTGGGTTTTAGTGATGTACACGATCTACACTGTGGGTTCAGCTCCCAGAGCCGGGTGCTTGCGTAACAGCGTCAAAACAGGGACCAACCCCAGCAGCTCCCAGAGCACATGGTCACATTCCTGTGATGGGTTCAGAAACAGTCATTCTGGGCCCAGACTGTACAGTACTGTTGTTTAAACGGCACTTTTGTGCCCAGAGCCATTCTGTGATGGTCAGCAGGCGGGTGAGGAGCCGGTCGGTGACGCTGGGGACGGATGGGGACAGAGCCAGTGCGTCCCCTCGGGGCCGCGGCAGACTGCCTGCCTCCACTGTGGCCAACCACAGCCGGCAAATGAGAACAAATAGTCTGGAAACACAACGTCTGCATTGTATCAATAGGTCAGGGATTAATGTATGAGATTACATAGTCAAATTGCAAATGTACAAAAACATCAGCCCTGTGGGAAGGCCTGACCTCCGGAGCTATTGTGTCCAGTTGTGGCCCCTCAGTTCCAGCAGGACAGGGAACTGCTGGAGAGAGTCCAGCGCAGCCACCAAGATGCTGCAGGGAGTGGAGCATCTCCCGTGTGAGGAAAGGCTGAGGGAGCTGGGGCTCTGGAGCTGGACAAGAGGAGACTGAGGGGGGACTCATTCATGGGGATCAATATGGAAAGGGGGAGTGTCAGGAGGATGGAGCCAGGCTCTTCTGGTGACAACCAGGGACAGGACAAGGGGCAATGGGTGCAAACTGGAACACAGGAGGTTCCACTTAAAGATGAGAAGAAACTTGTTCCTGGTGAGGGTGGCAGAGCCTGGCCCAGGCTGCCCAGGGGGGTTGTGGAGTCTCCTTCTGTGCAGACATTCCAACCCGCCTGGACACCTTCCTGTGTAACCTCATCTGGGTGTTCCTGCTCCATGGGGGGATTGCACTGGATGAGCTTTCCAGGGCCCTTCAACCCCTGACATTCTGGGATTCTGTGCAACGGCCAAGCTCTCCAGGAGTGTGTGGTCACCAACGGCCCGCAGTGTCTGGGAGCAGCCTGGGAAAATAACATCCACACTGGGAAAATATCACCCAAACCTGGAATTAACCGCCCTGGGAGCATGTCACCAAAGAGTAGAGAAGCGCCACTCGAGGAGGGGACGGGGCGCAGAGCTGCACTGGCACGAGGAGCTTCCCTCGCAGCTCGGAGCACTGCAGGATGGGTCCGATCCCCAGCACCCGCCACGGAGCTTTGGGGGGACTCAAGGTTTTCATGAAGCAACCTTCAGGGTTTCACGGGGACGAAGGCGCGACCCACAGCTAGGCAAGCACACACTGCAACGCTTGGGCGGCTTGTCTCCCAGAACAACATCACGCGTTTGAAGTGTAAGGGAGCTGCTCTGATTATACCGAAAAGACTCTGGAACCCAAGTCGCACTTGTTGAAAAAAACTTCTTATAATACTCAATGAGACATTGGAGCCAAGGTCGCGGGCTCACTTGCTCTGGAAGGGAGGGGGAACACACTCAGACTGGCAGTTCAAGATAACCAAGGCTGGATCCGCTCCCAAACGTTTTCCAGGAGGGAAAACATTTTTCTTCCAGAACACTGTTACAAGCTTGAAATAAATGTGCAGACTGTTAGATACAGACAGAGATAAAAACAGGCCTGTTATTAAATACCTCTTCTTTAATGAGGTTCATCCTTCTAAGCAGTCACACGACGTTTGTTAACGTTATTGCAGAAAATACAGCATGCTAGCACATAAAAACCATAGCGAGACGTTCCTCATCACCCGGCACACGCTGAAGCGTCTCCAGCAGCTGCCGTGCTCACAGCATCCCTGGCTTGGCAGCAAGAAGATAAAAGAGAAGAGTGGGAAACAGTGTCTCTCTTCTTTCAAGGCACTTTTTCCCTTCCAAACAATGCAAATTTAACCATATGGATGATTCCCAGTGCTTATGTCTGCTGCTATACCATCTTATTCTCTTTGCTAACGTTACATTATACCACCACCAGTCAGAGCATCATGAAAGCTGAGCTTGAAAATATTTTGAACAACGCAGCTTAACTTCCTCCTGTTGCACAACAACAAGCTGCTTGGCTCTCAAACAGCTCCATCCCCTGGTGTATAACCACCTTATAACAAACCTGTAACACACCCGGGGCGCCGCAGCGTGGGCAGCAGGACACACCACTACACCCCTTTCGGTTATGCCCAACATCCCAGCCCAGGGCTACGTGTTAGAGAAGCTGGAAACTTTTGTCTCAGCTGCTTAATTAGTTTTTGGAAGTATGTGAATCACTGCAAAAGACTCTTATAACCAGTTTGTTTAACGAAACCAGTAACACCACGGCCAGTGAGGGACAGTATTCACCAAAAACCCATCTCTGCTCCTAAACCTGAGCAATCCACGTAGCAAACTTAGAGCTTTTCTCACCAATGCTGCTGCTGCCAGGATACCAGCAGTTCTTGACATGACAGAAGACAACACAAGTTTTAGCTGCATTTGGGGGGACGAGGGGAAATCAGCTGCCATTTCATTTCACAAATACCGAGCCTGACGCCCTCACAGACGTGCTGGAAAACAGTGACTGCAGAACTTCCCAGGTGACGGAGAAGCAGAGAGACAAGCAGGGAACGGAGGCAGAGCAGCGCGGGGCCCAGCACAACACAGGGCACAGCCACCAGCCCCGGCCCTCTGCTTAACTACAGCCTGCACACCAAGGGTACTGACACACACCCAGCCATTTCTGCCCAGCTCCCAGGAAAGATTCCGCTCCAGGAGCTACGCAGTTCTGAGGTCTCACATCATTAAAATTTAAAAACATACACGCTGAATTTACAACATGCTACAAAATATATAATCAAAACTGCATTGCTACACTCGTCAAATTAGAGGAGGAGTGTTTTTATAATGTGGGAGTTCAGTTACCGGCCTATAAATTTCTGTTATTTGCTGTGCTTTCCCATTTGTTAGCGAATGGTGAAGGCTCTGCAGCTCTAGCCTCCCCGGCAAGGCCAGCGTTGTGGCCCAGGGCCCAGCTCACCAACATGCACTGTCAGCAAGTTTGCTGGTGACACCAAGCTGGGAGGAGTGGCTGACACTGGAAGCTGTGCTGCCATCAGAGACCTGGACAGGCTGGAGAGTTGGGCTGGGAAAATGTAATGAAATATAACAAGGGCAAGTGTGGAGTCTTGAATCTGGGCAGGAACAACCCCAGGTTCAAGCGTAAGTTGGGGAATGACCTCTTAGAGAGCAGTGTAGGGGAAAGGGACCTGGGGGTCCTGGGGACAGCAGGGTGACCATGAGCCAGCACTGGCCCTTGTGGCCAGGAAGGCCAATGGTACCTGGGGTGGGTTAGAAGGGGGTGGTCAGTAGGTCAGAGAGGTTCTCCTGCCCCTCTGCTCTGCCCTGGGGAGACCACACCTGGAATATTGTGTCCAGCTGTGGCCCCTCAGTTCCAGCAGGACAGGGAACTGCTGGAGAGAGTCCAGCGCAGCCACCAAGATGCTGAAGGGAGTGGAGCATCTCCCGTGTGAGGAAAGGCTGAGGGAGCTGGGGCTCTGGAGCTGGACAAGAGGAGACTGAGGGGGGACTCATTCCTGGGGATCAATATGGAAAGGGGGAGTGTCAGGAGGATGGAGCCAGGCTCTTCTGGTGACAACCAGTGACAGGACAAGGGGCAATGCGTGCAAACTGGAACACAGCAGGTTCCACTTGAATATGAGAAGAAACTTGTTCCTGGTGAGGGTGGCAGAGCCTGGCCCAGGCTGCCCAGGGGGTTGTGGAGTCTCCTTCTGTGCAGACATTCCAACCCGCCTGGACACCTTCCTGTGTAACCTCATCTGGGTGTTCCTGCTCCATGGGGGGATTGCACTGGATGAGCTTTCCAGGGCCCTTCCAGCCCCTGACACTCTGGGATTCTGTGATTCACTGCTGTTTCACATGAGGTTTGACTATACAGGTCCAGGGCTACCATGCTCCCAGCATCACCTCCCCTGGCACCCCGTGGGGACACCGTCCTGCTCCCCGCTGCCCTTGTGCGCGCTGAAGGGAGATGGCATGACAAGGACCATCCTGTGACTTTCCAACTCTGGGAACCTGCCGGTAAAGAAACCCAAGCGGCTAACACAGAGAAAGGCTGGAGACGGTGACAGCGCTGCTCCCAGCTGAGCCGGAGGGAAAGACGCAGACAGTATTTCCACATCCAAAAGCTGGTGTGCTTCACACCTCCCCTGCTCAAACAGCGGTGCTGACACCTCCTGTCCGCAGGCTCCCCAGGTGTCTCTGGAGCAGCCCTGGTTCTGCCTCTTACCACGACAGGCAGCAAACACCATTATCCCTCTCAGAGGAGCGAGGCACAGAGAACCGGATTTATTTTACATGTCTGCCCTTCAGCGCCCCGCGCCAGCGCCTGGTGCAGCACGTGGAGCTCCAGCCGCGCACCTCTGCCACAGCCGACTTCCAGTGTACGGAGGAATTAAGCACAAGCCAGCATGACAAGGAGAGAAGTCAAATAAGCCCACAGGGACGGGGAAGCCGAGAGAGGAGGGCACGAAGGCACACGGTAATAAACAGGATGGGCACAAGATACACTGGAGACATCAAAAGCCTCATCTGCGAGCGGTCAGATGGAAAGAAGCAGAGGGAGAGATGTCGATGGCCAGAACTCCACCTCCAAGCACCAAATGTCCGCAACTGCTCCCAAGACCGCCTGGGCTTTCCTACCTGCTCTAATCACCCTGCAGCTCTCCCTGTTCCACAGCTGAGATTTTCCCCTCTGCACATCCATAGCAAGTTATTTTACTAAAAAAAGCCCTAAAAACGGCATTTCATGTGGTATAAATGAGGTTTTTAAAATCTCATTTGCCTTCCCTCTTCATGCAAATCTGAGCTGATCTGATGAGGCTCCAATTTCCTGGATTACACACGTCAAGCTTTGCAAAAACAAGCGTACCCTGGTGGTTTAATGCCGTATTTCACAGCCCCCTCTTGCCCGGGCTGACATAAATATTTCAGAGACCTGCACATCAGTGTTTGAGTTAGGTCTAGGTCACCCAGGAAGCAATGGTTCGGACAGGTTCATTAACTGAGCACAGCAATTAGCAGGAGCGGTGCAGGTCAGGACGCCCCGCGAGCAGCAGGGGCTGAGCAGAGGGAGGGGATCCCCGCCGGGCCGCAGCATCCGCATGGGACTGTGCACCAAGGGACGGATCCTGCTGTCAGCACCTTCTCCTCCCGCTCCAAACACCTCTCCTTGGCTGCCAGCAGCGCCGCGTCGCTCCGACGCTGAAACCTCTCGAAAGACAAAGATCGGCGATGAAACCAGACTGAGTTACGCCCCATCCTGAGTCCTGCTCTTTCTAGTCAAACCACACAAAGTCCATCGAAGTGGCTTCTGACATTACCTCCCCAAGGGAACGCTTTATTTGAGAACTGCATTTCCACACATGTAAAACCTTGTTTGTGCAGCAAAGGAGACCTGAGACAAGTAGGAACAGCAAAGGCAGGGAAAGCAGCCCGAAGACCCTGGGAAGCTGCAGCCATGGATATTTAAATGCTAAGCAATGTATCATCGGCTCCCTGCTGAACATAAAATGGTCTCATCTTTGCAGAAGCAGCAACAACAGCACGCTCACATCAGCTTCGCTCTGGCAGTTTGATCAACAGCGGCAGTCAAGGCTTCTTATTTTTTAACTGCAATATAATTAGGCACTTAGGAAAATGACTCTGAATGGTACAAACGCCACAGAGTAGCTGCAGGTATCAGCACAGAGCTCTGCAAGCCAGAAGATTAACCACAGCAAAAGTTATGGGCAAGCCCAGCTCCTGCAATGGATGCTCTGCCCGGCTAGACACCGAAACATGCCGTCCAAACCTGAGAGATCCAACGCTGCAACTTTTCAGTCGCCGGTGCAAGATTTTGCTCCATTTCCTGGGTCTGCAGGGAGCTGCTCTGGACCAAGGGAAGTTTTTCTGTGTCCTGCTGTGGGCTTCTCTCAAGTGGAAAGCACACAGATAGTTAGGGCAGATGAGGTTCTCACTTGGTCTGTCCGGGTTTGGAAACTGGACACAGTAATTCCAGCTGAGAAACCGGCCAGGGAGCTTCTGCCACATCGGGGAGCAGGAAAGTGCTGCTGGCGTGGACACGGCAGAGCTGTCTGCAGACACACGGTGCCCCGGGGTCAGTTAACCCCCTTCTCTTTCTCATTTAAACCCTTGCCTCTTAGATCCTTTTCCTTCATGTTCACAGCGATGGCTTCCCAGAGGAGCTGCTTCTGACCCTAACATCAGGTGCAAAATCTGCTGGTCAGTGATATGAATACATGGTCAGAACAATCCAACCTTCCACCATCACCAGAAATGATAAGTAGAACAGAGGGACACAAGGTGCCCAAATCACAAAAGCAGGAATTTCCCAGGAAATGAAGCCTTCACGTGCTCTAGAACTTTGCACAGCAGCTTTAGGGTCACTTGGAAACACAGAAGAAATGCTTTTATATACAGAAGCCCCATGAAAACTGTCAAGAGAAGACCATCGACATCGTCCAATCCTTCCACTCACCTCTGCCATCCCGCACACTGAGCACCAGCCTCTGGTTGCCACAACCATCAGGCAAGACCACCTTGAAAAGCCATCGGGTGCTCCTGTGCACTGACGGACTCACCTCCCGCGCCTGCAACAGCTCAACGTAACGTAAGCAGAACAAACGCAGCCACCTCTGCTGGCTTTCTCCAGGGGCTCACAAGGGTGCTGGCACTGCGGAAAGTGCATTCGGAGAGGGAAAAAACACACTGGAGGAAGCAGAACCACAAAAAACATCCTGCCTGCGGTGGAACAGCCACCTGAGCACGAGCCGTGGTGTGAGCTCAGAGGACACTGCAAGCCCGCTCGCTAACACCCACGTAGCCTGCAAGTTCAACAACCAAGAACACGGCGAAAAGCCCTGCAGATGTAGCCTTCGTTTCCTCAGATAACACAAAAAATGTAATAATGGAGGTGCTGGGAGGCTTTCCAAGGCGCACGTATCCTTTCTGTCAAACTCCGCCGCGCCTGGTGCATTATTTAGCGCCGAGTGCGGTAGAAGCGATGCCTAACAAAGTGTTAAAGGAGTTGGTGAAGTTTCAGCCACCTTCCCGCAGCCCGTCAGCGCCCGGCTGGCTGGCACAGGAGACAACCGATCTGCTGGCGTCCCGATCACAGGCAGCAGAGCTCTCAGGGTGCCTGTCTCTCTGTGTTTGCATCCAGCTGCCTCCAGCAGTTTGAAGCGTGCTCCGAACGCCAGAAAGTGCTTGATCAAAACCCCGCTCACATCGCAAGCAGCGAGGGAACGGCTGCACGGAGCAGCGGTACATCTACAATAACAATCGAATTAGGTGGGGAGATGTGACAGGTTACAGGTTGGTGACACTGCTGCAGTCTCGGCGGAAACACAGTTTGATGCAATTAGCAAGAAGGAACTGGGAAAACAGCCGAGTACAACCGGAAATATACGTATAAAAGAAAAGCAACTGTGGGACCAGACAGAAGCATCAAGATCCTGTGTTGAGCTGAGAACAGAAATAAGATGGAACGGGAGCGTGACGGGGGAAACGTGACTCTGAGCTCCCTTCCGCTGTTCAAAATCGAGGATCCAGATTCCAAATCCAAACTTTTGTTTCCCCGCAAAGACTGGCCCCGTTTGCTGCGGGGACACAAGGGCAGACGGCGCGGGGGCGGGCAGAGAAACAAAGCTGCTGAGTGCCCCCCTTCCACAGCCCAGCGTGGAGCTGCTGCAGAAATGAAGTGGAACAAGACACCCCAGCAATGGAGAACAAACCCAGCAACGACAACTGTAACGACTGCAAGAATATCCATATTCTGCTTCCACAAGGAGGGGCGATCCGCCAGTCTGAATACTAAGCAGGGACACCACATGCCTTCCATACGTAATGGTACAAAAATGGAATATAAGTATATACCGCAGCTTTGTGAAATTTAAGAGCCTTTGCTAGACTTTTATGCTATACAAAGATTTACACTTGGAATAGTCATTCTGCTCTATCTGGCAGGAATTTCAAGGCAAATGGATCCCATATTTATACTTTCAGTGATAATACTGAGCACAGGGTAAAGCTCTTTTCAATTCAGAGCACTTTATACAAATTAATTACCACTTAGTTCACCCTTCTGAGGCGGGAAGGTATTACACCTGCATATACATAAGGACACCAAAGCACAAGTGGATTAAATACCTGGCCCCAGACCCCAGAGGCAGCCTTACTGATCATCCTAATTGCCAAAACACGTGCGCGCACACGCATCTGTGTGTGTTTAAACACGCTCACCCTCTCCAGAGCCCTTCCCAGCACAGGGCTCTTTGCAGCAAAGCCACCTGCTCACCGGTGTTTTCTCACCGCACACGTCACGTCCCATTCACGTCTAATAAAAGATACCAACCAAAAATAAAAAGGAAGATGTTTTTTGTGTGATGGACAGATGGGGATAAAAGCTGGATTTCCAACAGCCAAGGAACAGAAAGCCCGTTGTTAAAACACTCTGTGGTGTTACATCGAGGAGCCTGGATCAGACCAGCACCGAGCAGCGTTTCGCACAGCAGACCTGGGATGCTATAAAATCTGTCCCTTGACAAGTGTGCAAAGAGAAAAAGGGGTTTGGAGCTGGAGGCAGAGACACATCAGCACCTCCGATGTGACCGGCGGCCCCTCCACCTGCGCCAGGGAACCCAACGCACTTGAGCACCCACTCGCCAGGCCGGGGATGGTCTCCGGTCCCAGGTCCACACCTCTCCGCCTGAACACCAGCAAGTAACACATTGTCATGGGAACAAGGGGGTGGTTCTGCGAGGCTCCCGTGGCGCCGGAACGCTGGCGACAGGCAGCAGCACGTTACCTGGCCGGATGGTTTGCCACTGACGTGTGGGGTAAAACACCTCCAGGTCCTCAGGATCAGCATCGTCTTCTGTCACCGGCTCCTTCCCGCTGTCACCTTTCGTGTCGCTCTCTTCTATTTTTGTGAGGGCAAACTCCTTTTGGACAGAAGAGATTCAGCTCATTAGCAATTGCATCTGGGTAATTTAGTGCCGGCTGAGGACACAAAATTTTTTCCATCGCCAGCAGATTTTGGTTTTTTGACATCCGAGATTCTTTCCACATGGTTAAATTTAGATTTAAAGTACATTAAAGGTTAAACACGCATAACTAGCATGACATTTGTGCTGAACAAAGCAACGCGGCTTATTTCCTATTCCAGGCTGCAGGTTTAAAACAAGCTTTTACAAAGCCTCACCTATATCACACCAGAGCCAGGAGCCCTGACTATTATTAGGGTTGTGTAACGTTGTAAGACCCTGTTTTCCCTCACCTAAAAATATGTCAAACTTCACTTTTTCAGCTGGAATTTTCCACACGAGTGGAACGCCTCAAGCCTTGGCTTGTTGGGTTTTATATATATATTTTTTTCTTTCCCTAAATGCACTTATTTCAGGCTTGGAGAAGATTTCAGCTAAAATAGTTCAGCTGTTTCCAAAATGGGAAAACACACTGAATTGCCCACGCGATAAAAACGCCAACATCCTTTTCTTTACCCGGTGTCCTCGAAGTCTCTTGAAACAACGAGGCGGTGATTCCATCACCGGCCGCTACCTGGGGGTGTGGCAGATCGGCCGGGGCCACGTGCAATGGGAAAAAACGAGGATGAAACAGGAAAATCCTCCGTGCTGCGAGGGAAACCTCGCTGTTCACTGCAATGGAAACCTCGCTGTTCACTGCAATGGAAACCTCGCTGTTCACTGCAATGGAAACCTCGCTGTTCACTGCAAGGGAAACCTCGCTGTTCACTGCAATGGAAACCTCGCTGTTCACTGCAAGGGAAACCTCGCTGTTCATTGCAATGGAAACCTCGCTGTTCATTGCAATGGAAACCTCGCTGTTCATTGCAATGGAAACCTCGCTGTTCACTGCAATGGAAACCTCGCTGTTCACTGCAAGGGAAACCTCGCTGTTCACTGCAAGGGAAACCTCGCTGTTCACTGCAAGGGAAACCTCGCTGTTCACTGCAAGGGAAACCTCGCTGTTCACTGCAAGGGAAACCTCGCTGTTCATTGCAATGGAAACCTCGCTGTTCATTGCAATGGAAACCTCGCTGTTCACTGCAAGGGAAACCTCGCTGTTCACTGCAAGGGAAACCTCGCTGTTCACTGCAATGGAAACCTCGCTGTTCACTGCAATGGAAACCTCGCTGTTCACTGCAATGGAAACCTCGCTGTTCACTGCAAGGGAAACCTCGCTGTTCATTGCAATGGAAACCTCGCTGTTCATTGCAAGGGAAACCTCGCTGTTCATTGCAAGGGAAACCTCGCTGTTCATTGCAATGGAAACCTCGCTGTTCATTGCAAGGGAAACCTCGCTGTTCATTGCAATGGAAACCTCGCTGTTCACTGCAAGGGAAACCTCGCTGTTCACTGCAATGGAAACCTCGCTGTTCACTGCAATGGAAACCTCGCTGTTCACTGCAAGGGAAACCTCGCTGTTCACTGCAATGGAAACCTCGCTGTTCACTGCAATGGAAACCTCGCTGTTCACTGCAAGGGAAACCTCGCTGTTCACTGCAAGGGAAACCTCGCTGTTCACTGCAATGGAAACCTCGCTGTTCACTGCAATGGAAACCTCGCTGTTCACTGCAATGGAAACCTCGCTGTTCACTGCAAGGGAAACCTCGCTGTTCACTGCAAGGGAAACCTCGCTGTTCACTGCAAGGGAAACCTCGCTGTTCATTGCAAGGGAAACCTCGCTGTTCACTGCAAGGGAAACCTCGCTGTTCATTGCAAGGGAAACCTCGCTGCTCATCGCAGAGTCTCCCCAGGGAGCTGCGGGAGTCGCGTCAAACCGCGAGGGGTGAAATTATACAGTGCAGAGTGAGTAACCACCCCGCGCTGCCTCACACGAGGCGGTTAAGCGCTCGGGAAGCTGGTCCGTGCTGCTCTGGTTTGCCCAGAACAGATACGCTGGGTAATGGTCCAGACGGCGCCGTTATCAGCTGCTGGTATCGCCAAGGGTGACACCGCTGAATAATTCCACATCACCAGCCTATAGGGAAAGATTATTCCTAATTGTTGGCAATTAGAAGGGTTACAGCTCGCTTCATGAAGTGTTTTGATAGTAACCCTTAAAAAGTTTTCACAAGGGAAACAAAAAGAAGTTAATTAGGAGGTGAACTGGAAACTTTAGGCCATGTTCTGCCTTCACTTCTTCCACCCGTTGTTAAAAACACGTATGTATTTTCTGGCAGAATCTGGGTGCTTTGCAAATAAATACCCGTTACCCAGCCCAGGAGAGTGATCCTGAGCAAGAAAAACATCACCCTGAGCAAATCACACGCAGTTAGTGCTGACGGAGGTGACGCGCAGGACGCTGACAAACCCGCGGAACGGTTTCATTTCATCTGTCCAAAGGGATGGAAATTTGAGAAACACAGGCAGAAACAGCTCAGCTGCTCCTTTCACTTAGTGCATCAGAGGCCTGGAATCGTTAAAACTATGACAAATGGTTAAAGCTCAGTAACAATAACAAACATACAAAGCCAGGTTCTGCAGATGAAAATCAATGTTAACATTTTCTGAGCCAAGACTCAACAGGACTAAAATAAATGAGTCAGAGCAGTCATTACTCAGCTTATTTATGCTGTTATATTATTATCCAAGAGGGACTTAACGATACGGGCCACTGTAAATTTACCAACAGGCCTCCAAGTGCTCTATCTGCTCAAACACATAATGGAGATGGCTGATGTTTACTGGCTCTGCTTCAGAGAAGTGCCATGGCCTAAATGTTCCGTGCGGATAAAGGGATGTGACTCGGTTTGGTTAAACGTTACTGCCACTGCTTGGCCACAGTTCCTTTGCAATACCCCATTTTCATTAATATTTCTGGCAAAAACAGGCAACACCACACAAGCGATTGTTTAAGTAGAAATTAGGTAGAATCCTTTTTGGTTTGTTTCTATAATTTAAATAGCAGAAAGAAAGATGTTTTCTAAAGAACAAGAAGTGAAAAACCTCTTTGCTTTATCGGTCTGAAATAAGCTGAAGAGCCTCAGCAGGGAGGGTTGGAGACAACCCACAGTGTGTGTGCGATAGAGGAGGGATGTCCCCATGTCCCCAGCACAGAGCTGGTGTAAGAGGGGCGGTGGGAAAGCAAACCCCAAATTGCACGAATCCTGCCTGCCCCTCAGCGCCAATTCGGGCCCCTGGCCCTGGGTGGCTGTTGTCCCACTGGGTGACTCTACTCCAGCCTCCTCCTCTCCCTCCCTGAAATAACAATGAGTTATCTCATCGTTACGCGACTCCAGGTGGGCCCGTGTGTTTAAACAGCCCCCAGAAAACTGCATCACACCACCCACAGACCAGCGAGCTGCAACACAAAGGCGGGAGCTGGTGTCCAGGGACACGGGGACCGGTGATCCCCAGGCCAGTGCTGCTGCGACACCCCTGTTTAAAGCCACAGCGTTAACTGAACTAACCCCAAACCACTCTGCTGCCGCAGAGCGTGTCCTGTGCCAGCTCCAGGACACTTTCCAGACCTGCTGGTCGGGCACCATGCTCGGGAGGAGAACCCACACGGGCTTTGTTTTGCACACTCGTACAAGCGCAAAGGGGCCCACAGAACTGCAGCTCCGCAATAACGCTGCAAGGACCAAAATCCGCACACGCGGGACGCAGGGACCTGAGCAGAGCCTCTTCTAAGCCTGACTCAACAGGGGCACCGGTAGGAACCTAATCGAGGACATCTCCCTTCTTCTGGCCACAAAACTAGCTCTGCCTCTTGGCACGGGGGGAACGTGTGACAACTCCAAGTAGAAAAAGTGACACCCAGCAACAAGAGAGCTACTCGAGTTGCACTGGTACTGTCGCAGACTCGCCGGATCGAGCGCATTCTGGATTTCCTGGGGTGAGGCCCCTCTGAGATGTTACTGCAGAGCCGCTGCTGAGCAGAGGGGACCCGGACAACCCTTTGCGAGCACAACGCTCGGCCGGAGCAGCCGACACTTACGGGAACTCTGTCGCTTCGGCTTGGCCAGGAAAACACCGCGGAAACCAGCAACAGCAGCAGGTTGACTTTGGCAGCGGCGGAGAGGAGCCCAGCCCAGTGAGACATCACCGCCAGCCTAAAATACAAAGAAAAACACAACCAGCCATGTTTTAGGCCATGTTTTCACAGGTTTCAGTATTCTTTACGTGACATTTTGCAACACAGCAGGGGTTCGGGGTGCAACGCAACACCTCAAGGTGCTAGCACGCGGGGCACCAAGAGGTGCCGATTTTAGTGCTGATGGAGTTTATGACAGATAACAACAAAGTGGCTTATAATGACCCCACAGGGGCTTATATGTCTGCAGGAAAACACAGAGACCTGCAAGTCTTGTTTAAAATAATTTTGTCACTGCCATCGATGATAACGACGAGGAAATCTAAAAATCAGTTCAATCCTGCAAAGGCTTTTTCTGCCTGTGCCTCATTTTAAGCACAGAAGTAGCTGCATTAATTCAAATTACACAAATCTACCAGCCGTCAAAGGATCAGGAGTTTATTGAGGTCCACACGTGGGCTTTGCTTGAGGAAAACAACGTTTTGCAGGGGTGAGCAAGGTTTGCTGGGTGATTCCTGGGGGGCCAGGGCTTCCCCTGGTGCTCAGGGTGCCCGACCCACCACAGAGCACCTGCCGAACCAGACACAGGGGAGAAAAAGGGTCCTGCTCTTGGGGCTGCCAGTCCCGCTGGCACGGAGCTCATGTCCCCATCGCCCTGTGCATCCCCACGCACACCGTGTCCCCATCGCTCCATGTGTCCCCATCGCCCCATGCATCCCCACGCACACCGTGTCCCCATTGCTCCCTGCGTCCCCACGCACACCATGCTCCCATTGCTCCCTGTGTCCCCATCGCTCCCTGCGTCCCCACACACGCCATGTCCCCATCGCTCCCTGTGTCCCCACGCACACCGTGTCCCCATCGCCACGTGCATCCCCACGCACATCGTGTCCCCATCGCCCCGTGTGTCCCCATGCACGCCATGTCCCTATCACCCCGTGTGTCCCCACGCACACCATGTCCCCATCGCCCTGTGTGTCCCCATCACTCCGTGCATCCCCATGCCCATCCTGTCCCCATCGCTCCATGTGTCCCCATCGCTCCATGTGTCCCCATCACCCCATGTGTCCCCATCACCCCATGTGTCCCCACGCGCACCGTGTCCCCATTGCTCCATGCATCCCCACACACACTACGTCCCCCTTGCTCCATGTGTCCCCATGCACATCATGTCCCCATCGCCCCATGTGTCCCCACACACATCGTGTCCCCACGCACACCGTGTCCCCATTGCCCCATGTGTCCTCACGCACACCACGTCCCCATTGCTCCGTGCATCCCAACGCACACCACGTCCCCATTGCTCCATGCATCCCCACGCACACCACGTCCCCATCGCTCCGTGTGTCCCCACGCCCACTGTGTCCCCACGCACACCATGTCCCCATCGCCCCGTGTGTCCCCACGCACACCATGTCCCCATCGCCCCGTGTGTCCCCATGCACACCATGTCCCCATCGCCCCGTGTGTCCCCACTACACCACGTCCCCATCGCTCCGTGCGTCCACGCACAGATCGTGTCCCCGCTGCCTTCGCAACACAAGGCTCCAAACCCACCCTCAGCGCTGGGCTGGGGACGGAGCACACGCCAGCACAGGGGCTGGAGAGGAGCTGCCTTTGACAGGCTCTAAATTTACACACTGCTAAATTAAACTAAATGAGGTCTTTTGCAAGAAGATGGGACTGATTAGTTCCGTTCAAACCTTCATTACTCATCACTCTATCAAGTCTGCTCCTACTCCTGTCCAGGTTTTAAAGAATTTCCTCCCATACACTCAGTCCGAAATATCTTCCTGTCTCTGCTGTCCATAAGGACGGCCCATCAGCGCAGATTTTTTTCCTCCCTTGACACAACAACCATCTTCTAACCCACAGAGCAGAAAATAGGCTCATGGGCACAGCCAACACCAGCTCTGCCACCAAAGGACCTTCTCCTGAGGAACAAGCGCCAGGAGCAGAGGAAACGGCCTCAAGTTGCACCAGGGGAGGTTGAGGTTGGATGTGGGAACAATTTCTTCCCCAAAGGGCTGTGGGGCATTGGAACAGGCTGCCCAGGGCAGTGCTGGAGTCACCATCCCTGGAGGGTTGGACAGACGGACATGAGGTTCTCAGGACATGGGGCAGTGCCGGGGGTGGGTTATGGTTGGACTCGATGATCTTGAGGGGTTTTTCCAACTTAAATGACTCTGTGATTCTATCCTCCAAAAAGACTTTGGGGACATGGAGAGAGTGGAGTCCTCTCCTTCCACCCCTTTGCTGCTGTCTGCTCTCCCCACTCCATTCTGTTACTTCTGCCCCTTCCTGCTTGGTTTTTGTTTTACCAGGAAAAGGCAAAAGATCGCAACACGCTGGTCAGTGGTGCACAACTGGGAAAAAGCAGCAGAGCAGGGAGCATGAATAGTAATAAATCTGACACATTTCTGCATCTTCCAAAATCTCCTGAGCCAGGGTCTTCCTGAAGAGCAGCCTCTACCTTTGAACTCAAATCCAGATCAACTGGGGTTTTGTTTTTCCCATTAATTGCTTCTGGAGCAGATCTGGACTTTCAACACCCACAGCATCCCTCAGCAACAAGTTCCACTGCTGAATTTTAAGGGAGTGGAGCATCTCCCGTGTGAGGAAAGGCTGAGGGAGCTGGGGCTCTGGAGCTGGACAAGAGGACACTGAGGGGGGACTCATTCCTGGGGATCAATATGGAAAGGGGGAGTGTCAGGAGGATGGAGCCAGGCTCTTCTGGTGACAACCAGTGACAGGACAAGGGGCAATGGGTGCAAACTGGAACACAGGAGGTTCCACTGAAAGATGAGAAGCAACTTGTTGGGGGTGAGGGTGGCAGAGCCTGGCCCAGGCTGCCCAGGGGGTTGTGGAGTCTCCTTCTGTGCAGACATTCCAACCCGCCTGGACACCTTCCTGTGTAACCTCATCTGGGTGTTCCTGCTCCATGGGGGGATTGCACTGCATGAGCTTTCCAGGGCCCTTCAAACCCTGACACTCTGGGATTCTGTGATTCACAACACGTGTGAAAGTGCCACCTTGCATTCCCAACCTGGTCCTTGATATCACAGAATCGTTTCGGTTGGAAGAGATGCTCAGGATCATCGACTGCAACCATAACCCGACTCTAGCACTAAACCGTGCTCTCCTTCCACATCTCCTCTCTCCTAAAGACCCACCTCAAGGACCCACAAGCCCTTACGAAACTCCAAGCGGAGCAGGAGAAAGCTCTCCGTTTCCAGCAGACAGGCAGGAACAACCTGTGGCCGAAGCCCCCGTCTCTCTTGGGCACTGTGAGTGCAACCAGGCTACGAACCAACCCCTGGTGTCCTGAGCTGGGAAACCCAGAGCAGAATTCACAGGCTCGCACTCCACCTGCACCCGGATCTACGTGCCCGTCTGGCCAACGCCACGGTCAGAACCTCAACCTCACACTGCCCAAGATGCTCCATCCTCCCCTCAACGCACCTCGCAACGAACTGTTGCTTTTCACACAGGAAACAATTTTAGTGGGGGTTCGTTTTTGTTGGGTTTGGTGAGTTTGTTTGGTTTTTTTTTTTAGTTACAAAACAAGCAGCGAAACTGAGATAATGAAAAATAGATGTAACCCTCAAACTCTACCTGCGAGCCTGGAAATAAAAAGAGAAAAAGAAGAAAAAGAACTTCAACAAAGCAGCGGCTGAAAGAAAACACACGCTCCCATAAAAATAGAGCTCACGTGTACCGAGGAGGCTGGCAGCAAACGACAGCACGGGCCCTGCAAAGCCTCCCCCGCCTGGAAGTGGTATCGGCGCAACAGTGAGCAGCCCGCTTGGCCCCAGGTGGGCAGAGGAGTCAGCATGTGAAACCCGGGGGCTCGAAGCTCCTGGGGAGAAGCCTGCGCAGGCTGACACCTCCTGACGAGACAGACGTGCACCAGGATTTCCACATCGAATGCTGTCGAGTGGGTACGATGCGCTTTTAGAACAAGCCCTGCACGCTGCAGAGCAGGCAGGTGGTGGCTGTCACATGCACCGGGAGCGTTTGCCCTGGTTTAAGGATGTTCTGCGGATCCAGCAGCACCCACATACACCAGAACCACTCCACGGGAACCACAAATAACCCTTGGATGGGTTTGTTCTTCCAATAATCCTCAGGTACTAGGGAAAGAGCAAAAAGTGGCGCTCAAGGAAGGCTCTGCTGCCAGAAGCGGCACTCCCATCAGAGCAGGCGATGCTCTGGGAGGGTCTCTGCAGCTCCAAAACACCCGGCCGCACCGGCAGCCGCAGAAACAATCGCGCTGCCATTAGGTTCGCTATTAGCAGGGACAGTTTTACTGATTTTACTGGCTGCGCATCGGTAAGTGCCGCACGGCCCCGTGGATGCGGCTGCCGTAGTCACAGGTGACAGTTCAAAGCAAGTCAGTAAGAGGAACATGTTTCATTAAAGCCTCCTGCTGCTGGGAACGCAGCGCTCTTTCATGTCCCGACTCAAAGCTCAGCGCGCACACCGCGCCGCTCCAATAAATCCAGCTGAAGCCTCATCTGAATTCTGATCTGCTGCTCCGGAGAGCACACGAGCAACCCAGAGAGCTCCCCAGCCCCCTCGCCAGGCTCCGCTTTTATGGCCAACTGGAAGTGATAATAATAATAATAATAATAAGCTAATCCTTGTTCTCATTTTGGGATTGAAGGTGCAGAACAGGAATTATAAATCTTGCAAAACTGTGCGCTAATTAACTAGTTCGGGCAGGATGTGTGTGCGGCCACCCTTCATCGAGACGGCCGGTGGTAATGAAAGCACCGACAGCACTTTGCGTGTTTTCAAGCACAAATAATTCACAGGGCAGCACTGGAGAACAACCAAAGGATGAAGGACACCGAGGGACACGTCCCCAGCGCCCTTCAGCTGAACCAGTGATGCAAAAACCTCCAAGCACTCCCAGCCTCTTAGGCCGAAGCCAAAGCTTAATGGGCAATAGCAGTTAAGGGAACTGTTTTAAAGACAGACGTGTAAATTGAGATGTCTGACTGAAGAGATGTGCTCAGGCCACATACCACAATCAGTGTCAAGATCCCCATTTGAACACAAAGTCATTTCAATGATGCTGTATCGGTGCTGAGCCCAGCACGATGTGATAAGTCAGGGGTGTCGCACTCATTGTCAGCGGGGGCCACATCAGCTATTCACTATCAACTATTACAACATTTATCCAGTCCTAAAATTACATTCAGCCCTTTGAAGGCAACTGTGAGGCTGATGTGCACCCCGTGCCAATGAGTCTGACACCCCTGTGATAAGTGATATGCAATGCAATGGAGAAAGAGAAGGAAATTTAGCTGGCCTGGCCCCAAACTTTCTTCCTCTGAGCAACAGGGTCCCCAGGTCTGTGACAAGCAGCCATTGTTGCTGAATTGCTGCTGAAGAGCAGAGTGGTATCAGCCGGACACCTTGGGGGGCTGGCGGTCCCTCCTCTGGTGCCCCCACAGGAGAAAGAGGTTTGAGTCAAATTCAGCCTATGCGTAAGAAAGGAAACAGCTGCTGGACAAATGGAGGATCAGGAGCCCACAGGACACTCTGCCCACCCCCATTCATTACAGTCAGGTCTGCACAACCCTCTGCTTGCAGAGGCGTGAGCAGGACCAGCCTGCAGGTACGACCATCCTCTTCTTCCCAGAGGCACAGAGACACCAAGGCTCCTGCTAAATACACACCAACCTGCGAAAAGCCAGCCTGGAAATACTTGTGTTTTGGTGGACACGGGCCCAGACGACCCTTAGCAGGGCTCAGTCCTGAAGATTTGGACACTGCACCGTGGCTTCTGGCACGAAGCACAGGATTTCTTGGATTTCCTCTGGAAATGGGAGCCTTCGGAAGACAATTTGCCCATAGTAAAACCCCAACGGCTCTCATAAGACAGAGCACAGGTCCTGACCTTCCAAACGCGATTGACAGGCACTTAGGAAGCCCCAGGACCTCCTGTCACAGCCAGGCCCTGACCAGCAACGTTCCCCAAAGGAGGCAGGTGTGAATCTCCTCCTTCATTAAATCCAATATTAGAACTACAAAGATCCTGGAAAAGACCTGAATACACTTGACTGATCAAAGAACTGGATCCGAATAAAAGTTAATAATTAAAACAGAATAAAATAATAATCATGAACCCAACACCTTATGCAAAGCAGAAGAAAGAGCCCTGAATGACAAAACCAAACACAATGAAGAGCGTCCTTCAGAGACTGTGAGACACTGCGGATGGAGCCCCAGTTCTTTGTCCCCGATTGTCCCAGGACGAAGCGGGCAGGACCGGGGTGCTCTGGTACGGACCCATCACACTGGGATCCGCGCAGCTTCGCTCCGGGTCTGATGTTGCACCCGCCTCTGCCGTGCTCAGGGCGCCCTCTCATCCTCCTGCCCTGGGACAGCGCCCGTGTCAGCGCTGCACGCAGGAGCCACTGCGCCCAGAGCCCTGCCCAAGGGTCCCACCGCGGCACCAAGCCCCACAACACACGGGTGAAAGACGGGACAGCGAGCACCACTCGTCTGCAAACACCCTCACACCACCAAGATTTCAGCAGAGAGCGTGCAGCTGCAGTACTACTGCAATATGCTTATGAAATTGTTTAAAAAGAAGTTTACTCTTTGCTTGCTTTACTTTGCTTGCTCCTCATCATTTACTCCTACCAAGACTCTGCTCCGGCATGTTAAGAACACTCCTACACAAAGGAGAAGTTGTGGGAACACCTTCCCGTATTTGGCTGCCAACGGAGAACCCACGCAGCAAGGAGGCCACGCTTTTAGGCTGACAGGAATAAAGCGCAGCTCAAGCTCTGCCATTAGGCTCAGCCTGTGCTGCCTGGCACAGCCCTGAACTGGGACCAGCGCACGGGGAGAAATTCTGACACGGGGCGGTGGGGATGGGAGGGAGGTGAAGGATACCCGTGGCAGAGACGTGCTTACAGAGCCACGCAATCATGCAGCTTTTATAGCTGCCACTAACCAATAATAACAATAATCAATAGCCCCCACAGGCTGCCTGCTTAGCTAATATCAGCCCCTCTAACCAGCCCAGTTACTGTACTGCTGGATGTTGGGCTTTCCTGCAAGCGCTGCCGGGAGCAGGGGAGAGTGGAGCGGGGACGTTCCCAGCGACAGGAGAGGGCTCGGCAGCACGTGGCACCGGCCACGGCTCCACACAGGGGCCAACAAATGGTTTTTGCGGGTCATTTACAGCTAAGGCCACCAGCGCCCCTTCTACCCAACCAGCAACTGCGACCCTGTTGTTTATACAAACAACCTCACGCAGTTTTAACGTTAAACATAGAATCATTTTGGTTGGAAGAGACCCTCAAGATTATGGAGTCCAACGATAACCCAGCTCTAGCACTAACCCATATCCCTAAGAATCTCGTCTACACATCTTTTAAACCCCTCCAGGGATGGTGACTCCAGCACTGCCCTGGGCAGCCTGTTCCAATGCCCCACAGCCCTTTGGGGAAGAAATTGTTCCCCAGATCCAACCTCAACCTCCCCTGGCGCAACTTGAGGCCGTTTCCTCTGCTCCTGGCGCTTGTTCCTGGGGAGCAGAGCCCGACCCCCCTGGCTCCAAGCTCCTTTCAGGCAGTTCAGAGATCAGAAGGTCTCCCCTCAGCTCCTGTTCTCCAGCTGAACCCCCCAGGTCCCTCAGCCGCTCCATCACACTTGTGCTCCAGCCCCTCACCAGCTTCATCACCTCCTCTGCACTCTCTTTATTATTTCAATGTCCTTCTTATGCTGAGGGGCCCAAAACTGAACACAGTATTCAAGGTGGGGCCTCACCATCATTTAGTCCATCAATTAAATTTACTTAATGAATTCCTTCAGAAACCAGCGTTCACAGAAAACGTTGCTCTCCAGAGGGCAAGAGCTTGATGCTCGGGTGGCTGAAGGCAGCAAGGCTGCTGTCAACCCCCAGCCTGCTTGGTAGCGATGGCAGCAGGACAGGGAGATCCCAACCTCGGAGCCCCCGTGCCAGGGAGCCCTGGTGCAGGACGGGGGAACCTTCTGCTCCGCTCGGGACGGAGCGTGCGATAGCAGAGTGAGCCTCAGAGATTGGAGGGCTGAATGATCATTTATTCGTTATTTAAAAATGCATCTCTCTGGACTTCTGGCAGCTGCTCTCGCGGGGCTGCATGACTGCCTGCACAGGCAGGTGACAGCCTCGCTCTGCAGAGCTCCGGGACTAGCGAGCACCTTCAGGTCCATACCAGAAAAGGGGCTGATTTGCACCAATTTAGGACTTACCTGGAGAGAAGAGATTCACAGGGATGTTTGGGACAGCATCTTTCTGAAAGCTGCCACACAGCATGACCTCAAACACACCAATTCGCTTGTCCCTTCCTCATCCCCAAACCCCAGAGAACACCTCTCCTGCCCATACCTGCTCCCTTCTGCTCCTCGCTGCACTTTCCCATGCACAGCCCATACAAGCAAGTGATACACGTGAGGGGAAAAGTATCTATCAGCCCCTATTTGCAAGGTGACACCTTGGTTTGGACTAACCTGAGAGTGTGACAGCATTCAGCACATTCTTTTACACCTTCTGCTTTCCCAAGCTTGGGCAACCTAACAGGAAAGGCACAGCCCGCATGAGCTAGGGCACAGGCACCCTCATGTCCTACTGCAGCCAGGCCCACAAGGAGCCAAAGGTTTAATTGGCATCCTCAGCCTCTCCGGAAACAGCTTTTTATGTTTTCCAATTCCTGCTGCTTGCTCGTGGCTCTCACGCTGAATAACAACCTGCTGCCCTGCCAGGCGCCAGCTTCCCTATGAAGACACTCAATTAAAAGGTTAAAAATCATGCAAAATTCAGGCTCAGTGTCATAAAAACCCAGTGCTGATGTATGGGGCACATGGTTCCCGCAGCAGCACCCACAACACACTGTACAAGCTTCTATCCCCCGCGTTTGTGTCTCAGCCTGTCTTGCCACGACCACCAGGAACAGGGAGCTGCCAAGTTTATGAAAAATGCATTTTGTCACCTCTCTGGAGGGCAGCGGTGACAGCTCTCAAGGGTGTGACAACCCGCGGGCACAGGTGGCAGCAGGAGCAGCGCGGTGTGCGGGAAGAGAACGTGCGGCTCGCCCGCCATGGGCTCTGCTATGCGGCTGGGATTAACGAGGCAGCGCAACCCACGGGGTTAATTGATACCTGGAGGGATGCCCAGCTCAGGACCTCCCCTGACAGCGGCCTGCACTCCCCCACACTCCCAGTTTGGTGGCAAGTTTCCAGTTGAAAAGCCACTGGGATTCACCTTGAACCCACACAGAGGCTGCCAGAGCAGCCATCGGCAGCAAAACCCAGAATCAAGCGCTAACGAGACAACCCCAAACCCTCCCCTGAAGGGGAACAAGGAGCTCCGTGGGGGTGAACGGCACCTCCTGCCAAGCAGGGTCCCTCGGGACTGCTGCCCGGGCCCTTCTTTGCGGGAACCCGGGCACGTCGTTCCCCACGCTGGGCTCGGTCATTACAGTTTATAACAAGGGCACCACAGTTGTGACCAAGGAACCATGGGACTCCTTCCACTAAAGGCTATAGCAATATCAGCACTGGGGAGGCCAAACCTTGAATCCTGGGTCAGTTTTGGGCCCCTCATCATAAGAAGGACATTGAAATACTAGAGAGAGAGCAGAGGAGGTGATAGAGCTGGTGAGGGGCTGGAGCACAAGTGTGATGGAGCAACTGAGGGACCTGGGGGGTTCAGCTGGAGAACAGGAGCTGAGGGGAGACCTTCTGATCTCTGAACTGCCTGAAAGGAGCTTGGAGCCAGGGGGTCGGGCTCTGCTCCCCAGGAACAAGCGCCAGGAGCAGAAGAAACGGCCTCAAGTTGCACCAGGGGAGGTTGAGGTTGGATGTGGGAACAATTTCTTCCCCAAAGGGCTGTGGGGCATTGGAACAGGCTGCCCAGGGCAGTGCTGGAGTCGCCATCCCTGGAGGGTTGGACAGACGGACATGAGGTTCTCAGGACATGAGGCAGTGCCAGGGGTGGGTTATGGTTGGACTCAATGATCCTGAGGAGCTTTTCCAACCAAAATGATTCTATGATCACATGCTTGGACAAAAGGCATTATTCAAGTTTACCTATTTTTTTCGCTGCATCAGTACCTTTAATATGGTCTCAGAAGACGCCTTTCATAAGCAATTAAAAAAGCCCTGGGACAAGCATGAGTATTAAGAGAGAACACAGAGACTACCAGGACAATCACCTAGAAGCAACTCCCACCACGATTCCCATTCTTTGACCCAGGCGCTTCCCACCAAGATTAAAAATCGAGTCTTGCTCCCCAAGTGCAAGAGCCCCCCCAGCCTGGAGCCAAAGCAGCGCAGCCAGCATTCCTGCCGCTGCTTTATTTTTTTCCTAAGGAAATTTAAACCAACAAAGAGTTCCAAGGGCTGCAAATGCAGAAATAAATGCACAGCCAGAGAAGCTGAAAGAGCACATAATTCCTTCCCTCTCCTGTTCTTCATCACCTGCCACCTGTACTTTGGGGAAGGGTTTTCTGCCTTCCTGCCTGTGAGATGGTTGCAGAGCGACATGTGCTCACGCTGCCCCTCGGATCAAGATGCTCCAGGCCTCCTTGGTCCTTGGACACTGTTTTAAGCTTATAAAAATCAGAGAAGCAGCAAAGAAACCACCTGCGCACAAACCACCATCAAATGCAAGAAGTCTACCACTGAAGAATACATTTCTTCTCTCATCTCTTGTCAGATAGGAAGAGCTATTTTAGATGTTACTTGTAGCAACGTATGGAAAAAAACAGTTGAAAATGTGACAGTACAGCATCGTTTTAATTACACAATTCTTCAGGCACCGCCAAGCACAGGACATCGCACGTCCACATCCTCAGAGGTCGGTGCAGGCTGGAGGCCACCAGCAGAGGACAAGGTTTCACAGACCCCTCTGGAGGCCCAACCACTGTTATCAGATAGCCCCAATCGTCCTGCCTTTTGCCTCATCAGCCTCTGCCACGCGGAGCTGTGATGCCCCAAGTGACTCCCGGTGCACAGACTTTCTTTCCTTTTGCTGCCTGGACATGAAGGACAGCGACCTGAGCTCCTCGGCTTCTGATGGGCAGACTGACGTTGCACAGAGCCCCCGTCTCTGCGATTCATCTGGTCTCTTCAAACACTGGCAGAGCCACAGCTTGTGATCTGTGCCAAACAGCATTTTCTTGGGGAAGAACAGTTGTGCTGGCGCTCAGCTCCACCTTGTCACAGCAGAACGGGCTGTACTGGTGCTTCAAAGAGCTCCTCAACCTTAAATCCTTATGTCACGATGACAAGGCAGGGAACCTGCCTCTGTATGTCCCACGAATCCCAGCAGACGTTATGAAACAGCATTTCTGCGAATGCCTGAGCCGCCGCGGGAGCCCATGTGTGCTGCCAGCCGCACCGGTCACCGCGCTGGAGGGCTGCACGGTCCACGTGGCTCCTCTCAACAGGGAAAGCTCCAGGAACCGCTTCGCTACGGACGTTTGGAGTGTGAGCCTGGACCTTACAGGTGTGCACAACACTGGGTCATGCAGAGAGGCTCCAAGAAGTAGTAAAGCTTCCAAGCAGCAGGACTGCTGCCAGGCCATGGGTCCCCAAAACTGTGCACACCGCCCTGTGGAGCCAGGGGGTCAACAAGGAACAGCACCATCACAGAATCATTTTGGTTGGAAGAGACCCTCAGGATCATGGAGTCCAACCATAACCCACCCCTGGCACTGCCCCATGTCCCTGAGAACCTCATGTCCGTCTGTCCAACCCTCCAGGGCTGGTGACTCCAGCACTGCCCTGGGCAGCCTGTTCCAATGCCCCACAGCCCTTTGGGGAAGAAATTGTTCCCCAGATCCAACCTCAACCTCCCCTGGCGCAACTTGAGGCCGTTTCCTCTGCTCCTGGCGCTTGTTCCTGGGGAGCAGAGCCCGACCCCCCTGGCTCCAAGCTCCTTTCAGGCAGTTCAGAGATCAGAAGGTCTCCCCTCAGCTCCTGTTCTCCAGCTGAACCCCCCAGGTCCCTCAGCCGCTCCATCACACTTGCGTCTCCACTCCGTCCTGCTGCCCCTCGGCCACAGCAAAGTCAGGCCCCAGCAGCCCAAAAACTGGACTGGGGAAGGAGGAGAACAGAGATGCAACCAGAAGCAAGTGCTTTTCCTCTGTGATTTTCTCTTCCAAGGGACAACTGTTCATAAACTCAGCATCCTTCAGTTCAAAAGACAAGCCCCACTGTTTCTCATCCAGAGTTTGGAGCAACAGCAGGAGACCCAGCCATTTAAAAGGAACATCCTTTCGTTAGTGAATACCCTAAAAAGAGCCATTTCCCAGACTGGCACATCTCTGGAGTTGAGCAGCACCAGCCTGCGAAGGGCCCAAGGAATCAAGGCTGTTCCAATGACAGCCTCCACAGTGACGGCAGACGTCACACGCCGAGACAAGTTTTGGCAGCGACCCCGATGCAGGGAGTGTGAGATCCCAGGGCACCCAGCACCAGGCAGGGACGGTGACTCACACTTAGAGACTTTGCAGAATGAGGGTCAGGCCGCATATTTTTTCCAAGGCAAGGACCCTGTCATTTATGCATTAAATGGCACATTTATTCTGCTATTCAGGAAGAAACCATAATTACAGTGGCCTCCAGTCTCCAGCTTTTTCAGTCTGTACTTAAAGAAAAAGCAAAAAAAGGACCAAAGCAAACAGCACTTGCACAAAAATCTCCGAACTGGCTTTTAGTTGCAGGACAAAAGCGGGGCGGCTGACGAACCGCGTCCCTTATTGTCCTGCCTATTTCTGTTTCGTAACAGCAGCCCGGCGCTGCTTTGGTGGAGATTTACAGAGAGGGTTTTTCCCCTCTCGAAAGCAATAATAGATGGGCAGCAGGAAACAGAAGAAATTAATGAACACAGTAATTATTCCCAAAGTTGCAAATAGCAATGATTGCTCACCCTGAGACAACTTTGGAAAACGAGATTAAAATGCTTAGGGGACATACTCTTGAAACTGCAGGTAACAGAACACATAAAATGTATTTACAGTATCTCACAGGGGACGTGTACTTTTATTCTGCTGAGGAATGTAGTATTTCACCCCTCATTACAGAGTTAAAAGGCTGTCCTAAAACAAACAACTTAACAAAGCATCTTTAATGGTAACCAGGTCTGGTTTCAGAAGGGCAGGCTTTGCACACCAAAGCGCAACAAGAAACACAACAAGCATCTGCAGGAACACCTAGCACACAAACAACATTAATAATCTATGCAAATAGCACCATTTAACACCCAGCAAAAAGGAGGCTGGAATGGGAGGTGGGTTTAATCAGACACTCTGCTGGAACTTCCCAGGAGGAGGAGAAAGAGGAGGAGGAAGGCAGACTCGCCTTCCCCAACTTCCTCGGTGCGGTGAAGCCGCGGCTGCCAGCGAACAGACTGCGCCTCCAGCACCCGCCAGCAGAAACAATTTGTCATGTGTCACATCAAATAAACCCTTTGGAGACCACTGCGCTCCCTGAAGCAGACGGCTGCCAAACTCCAAAGGAGAAGCGCAAGAAACCGGGCTGGCCGGTGTCAGCCCCGCGTGCTTACAAGACCAGCGCACCTTTCATTTCTGAACCACATCGGTACAACACAGCCTGTTCCTGTGCAGCGCTCCCTGTGAGACAGACGTCAACAATATCCATCATTAAAAGGAATTTGGTCTTCAAATCTCCACTCTGTGCTGAAGCTCCTCATAGTCAGGAACCTCATGTTCCTCATCCAGCGTCTCACTCGTCCTAGGGAGGCGTTGAGGACGCTGATGTTCGTCCAAATGTTACTGGTGCTGTAACGTGCTGCAATGGACTATCGTCTGCCTGAGCAAGCGCTCCTCCTCACGCTCTCACTATAAATTAATTCCCCAAAACTTGAATTACAGATTACATTTTTTTTTTTTCTTTTAAATAGTCCTAGAGCATTTTTGCCACTAAACCTGCTCTGGGCATATCTGCAAGATCTAATCGTGCCAGTCAGTACCATGAGGAACCCAAATCACCCGCCTGCTCCTGCAAAGACCAGGCTCAAGCACTTACTGTCTGCACAGGGGCAAACCCCTCAGCCCAGGGCTGAGCTGCTGGATCCAGATGTTCCAGGTGCCAATGTGCTTCATCTGGGGTCACCTGCCTGAGCCCCACCACGGCCAGGAAAACAATCCCATCCAAAGAATATGAGCAATGGTCCCAGAAAAGTTGGTCTGCCCAAGGTTCCTTGATGGGAAGCGTGAGCAGCCCCAGAAGAAGGTGAGAGCATCTCAAAGTGAGAGCAGACAGGAGAGGGGCTGGAGATCCAAAGAAAGGATAAGACAAGTAAGAGACACCATCTCAAGTCACCAAAAAGCAACGGCCTGCCCCAAAGCCCAGCAAGGGATCCTCAAGTGACACTACGTATCAACAAGGAGACAAAGAACAAAAGAAAAGGGAAAGTCTGGCAGCCTAAAGCGAGGAACAAGGGAAGAGCAAGTTAGCAGGCACAGGACATGACCTTGGTGTTGGCACTACCAGCACAAACCCCAGCTGCATGGGGTTTTTTTTGAGAACTTATTTAACGAGCATCTAACGCCTCATGACAAGTTATATTTAGACACTGTTTTAACTGTACCGGGACTCCGCTCCAGCCACAGGGACTGGCATCAAGCACAGGACACACGAGGAGAAACTTGTTTGCTGGGAGGTGCCAGAGCCTGGCCCAGGCTGCCCAGAGCGGGTGTGGAGTCTCCTGCTCTGAGACACTCAAACCGCCTGGACCCACCTGTGTGATCTGCTCTGTGACCCTGCGTGAGCAGGTGGGGCTGGGGATCTGCAGAGCTCCTGAAACCCAGCCAGACTGGGGTTCTGTGACACCATCTTGCCAGCCTTACTTGGTCAGGGTTGTTGTTTCCTACGAGGGTCTGGTCCAGCACAGGAAGCGCCATGAGCCGGTACGTGCAGCAGCAGGGCTGTAAAGCACTCGTGGTGCTGCTCTGCAGAGGGAGCAGAAC
Source organism: Columba livia (assembly GCF_036013475.1). Lineage (NCBI taxonomy): Eukaryota > Metazoa > Chordata > Aves > Columbiformes > Columbidae > Columba > Columba livia. The sequence goes on along the minus strand of NC_088615.1, from coordinate 18,850,852 downwards.
ACGGGCTGCGTTAAACCGAGACGGCGCGGAGGAGGAGGTGAGCAGACACCAGTCTGCCACTGACAGCAACGCTCCTCAGGCACTTACAGCTGCAGCGACGCAAGAGGCAGGCTCCTGCTTCCACCCCAGAGCCCTGTGCACGGTGAGCAGGGCAGGCGGCAGCGCGGCACGGCCAGCACGCACCAGGAGCCACTCGTGGTGGGTTAAACGGGGAAAGCTTCAGGCATCAATCAGGACACCGCTTGAACTCACATCTCTGAAGAAAGGACATGGGGTCATCCCCTGAGAAATTAACCTTTTTTTCAGTTCTCTGACTCACAGAGATTTCAGAGAGAAATCAAAGGGTTGTGGTGCTGCAGGAATCCTCACCAAATTCTGGTTATGTTTTTAAACAAAGCGAGTTTTCCCAAAACCTGGGAGAGAACAAAACCACTAGCCACCAGAAAGCAGCCGAACTCAAGGATCCTCCAGTCAGCGATGTTGCTCTGCTCCTCAAGCGATGCTCTGCGCAAACCCAAGCAAAGGAGCCCATTTACATCACCACCGCCGAATTGCTTCACCCCTAGAAAACTTGTACAAGTGCCACGCTAGTGAGTGGCCATTATGATTTCCAACAGCCTCCCGCTGACGCTCAGCCTGCCCAAGCTCCTCTGCATACATTTTGTACTTGATTACCCCACGCTTGCTGGAAGAAACGGAACAGAACACTTTCAAGAGCCACTTGCTTATTTCTGATTCAGGTACAACAACGTTGGATGCAACAACATTCTTACCTCCCAGCGGCAGCGCAAACCACATCCAGTCACCGGAGAGCGGCGTTTTCCACCAAAGGAACGAGAACCTCACACCCAGCCCTTGGGTTTTGTAACCCTCACAATGACCCATCTCTACAAGCCGTAATGTAACTCAATATTCCAAACTAAGTCCGGAGCTTGCAGCAGAACCCAGCTCACCCAAGGCTCCAGGTGCAAATTTTCCATAGCGTACCAGTTTATTTTGTGGGCAGGATGACATCAAGAAAATTAACTACGAGTAAAAAGAAAAAAACTCCCCCTAAATTGCGTAACTGCACTAAAGCTGCAATGGTGAGCAGGCCAAGTGCATTTGAAGGGCTATACATTTTCACTTCCAGAGCCCTGGAAAAGAAAACGGAATGACTGTGCTGTATCCATAGCACCCACCATTTGTTATTGTCTGTCTATTGATGCTTACTTGAAGAACAGAATTTAATTAAACCCCACAGTACTGCACAGCCTGCCTTAGAAATACGCCTGCATTAGCAGATCATTACAGAAAATGAAATACGGCTTCATATCGTATTTTTCAAATAAGGTCCTAAAACATTTACAAATTAAATAATACTCTTGCAGAAAGAAATTAAGAGATACAGCGTTTAGCAAGGGCCAAGAGATGTTTGCAAACACGATCTGAAACGAGAGGCGGAGGTGACGAGGCAGAGGGGTGCCGGAGGCTCTTCCAGACCGTGTCCATGTGGCTCTCCGTGTACCAGGAAGGGGAGGAAAAGCGAGCACGGAGGGCAGCGTTCCCGCAGCCCCACGGAGGTTTCGGCACGAGCCCAGGGGTGTCCGGGGTGCACTGGCACAGTGCGACAAGCCAGGGACGTGCCTGCGCTCCCTGGCATTTGGGAGAGCTCAACGCATCCTTCGGAACCCCGGCCGGAGCCGGACCTGTCACCGGGCAGGAAACTCATGCAAGCGACTCAGTGCAGGGAAAATCTGGACTCTCAACGGGTAGAAAAGAGATGCAGAAAGGTGCTCTCGCAGCAGGATGAGAAATATTGTGCTAATATTTACAAGGAGGGGAAAAACAAAGGGAGCTTTGGTTTCTCAGGCTAAGTACAAGCAGGTTCGTGAGTCGGCGCTGGTCACAGCAACAATGCCTGATGCTGAGCAAAGCGAAGAGCATGTTAAAAAGCAAGTGAATATTATATGAGCCTCACAGCTCAGGCCTGAAGAGATCCAAGATTTATCTTTTCCTTAATAGCATCTGGGGTGACACCAAGTGTTCATTGACAAATTATTTACTCAGAGGAATCATTTTCCCTAAACAAGTGTCACTCGTCACCGCATCCTTCTTCATGGGCACATGGAAACAACTGGGCCCCGCGGTTCCTACAGCCCCATCTCCATGGCAATGCACCAAAGGTACCGACCGGAGCACCAGGACAAAAAGGCTGAAGATGGCAGAGCCCTCAGCAGCGTGAGCCCCGGAGCACAGCGGGCAGGGCTGTCACAAGCAGCACAGCAGCCAGCCCACAAGCAGGCTGGAAATCACACGGCCCCGGGCTGGTTGGGCTGCAGGACCCCTGTAGATCCCCAGCCCAGCGCTGCTCACACAGGGTCACAGAGCAGATCACACAGGTGGGTCCATGGGGTTTGAATGTCTCAGAGAAGGAGACTCCACACCCGCTCTGGGCAGCCTGGGCCAGGCTCTGGCACCTCCTAGCAAAGACGTTTCTCCTCATGTTCAGATGGACCCTCCTGTGTTTCAGTCTGTGCCCGTTGCCCCTCACCCTGGCGTTGGGCACTACTGGACAGTCTGGTCCATCCTCTGACACCCACCCTGAGCTATTGATCCCATTGATCACATCCCTCTCAGCTTCTCTTCTCCAGCTCAACAGCCCCAGCTCTCTCAGTGTCTCCTCATCACAAAGATGCTCCAGACCCCTCATGATCTTCATGGCCACCGCTGGACTCCCTCCAGTAATTCCTTGTTCTTCTTCAACTGGGGAGCCCAGCACTGGACCCACAACTGCAGACGTGGCCTCCCCAGGGCAGAGCAGAGGGGCAGGAACAGCCTCCCTGACCTGCTGCTCACACTCTTCCTCATGCACCCCAGGTACCATTGGCCTCTTGGCCACAGGGCACATCGGTGACTCGCGGCCAACCTGTTGTCCCCCAGAACTCCCAGGTCCCTCGGCAGAGCTGCTTTCAGCAGGTCACCCCAACCTGTGCTGGTGCCGGGGGTCGCTCCTCCCCAGCTGCAGGACCCTGCACGTGCCCTGATTGAACTCCACCAGGTTCTTCTCTGCCAGGTCTCTGGATGGCAGCGCAGCCCGTGGTGTGTCAGCCCACCCTCCCAGTTTGGGATCATCAGCAAACCGGCTGAGGGTGCAAACCGTATGTTCATCCAGGTCATTGATGAACAGGTCGAACAGGACTGGACCCAATGCTGACCCTGGGGAACCCCACTGACTACAGGCCTCCAACAGACTCTGCACATTGATCATGAAGAAGAAAACCTTGCAAGGGCACTTCTGGATCCATTTTACAGGAAGACGATAAAAGGGATCAGCAACCGACAGCCGAATTCCCGGAGGTCCCGCTGAGCTCTCATCAGCATATGAATATATTATTTGGAGGAAACACGTTCCGCCTGGCATATAATCATTGAAAGCTGTCACCTTCTAGCCAAAGCGGGGCTTCCTCTGCCCAAAGGATCCTTCTCTGCGAATCACGGACCCCTCACCAACGTCACATTGCAAAATTCAAATGAACAGCTGCGGCAAGGAGCGACCCACGGTGCATCACATTACTGGTTCCACAAGAATAATGAGCACTGGGACCACGAGACACTACACAGCACATAGCGAGGGTGGGTAAAACCCACCAGAATAGAGAAGATGCAGCCCAGGATCCTTCCTAAAGGAAAAATACGGTGGCAGAGGGACATGTGGATGTGAAACAGCTGGCACAGAGAACATTGCACTGGGGATGGAGACTCCATGCTCACCTACAGCTCGCCAGCACGATTCACCTCTGAACACACTGAAGGTTTAAAGCAGAGCGGACCGCTGCCCCCAGCCTGCTGGAGGAAATAAAGGGAACGGGATGCCCAACAAGGATGAAACGGTGCAGCCCAAGCACCTCCGAATGCGCCCTGATTCTGCAGTTCAAGGTTAAACATCCCACTCGCACTAATTTCAGAGCCTGTCTCTCTCAAAAGCCACGCCACGTAATTAGAATCATTATAACTATTATTAGACTGTAATATTATTATAGCATTTTTGCTACATTTGACATCTGTTGGCTGATAGATTAACTGGTACATAAGAAATAATTGCACTTAGATTTCTTGCAAATGAGGACCAACGTGAAAGGTATTAAAGCATTCTGTGTTGAAAATGTTGATTTTATGGAAGTACGCTTGAAATAAAAATTCTAATTTTAACAGCTAAACCTTTAAAGAAACTATTTGGGTTTAAAGTTGGCAGTGGTTAAAAAAACCCTTTTTTCTTTAGATGCTTAAAGGGATATACCTGGCTTGGTATCTCCTTCAGATCAACATCTGCATCTTCTTCCCACCTACCCTGGTGACCCAGAGGTTTCTAAATCATCCTTCCATCCTCGTCCTCCCCCTGCAGCAGGCTTTCAAATTATTTGGGCAAAGAGTCCGACTGTGCAGAGAACCGGTATAATCAGGACTGTCACAACCTGCTCACCGAAGATCCTACAGAATTATCAGCAAACAGACATCCAGAACAAGACACAGCTCCTTGCATCCCACAGAGACCAAAAGGCTTTGCAAACTGGCCTCGGGATGCAATTTATCCACCCCCATAATCCAGAGTGGAACGCAACCTTTCTATCAGTGTTTAGCAACAGCATGCAGGCCCTGGGGAGATATAACGAATAATCCAACAGAAACCACGGGAATGCTTCAGGGAGGCTGAATTTTCTCCCCTGGAACTGAAATTTGGTCAGGGCGCCCAGTCCTGAGGAACCCTGTGCGGTCCTTGAATTCAGCGAGGCCCAAATTCCACCCCACAGTTCCAGCAACGTGCAAAGAAAGATGTTATAGCGGGGGGGGTCGCACTTCAGAAAAGGACGAACCTCTTACAATTCAAAAAGCTGAACAGAGCAGCTCGGTACTTACAGAACCCTGGGGCGGTCAGAGCTGGTCCTGTTGGCAGGTTTTCATCCAGTTAAATGTATTCCAGTTAAAGTAACTCCTCTTCCTTACACCTCTTTGCGTTGAGCCTTGGTAGAACGGGGTATCCTGTAGCCGCTCCCACCGCGACACACTGTTTAGGGATAGAAATGAGCATGATTCATTTTTCCAGAGCAAGATATCCCCCCCCGCCCCGCAGAACAGAGAAACCACACAAGGAACTTGGAATTGCTTGAGGAGAAAAATGTATTTTTACTGCTTCAGTCACATACAGACAAGTTTAACTCTCATTGAGGACAGGAGTAGTGAGGACACACCGGACACCGATTCCCCACACGGACCCCTCTGCTACCAAAGCTGACACCTGGGGAGCAACGGGTGGAAATCAGGGAGCACTGAGAGGAACTCGGACTAACTGAGCTCACCTTAACGAGGCACAGTGCTCATTACTAAATATGGGCGCTCAGAGCCGAGTCCAGGTCTGCTTCTGTTCATCCTTTTCATTAACGGCCTGAACAAAGTACTTTTACAAAACCCAAGGGGACGCCCAGCAGCTAAGAGCTGGGAGCACTCCAGAGATCACGCTCAGAATTGATAAACTGAAGAAAAGTTCCCAAAACAAACACAAATCAATAAAAAGCAAGGAAAACAATGCAAAGAACTGCACTTGGAGACAGCAAAAACAAAGACCAAGCGCACAAACACAGCACGGGGGAAATCGCTCTGGAGAGAGAGGTAATGCCGAGGAAAATCGGGGACTGGACTAAAACCATGATGAGTGTCAGTGCTGGGACAGCACAGCTCCAGTTCCAGAGAGCTAAACACTCCGTGATTCAAAAACACCAAGTTCCTGACTCAGGGCTGGAGGGCCATGCTCCGTGATGGGCACAGCCCCTGAGAAAGCCCAGACAAACTGGAGCACCTGGCAGAGCCCTCAGCGCTGTAAAACACGCAGCCCGTCCTCCAGCATCATTAGTAACATTTAACAGCTCATTACAAGAATCACAGAATCATTTTGGTTGGAAAAGCCCCTCAGGATCATGGAGTCCAACCATAACCCCCCCCAGCACTGCCCCATGTCCTGAGAACCTCATGTCCGTCTGTCCAGCCCTCCAGGGATGGTGACTCCAGCACTGCCCTGGGCAGCCTGTTCCAATGCCCCACAGCCCTTTGGGGAAGAAATTGTTGCCACATCCAACCTCAACCTCCCCTGGTGCAACTTGAGGCCGTTTCCTCTGCTCCTGGCGCTTGTTCCTGGGGAGCAGAGCCCGACCCCCCTGGCTCCAAGCTCCTTTCAGGCAGTTCAGAGATCAGAAGGTCTCCCCTCAGCTCCTGTTCTCCAGCTGAACCCCCAGGTCCCTCAGCCGCTCCATCACACTTGTGCTCCAGCCCCTCAGAACCAGCCCTTGGGCTCCCCATTCTGTGAAAGCAAGAGACAAAGCAACTCACTGAATTTGCTGCAAGGATGAGTTAGATGAGGCACCAGGCTCTCCTAGACCAGTATTTCAAGCCCCAGAGGGAACTCAGCCCCATTCCCATCTGCACCAACAACCACCGCTGCCCAGCCCAGAGCTGCATCTCTCACCTGGCCCAGGACAGGGGCACAGACGAGGAGACTTTACCAGCCCCAAGGTTTGTTTTAACACCCTCCACCTGGCCACTCCTACACCTCGACAGCAGCGAGCTAAATTAACAGCCTTCTCTCCCCCAAAATACAACGGAGTTCCTTGTCCTGACAAAAGGGCACCCACACAGCAACATGGCACAAGCACAGCCCAAAGCCATTCCATCCATGTCCTCATTACCTTCCATAAACTAAGCTCTTCAGCTTAATTTGCCACCAAGCAACAACAGGCTCTTCATGCACAGCAGGATGAGAAATGCCAAGCTGGGCTGCTCAAAAGGAAGGCAAAAGTTTCCCTCCTCCCTTCAGACCCCCAAACAGCCCCACCAATCTGGGCGATGTGCTGCAACCCATAAAGATCATCACCTCCCTGCCCCAGCAGAACAATTTGGGGGCTGATTGCTGAACGCAATGGCAATCATCAAAACAAGGTGTTTCAAATCAGGTGAGAGCAGCTGTGCCAGCACAGCTGACGCCAAACACACACAGCTGCACCGAACCCCGACCCACGGCTCCATAGGAAACCCAGCCAGGGGGCAAGAGCTACGACTGATGCAAAAGCAGCGTTGAACTTACAGGAATGTTTAAGATTTCCCAGTGACTCGAGTGGATTTTATATATATATATATATATATATATATATATATATATATATATTTAATTTTTTTGAGTCAGAGCTTTAGGAGCGAGCTGCCTAACAAACCACAGCCAGGAGCAATTAGCCGAAGCCTTCGTTAGCACACGCCAGCTCCTTCCACGGGGCTGCTTCCCAGAACATCCCCAGTGTTGTGTCATTTTTCACTTTAGGTGCTAAGAATACCTACGTGTTAATAAAAAAATAATAACTAGCTTTACGGGGAGCTTAATCAACAAAGCACTCAACAAATCTTAATTAAAGCTGATTCACCTCCTTCACAAGCAGCAAGTTAAACATCGTTTCTCAGAGGGGAAAGCTGAGCAGTAAGAGAGATGAGGTGGGTTATAAAAGCCACAGAGGGAGCTGAGAGGATTAACACATAGAAAGGCTGACTATTATCCCTAAATTTATCCCAATAATCCCCTGCCTGCCAAATTCATGGGTTACAGACGACATGCTTTCAATCACACCTGCCCAGCTTGACCACAGCTTCCAGGTAGAGCAGGAGAGGTTTTGAGGATGCTGGAGAGCGTTTCAGGTGTATAATGCTCAACTGGAAGAAAGGAGAAGGTGCAGCGGTAGCACCAGCGCTGGTCCTGCTGTGTTTTAGGGCACAGATGTCAAAATCATCTTCATCAGGGGCCGCGCCGGCCTCCCGGTTGCTTTCAAAGGGCCGAATGGCCCTTTGAAAGCAACCGGGAGGCCGACGCGGCCCCTGGTGATGAGTTTGCCAACCCTGGTTTAGGGGATGGTGTTGTGGGTCCAAGAGATGTTCTGACAACTTAATTGCCAGTTTCCAGCTTGTTTCTTTAAAAGGAGCGTATTTGGATCCCTTCAAATCTAGAAAACATGTGGTCACACAGCTGGCAGAGCCCACAGCGCTCACCTCCGTTAAACTGCACGTCTACACCAAAGTTTCTGCGGTAAGATTTGGGATGTTTCCACCACGGAAACACCTTGGAGGCTGCTGAAAGATCCCAACGCGTTCCGGGCTGGTCATTTTAAGGCAGTTTGGAGAAAGAAAGGGAGAATGAAAGAAGTTCATCCCCTAATAATGCTGCTCCCAGGGCACTGGTGAATGCAAGAGGATCACAGAGCAGAAACGCTGCGGCAGCGCGGTCAGTAAACAACACGGTGTCATCAGCTTCTAACACTGCAGGGACTTATCTGCACTTGGAATGTTCCTATCGGGGCTGGAGGAGCCTCCTCCCGCAAACAGAAACCAACAGCAGCACCAGTACGGAGTAAACCGCTTTGGCGAGCAAATTAAACACATCGGCAAAGGCAGACTTTCCGCCTCTAAGCCGTATGCGTACTAGGTTAGTTCTATCAGCAAAACACTGTTAAATAAATAACGTGCCTCTAAGAAAACACAGCTACAGAACTCGTAAGTGTAAACCCCGGCCGTCTTGAGAGGCGGGTGGTGTTGATTATTTGTCAAAGATTACTTCTAACGCAAGTGTTAGTCAACCACTGAAGTTAAACATTTTAAGGCAATATTCCAAATAGTGTTTATGTGCAGAATCCCCCTTGCTCAGTTTTCACCCTCTGGTTTTGTGAAACATGTAATTTCACTAGTTCACAGGCAGGAGAGCCGTATGCAAGTTTGTACCAAAACTATTAAAGTTTTAAAATTCAGGCCTCACATTACTGAGTGCCTACGCTGAAGAAAAAATCCATTTTAATGGCCCAGAGCTACACCAGCGGCACCAGGACACTTCTACTGCAGCACCCCAGGTGCAAGTGGGGACTGAGGTCCCCAACCCACCTGCTGCTCAAGGCTGAATCCAAACTGTTCTTGTTTTCCACAGAATCCCAGAATGTCAGGGACCTGGAAGGGACCTGGAAAGCTCATCCAGTGCAATCCCCCCATGGAGCAGGAACACCCAGATGAGGTTACACAGGAAGGTGTCCAGGCGGGTTGGAATGTCTGCACAGAAGGAGACTCCACAACCCCCCTGGGCAGCCTGGGCCAGGCTCTGCCACCCTCACCGGGAACAAGTTTCTTCTCAAATTTAAGTGGAACCTCCTGTGTTCCAGTTCGCACCCATTGCCCCTTGTCCTGTCACTGGTTGTCACCAGAAGAGCCTGGCTCCATCCTCCTGACACTCCCCCTTTCCATATTGATCCCCAGGAATGAGTCCCCCCTCAGTCTCCTCTTGTCCAGCTCCAGAGCCCCAGCTCCCTCAGCCTTTCCTCACACGGGAGATGCTCCACTCCCTTCAGCATCTTGGTGGCTGCGCTGGACTCTCTCCAGCAGTTCCCTGTCCTGCTGGAACTGAGGGGCCACAGCTGGACACAATATTCCAGGTGTGGTCTCCCCAGGGCAGAGTAGAGGGGCAGGAGAACCTCTCTGACCTACTGACCACCCCCTTCTAACCCACCCCAGGTACCATTGGCTTCCTGGCCACAAGGGCCCAGTGCTGGCTCATGGTCACCCTGCTGTCCCCAGGACCCCCCGGTCCCTTTCCCCTACACTGCTCTCTAATAGGTCATTCCCCAACTTACACTGGAACCTGGGGTTGTTGAGTTTGTGTCTAAACCCTCCAGTGCAGGGGCTCCTGCCCGGGCTCCCCGCCCCACGCTCTGCAGGCAGGTGCCACCCCAGGGCCTTCACTTTCGGTCACTTCCAGCACGCAACAGCTGCCGTGCCGAGGCAGCCCGGGCCTCCGGAGCCGCACAACCGCCGCTATCCCGCCCCAGGAGCAGCCGCGGGCCCAGCGCCCTCACAGCCGGGGCAGGCCCGGCCGGGCCCGCCGAGGCCTCACGCAGGGTCGCCTCACCGAGGGCCCCCGCAGGACACACAGCCCCGCAAGGCCCGTGCGGCCCCAGCCCCGACCGGGCCCAACTCCGGCAGCCCCGGCCCGTCCCCACTCACCGCTCCGCACCGCGCACACGCGGCTCCGCCCCGCGCTCTCCCCGCCCCGCTGCCCGGTAGGCAGCTCCGCCCATCCTGTCCCGGCCGGGCCGCCGGTCCCCGAGCGGAGCAGCCGGGAATGGACGGGTGTCCCAGAGCCGCCCCCGCTGTGCTCAAATGACAGTCACAATGTCAGGGGTTGAAGGGCCCTGGAAAGCTCATGCAGTGCAATCCCCCCATGGAGCAGGAACACCCAGATGAGGTTACACAGGAAGGTGTCCAGGCGGGTTGGAATGTCTGCACAGAAGGAGACTCCACAACCCCCTGGGCAGCCTGGGCCAGGCTCTGACACCCTCACCAGGAACAAGGTTCTTCTCATATTCAAGTGGAACCTCCTGTGTTCCAGTTTGCACCCATTGCCCCTTGTTCTGTCACTAGTTGTCACCAGAAGAGCCTGGCTCCATCCTCCTGACACTGCCCCTTTCCATATTGATCCCCAGGAATGAGTCCCCCCTCAGTCTCCTCTTGTCCAGCTCCAGAGCCCCAGCTCCCTCAGCCTTTCCTCACACGGGAGATGCTCCACTCCCTTCAGCATCTTGGTGGCTGCGCTGGACTCTCTCCAGCAGTTCCCTGTCCTGCTGGAACTGAGGGGCCACAACTGGACACAATATTCCAGGTGTGGTCTCCCCAGGGCAGAGCAGAGGGGCAGGAGAACCTCTCTGACCTACTGACCACCCCCTTCTAACCCACCCCAGGTACCATTGGCTTCCTGGCCACAAGGGCCCAGTGCTGGCTCATGGTCATAAAAACAGCCTGTCTTGCACAGCGGACGCTGCAGAACAATTCACACGGACGCACAGGCACAGAGTTCTTGTCAGCAGCGAGAGCTGAGCCAGGCTGAGCTCACTTTTATTAACAGCTCTCAATTTACAGGTTTACAGATATGGGCCTGAACCAAGAGGTTAGGGTGTTTTTTTCAAAAAATGTTATCCCAGATGTAAGGAACGTTTAACAAAGAACAGTTGTTTTTACATCACTGAGGACCTGGCGCCTGAGCCCAGCAGGGGGAAGGACAGAGAGACATCAGACTATGGATCCTTAATGTAAAACAGTCTCTTCCTGGAATACATACTGACACCTGTACATACCTCTATTTACAAGTTAATTTAGAGGGAAGTGTAGCCAAAGTACCAGGAATCCATATCTTAAATAGATTGATAAGGGGAAGGGCATTGTATGCATCGGGTGGTCTGTAAACCCTGCAGTACCAACCAATGGGGAACAGTGAGGGAAACTGCGGCCGGGATTTTGGGGGGATATAAGCAGGGGCTTTTTGCCCTGTTATATGTGCCAATCTTTAGGTAGAACACCCAGTCTTGCAAAATGGTTATTAAAACATGCTTTGCCGAGAGATCTTGCCTGGGCCTATTATATTTTCGAAATAATTGTTTCCTACACCAAACGAACCACACTCATGTTGTGACTGTTTGCAGTCACGTTCCCATGCATATCTTGTGGGTGGTGTTCAGCCCACTCATTCACACGCCCAAGCCCAACGTTCACACGTCATACATACGGGGGCGGTTTTCTGGCCCGAGATACGTTCTCACTGGCCTGGGCTATCACTCCTTACACTCATGCTTCTGTATAACCTGTCCAAGGCCCTTTAGCTGAACTGCACATCCTGCTGTTCCCACCGACACCAGCCCCGCCGAGGCAGCGCAAACCCAGTCACCCTGTGGAAGCCGCTGACCGACTGCTGGTTTTGCCTTCCAATGTTGGTTTTAGGGAAAAAGGATAAGATCAGCGGCTTTCCCAAACAACATCTGCTTTCTTTCAGGGTGGCCTTATGCCACGGACTCCAAGCACCAGGACCTTCGCTCTTTGTGTGTCGTCACTGGGGCTATTGAGGAACCACGGGGGTCGTAGAATCACAGAATCATTCGGTTGGAAAAGCCCCTCAAGATCACTGAGTCCAACCATAACCCACCCTGGCACTGCCCCATGTCCTGAGAACCTCATGTCCGTCTGTCCAACCCTCCAGGGATGGTGACTCCAGCACTGCCCTGGGCAGCCTGTTCCAATGCCCCACAGCCCTTTGGGGAAGAAATTGTTCCAATATCCATATTCGCAAGGTTCATGAGATGCTGTTGGCCTCACAACCATTCCCTGCCACTGGCTGCTTCAGCACCCCCTTGTTTTTCACACGTTTTGGGGGAGGTAGTGAAGTTTCAGGTAAACACACAGGTGTTAATTCACAGCTCTGTCACCCAGTGTCCCTGGACCGTGCTGAGGGAGAGGTGAGAAAATGAGAGCACAGGGCACAGGTACCAAGTCCCCTCCGCATCATTAGCTTGCAGCACCGTGCTGATTAAAACCAGCTGCCAAAGCATTTCTCACCCTTGTCCTGGCCGGTGACCGAGTGGTGGCACTGCAGAAATGACAGCAAGCCACAGCCATGGGCTGAGCAGCCCTCCTCCCCACCAGGTCTGCACTGTGCGCCGGGCAGCGCCCAAAATAACCCCCGCCAGCCCCAAAATTAAACCCACTGTGTTGAATGAGCCAGTGAAGGATGCTCGGTGACAGCAAGGAAGAGCTGATGGCACGGTGTGAGGTGACCGGCGGGATGCTGTGTGCCCGCCCTGACCCCAGGGCTGGCGTCCCCTCACCCATGGACCGAGCCAGCACCCGCAAAGATCCTAGAGACAGGAGATAGACTGTAAGCAAATCCCAGCTTTAATTTCCAGTAAACAGAGTGTTTTCAGTCTTTTCAGGTTCAGCATAAGCACCTCAATACCAAGACCCAGAAGCAAAGCCCATCACGAGCACTCCACAGATTTATTGGTGTTTAACACCGTGATTTTTTGGGCAGCTACGTGATGTCTGGCAAGACGGAGCTCCTGGCCCTGGACACATGGCAGCGCTGCCATTGCCCCCAGCTCAGTTTGGGCTCATCCACCCAGCTCTGCCCAAACCTGCCGAGGTTCCTGCAGAGTGGCAGGCGAGCTGGATCTGCAGGGAACCATCACCTCACCAACGTAACAGGCTCAGGCAGGATCTGTCAGCAAAGCATATTTTACTAACAATTTTGCAAAAAGGGGTGTTATACCTAATGGTAAGCACACAAAACAGGGCAAAAAGCCCTTGGCTACATCCCCCCTGAATCTCGGCCGCAAATTCCCTCACCTGCTCCCCACTAGCTGGTACTGCAGGGTTTACAGACCACCCGATGCCTGCCTCAGTTTACCCATCTCATTCTTCTAATTCTAACTCCTCCCTCCCCTTATCGATTTATCTAAAATATGGATTCCTGGCTCTCTTGCTACCCTTCCCCCTAGCTTAACTTTTCAAATACAGTAATCACTTTGCATTCAGGGCTTAGTTCAAAGAGACTTTGTTCCACATTCAAGATTCACAGTCATATGTCTCTCAGTCCTTCCCCACTGGGGTCAGGTCCCCAGTTGTAAAAGCAACGTTCCTCCTTCAATGGCTCCCTACAGACCCAGTCCTTCCCTTTGTTTCTGCCCCGTGAAACGGCACTAAGGGGATGCTCCGCCGTCTCTCCGAGGGCACGGTGAGCCTTGTCTTCCAGGCACAGCAGAAAGAGCAAGAAAACCCCTCCAGCAGCCAAACCCCAGGCTGGCAGCGGGGCAGGGCTGCACCCCCAGGGTTTGCACCCCAAGAACCAAACACGGGCCAGGGCAGCAGAGCTTCTCCCCACCTCAGAGCCCGTGACAGCCCCAGGCGGCTCGCGTCCATCCCAAAGCAACACAAGCCTAATCCCGCCGTCTGACACCACTCACACATCAAAGAGAATAAAAAACACGCTCCGCATGAAGATTTTGCATTTTGAGTGCTTCTGTTTGATCTGATGGGGTGGAGTTTTCTTTTCAAAGGTATTGGAGAAGATGGGTGTGACAGTAATGTAGGGCTAGGAGTAATTTTTCATCAATGTACTTAAAGACAATCACAGCACTAGGAGGGACGCCTAATTGTGGAGTTGTGTAATTAGTTTTTATGTCACTGCAATTATTCTGTTGGCTACATATAAAGAACATGGCAAAATGCAGCACTTAATTTTAAATCAAGACTTGATTCTCTTTTAGTAGGTAATTGATGTTGATCACATCACTTAGCAGCGACTATAAAATGTGCTATTTAGACTGTAAAAGGAAGGAGAAAAGGCCTAAGCAGATAGGTAATTGATGGATCGCAGGCTGCTTTGGTGGGAGGCAGCGTGAATCCATCAGACTCCACTTGTCTTTGTTTCCAGCCCCTTCTGGGCACCATTCGTAGCCCAGAGCGCTAACAAACACAGAGCTGCTGATCCCCGGACAGCAGCAGCAACAGGTGAATTTGCACTTAATGAGGTTTATTTATTCCTTGTGCTTAAATACCGTATTTTAAGGGCAAGCTTTGCTCCAAGTGGCTTGGCTTTGAGTGCAGGGTGGGATTCGGGGCTGGAGGAGAGATGCTGCAGTCACTGTAGGGATGGAGCTGAGGGCCGCAGGGTGACTCTTAGGCCATCAGAAATTCAGATTTTCCTCAGGAAAAGGCATGTGGGTTAGTTTGTGAGCTGTCTCCCCCCCTCAGGCCTGCACGGCTTCTCCAGCAGCTCAGCCGCGGCAACGTGTCCCGGATTTGGTCAGAAAGGGAATTACCCGGCAGGGAAATACCCCCATGAACATGATGGGACATTGAGTTTAAGTCCAAAAGCAAAATCAAATACCAAGGTGCCATCGCTGTGAAGCCTCACGGTGCTGCCCCCTCCCACTTAACTGTTAATTTTTGCTGTTTTTTTCACGCTAAAGTACCTGCAAGAAGTTTGGTTTGGGGGACGGCCCAGAGGAAAGGCAGGTCGAGAGAGAGGTTCTCCTGCCCCTCTGCTCTGCCCTGGGGAGACCACACCTGGAATATTGTGTCCAGTTGTGGCCCCTCAGTTCCAGCAGGACAGGGAACTGCTGGAGAGAGTCCAGCGCAGGGCAACAAAGATGCTGAAGGGAGTGGAGCATCTCCCGTGTGAGGAAAGGCTGAGGGAGCTGGGGCTCTGGAGCTGGACAAGAGGAGACTGAGGGGGGACTCATTCATGTTTACAGATATCTAAAGGGTGAGTGTCAGGAGGATGGAGCCAGGCTCTTCTGGTGACAACCAGTGACAGGACAAGGGGCAATGGGTGCAAACTGGAACACAGGAGGTTCCACTGAAAGAGGAGAAGAAACTTGTTGGGGGTGAGGGTGTCAGAGCCTGGCCCAGGCTGCCCAGGGGGGTTGTGGAGTCTCCTTCTGTGCAGACATTCCAACCCGCCTGGACACCTTCCTGTGTAACCTCATCTGGGTGTTCCTGCTCCATGGGGGGATTGCACTGGATGAGCTTTCCAGGTCCCTTCCAGTCCCTGACATTCTGGGATTCTGTGAGATGCTGTTCAGCGCAGACTGAGGCACAGACACCCGCAGGCACCAGCACCTTCCCGTTCCCCCACACTGGGCTCTCCCTGGTCACCAGGAGGGTTTGATTGCCCTTTTCCCCTGGCAGGACACCAGGACTGTGTCACCTGCGAGGCGTTGTTCTCCCAGAGACCAAGCGAACCCCACAGGCTGTCGGGTGCTCCTCAGTGTGAATTTCCAGGCGGCAGCGCTGGGCTTTGCCCTCCACGTGTGCCCCAAAATAGATGGGTTTGTGTCCGGCCAGTCCCTGGGAAGACAGTCCTACCAGGATTTTCCCCTGCTGTCTTTCCTTCCTCTCAATCTTTTGTGTTGTGCTGTAGCTCCAAAAGGTTCTACGAAATCCAGGCTCCAGCATGTGCAATAGGTTAACAAGCTGCAGCTCCAGCACCGTGCTGCGTCCCTGCCCAGCCTACCCCGAGGGCTTTTATCAACAATTGTTAGAGGCTCCGGAGCAGTAAATGGGATGTGACGAGCTGAGGGGCCGTTCCCGCTCATGGGATGCTCTGCCCACGGGGCTGGGGTGAGGCGCGAGGTTCAGGATCCCAGCGGGTTCTTCTCCATCTCCCAAGGCTCTTCTCCATCTCCAACACCCCCACCACACAGCTCGACCCTCGTGGGATCCCGGCAGCTCCAGCCGGGGAGCGAGGTTGGATCTGCCTCATTTCCAGAGCCCAGCAATGCCACATGACGCCAGCATTTCATTACGGGTTATTAACAACACCGTTCATCACAGCCACGCGGTTTGCCGCACACAGGCTGCCCACCGGGCTTCCCCTGCTCCTGTTGGATATCAGGTTTGGATTAAATTAGATAATGTGGCAATGGTGATCAATTTAAATGTGCTTTCCTATGAAGGCACACACAAATTATTTAGAAGAGGGAAGGGAAGGGAAGGGAAGGGAAGGGAAGGGAAGGGAAGGGAAGGGAAGGGAAGGGAAGGGAAGGGAAGGGAAGGGAAGGGAAGGGAAGGGAAGGGAAGGGAAGGGAAGGGAAGGGAAGGGAAGGGAAGGGAAGGGAAGGGAAGGGAAGGGAAGGGAAGGGAAGGGAAGGGAAGGGAAGGGAAGGGAATAAAGCCCATAACAAGAGCAGAGAGACCTGGTGGGTACATAACGGGTGTGAAGGGAACACGGAGTTTTTAATGCCAGCAGCTCGGCTGTGACCCGCGGGCAGCAGCGTCCCAGGGATCCTTTCCAGAATCAGTCACCTCTAGTGACCTCAGCGGGAGCTTTTCCAGGCACTCACACACTGCAGCACGCACCGTTCCACAGGCACAGGGACAATTAATAAAACACATAAGGCGGAAACAAGGAGACAGTAAATCTCAGCGATGTCGCACACTTGAAGGAGAGGGGACGGTTATGAGCTGTTACTCCCTGCAAAAATGGGCTTTAAATCACCATCCATCAGAACACCTGGCGCTGGGTGCTCTGAAGTTGTCAGCAAAGGCTTCGCGACTCCTTCACAGTGCAGTGCGAGCGAGCCCCATGCCCCTTACCTGGAGATACTCATTGCTCGGCAGCACCTGCGTTCTGCTACTGCTCGCTGTGCCTACCAGCACCCAGGGAGAAAACAGCCCCGTAAAACACCAAAGAGACCAAACACGGGGATTTTTGGGGGTCTCAGCTTGGTACCCCCGTAATGACCAGGCTGCGGTGTTTGGGAAAACAGCCGGGCACATCTGCAGCAGGGAGCACAGGGAGCTCCAGAACAAGGACCCTCTGCCCTGTCCATCCCGGCAGCACAGCTGGGTGCAGGAAACAATTATTTTGCAAACATAATAGGCTCAGGTGGGATCTCTCAGCAAAGCAATTTTTTTAATCACAATATTGCAACACCAGGTGTTCTACCTAAATGTCGGCACACATAATAGGGCAAAAAGCCCCTGCTTATATCCCCCCAAAATCACGGCTGCAGTTTCCCTCCCATGTTCCCCATTGGTTGGTACTGCAGGGTTTACAGACCACCCGACACATACAATGCCCTTCCCCTTATCAATCTATTTAAGATATGGATTCCTGGTACTTTGGCTACACTTCCCCCTAAATTAACTTGTAAATACAGGTGTCAGTATATATTCTGGGAAGAGACTGTGTTTTACATTAAGGATCCACAGTCCGACGTCTCTCAGTCCTTCCCCCCGTTGGGCTCAGGCGCCAGCTCCTCGGTTATGTAAAAACAACCGTTCTTTGTTAAACGTTCCTTACGCGGGAAATGCAGATGTTACGGAGCAGCAGCGCAGCAGCTGAGAACCCTGTTACCGCTGCGAACCCTCGAGGCTGCCAGCCCCGCGGCTGCGCTGCCGCTTGCCAACACTGCTGCATTTCCTCAGCTTTCCGTCAGCTTCCTCATCCATCTGAACTGTGAAGATAAGTATGGAAACAGAGCAGCATTTCCAGCCCCTCTCCTGTGTATCCATCAGCCGCACGGGCAGCGCCCGGGTCTGCCCACGACTCGGTCGGGAGAAGCGTTTGGGGAAGCTGGGTGATAAACTGGGTGATAAGTTCCAAGAACTCGTAACTGGCAAAACCAAGAATTTGTGAATCGGACCAAGGTGTTACCTCAGGGCTGTGAGATTTCCAGCTTTGAGAAGGATAAAATCTGTAATAAGTGTGGCATTCCCCACAGAAAGCTCATCACAGCATTACATCTGAGAGCTAATGCCTACACCACAAGAGAATTTTTGGCAAGAGGCAGACAGGGGACTCCAATTAAAATGTGTCAGCATCGTCAGGCAGAGGATGAGACTTGCTCACATGCCATCAGATACCGCCCTGTGGTACAAGACATGGGGATTAAGAGACAAACCCAGCTCTGTGAACGGTTGGTGGATGAACCCAGAACCAGAAAGCTGCTGAAAGATGAGCAAAGTGACCTATATAAACTGGACCTCGTGTTTGTGAAAGGAGATGAGGCCCTCGGATGGACATCACAGAGCAAACCAACATCTCCAGCAGGCAAAGCAGCACAGAAATTGCAGAAATATCAACACCTTGAAGGCCAAGTTCAAGAACTGACAAATGCCACCATTATTAAATTTATGGGATTCCCATTAGGTGGGATCAGGGCAATTATGAGTTGCTAAATGAACTGGGACTCTCCAGTTCCCAACAGGAAGAAGTTGCTCACCAGCTATTGAATCAGGCATTATTTACTTCGGTCGATATTGTACCTATATTTTCTAGTCAAGCATGGACTATTTGAGGATCTTAAGGAATAATGAATTGTAATTGTGTGACTAATGAATTGCAAATAAATTGATTCTTTCTATCTATCTGACCCTCCTCCCACGCCGGGTGCTCCATGATCCTGCGGTATCGATAGCACACAAGGGATAGCAACAAGGGACTCGGAGTCAGGACGTGTTGTTTTACCAGCTAAAGTACAATAATTACCAGCCTTTACCTGGGAGGATGGGCTGCATTTACTTCACCTGGAAAAGGAATACATATAATTCAATAAACAGCCAAACACCTCGTCATCTAATTAGCGATGTGCGAGAACGATGAACGAGATTCCCACTGTCGCTACAGGCTCAGTGGAATCAGTGCAGAAAGACCCTGTTGAGCTTGACTTATTCCAATGCTGCGAAGACACTAAAGCAGCATAGAATAATATCTATTCTGTAACATCTACAAGCCCAGCCGCCTTCCTGAAGTTCTTACCTGCTTTTCTCACGGGAGGAAAAGAGGAAAAATTAGTATGCGGCTTCTTCGTTGAGAAATCGATGTGATCTCAACTCACTGTGAAGTTCCCTGACTGTTAGAGATGCTGCACTGGTAAAACCTAATCCTCAGAGGGGAACAAAGCAAGCAGGATAGATTCCAGCGACTAGGCAAGGCTAAAATGTTGCAGAGGGCTAAACTGCGGGTGCTGGAGCTGGGCTGGGAGCCCCAGAGCAGAGGGAGCTGCGGGGTGGGTTCAGTCCAGCTGCTCATCACCCTGCTAAGAATCAGCCGTCATTGTTCATTCCAATTTAAGCTGTTGGGAAAAAAAAAACACGTAATCAAGAGTTTCAATTAAAAAAAAATAAAAAGAGACATTTCAGCTAAATTTGGGATTTTACAAAAGGGGGTAAATGTTGAAAATTTTGAAACTGCCCATTTCAGCATTTTCAGGATGGGAAGGGATATATTTTTGTTGTGTTTTATCTTACAGTCTGAAGAGCAAAAATAGTTTTCAAATCGAAGCAAAAAATGATATTTTTAGGCTTTCTCTTTAAAAAACCCTATCTGGGGGTTTCTGTCCTAATTAAAAATGACTTTTTTTAAATGGAATCGGCTGTTTCTAGCCAGCTGTGCTCTACACTGCTGGGCTGGTGCTTTCCTCGGTGTGCCCACCCCCTGCAGCCACCGACCGAGCCCAGGACACAGGGGCTGCGCTCACACCACCCGCCAAAGCCCCTAGGGGCTCCGGTCCAGCTTTACAAGACCTCACACAGTTATTATGTTAATTAGCAAAGTATGATTGAGAGTAACTAGAGACCCTGAACAGCCCACTCGTGTGCTCAAGTCAGTGCCACACAAGGCACCTCCACTTGTGACCCCCTGGTCACTCGTCCCACTGCTTCCCTGCTGAAAAGGGACCTGGTGGAGCACCAAAAGGTCAACAATCTCCTTTGGTTTGTCTCCCTGAGTATGTAAATTCCTAAAATAAGGATCTGGGGGAGAGGAGCAAGTTGCGATGCCCATGCTTGGGGTCAAGGTGGCTACTTTGCTAGTTGTAAAAGGAGGCTGAGGGGAGAACTGAGCGCTGTCTACAACTACCTGAAAGGAGGTTGGAGCACGGAGGGGGTTGGTCTCTTCTCCCAAGGAACAAGCAGAAACGGCCTCAAGTTGCGCCAGGGGACGTTGAGGTTGGATGTGGGAACAATTTCTTCCCCAAAGGGCTGTGGGGCATTGGAACAGGCTGCCCAGGGCAGTGCTGGAGTCACCATCCCTGGAGGGTTGGACAGATGGACATGAGGTTCTCAGGACATGGGGCAGTGCCAGGGGTGGGTTATGGTTGGACTCCATGATCCTGAGGGTCTCTTCCAACTGAAATGATTCTGTGACCCTACGGCTCAACACTGCAGATCCCAGGGGTGGCCGGTGTCCCGGAGGATCCCCCGCCACAGGATTAGTAGATCCCATTTGTCAGGCTGAGGACGTGGCTCAGGATCTGTGTGGTGAAAGGCACGGAGTAACAGAGATTGCAGTTTGCCATGTCTCCTGGGTGGGAGAGAAAAACGGGGGTTGAATAGGAGCTGGAAGGAGTCACCAGGGAAGAGACGTGGCCAGGAGCTGGGCGGGATGGGAGGGAAGGGAGCAGAGCTCCAGGGCTCGGCCAGGCACCAAAGGGAAAAAGATATCCCTCTGCAGCACTTTCAGGGGAAAACACAGGGAACCACACAGGCTCCTTGGGCTGCCCAAGTACATTTTAAACGGCAAAAGGCAGGGAGATGAAACCCAGGCAGGCCTGGAAGAAAAGCCTGATTTGGTGTCTATATTTTTTGATTGCTCTTTGCTCTGGGCCAAGGGAGAACACTCTGCAGTGAACAGCCTGACCAGCATTTCAGAGCACTGCTTGAGGGGACACATCCAGCCCCCGGGACAGCTCAGCAGCACATCTTGTCCCATCACCAGGCAGAGCTGTCACCCCAGGGGACAGCAGAGCCACCCATGGATCAGAACAGACAAGCAGGAAGCCCTGGTGGGACGCTGCAGGGCCCTGCCAGGGAAGGAGCTGCAGTCAGGTCTCACAGAACCACAGAATGTCAGGGGTTGAAGGGCCCTGGAAAGCTCATCCAGTGCAATCCCCCCATGGAGCAGGAACACCCAGATGAGGTTACACAGGAAGGTGTCCAGGCGGGTTGGAATGTCTGCACAGAAGGAGACTCCACAACCCCCTGGGCAGCCTGGGCCAGGCTCTGCCACCCTCACCAGGAACAAGTTTCTTCTCATCTTTCAGTGGAACCTCCTGTGTTCCAGTTTGCACCCATTGCCCCTTGTCCTGTCACTGCTTGTCACCAGAAGAGCCTGGCTCCATCCTCCTGACACTCCCCCTTTCCATATTGATCCCCAGGAATGAGTCCCCCCTCAGTCTCCTCTTGTCCAGCTCCAGAGCCCCAGCTCCCTCAGCCTTTCCTCACACGGGAGATGCTCCACTCCCTCCAGCATCTTGGTGGCTGCGCTGGACTCTCTGCAGCAGTTCCCTGTCCTGCTGGAACTGAGGGGCCACAGCTGGACACAATATTCCAGGTGTGGTCTCCCCAGGGCAGAGCAGAGGGGCAGGAGAACCTCTCTTGTCTCAGATGCTTCTTGCAGGAAGGGACTGGTGGGTGAAGCCTGGAGCAACCAGCAGCAAACCCCATGTGAAGCCAGCCATGCGTCTTCTCCTCCTGACACAGCCACTGAGCACCACGGCAAAATCACCTCCTCCCTCCAGCCCCACAGCAGCTCCACGGGGAGGAAGCTCAGCCTAAAGACTAACAGGTTTTGTACTTTCTTGCAAGAAGGTGATGGGCCCAGCAAGGACCAGGAAGGGTCTGCTGCTCCCCAGGGGAAGCCACAATGACCCCAGCAGAGCTGTCATCCTCACCAGCAAGCACAGTCCCACCAGCTCTGGGCACAACTGGGGGCTGTTTACCAGGTCCACCAGCAGCTCCAGGTCCAGGTCCAGAGCTCACCCAGGAGCAAGAGGAGATGAGCCAAGGACAGGGCTGGAGGCACAGCTACAACACGGATCCAAAGCCCATCTAGAAAAGAGAGACAGCAACACAGCTACAATGTAAAATCATACAATCATTTTGGTCGGAAAAGACATTCAAGACCATTGACTCCAACCATTAACTCTGCCAAGGCAACATCTAAACTGTGTCCCGAGAACCTCATGTCTGTCTGTCCAACCCTCCAGGGATGGTGACTCCAGCACTGCCCTGGGCAGCCTGTTCCAATGCCCCACAGCCCTTTGGGGAAGAAATTGTTCCCCACATCCAACCTCAACCTCCCCTGGCGCAACTTGAGGCCGTTTCCTCTGCTCCTGGCGCTTGTTCCTGGGGAGCAGAGCCCGACCCCCCTGGCTCCAAGCTCCTTTCAGGCAGTTCAGAGATCAGAAGGTCTCCCCTCAGCTCCTGTTCTCCAGCTGAACCCCCCAGGTCCCTCAGCCGCTCCGTCACACTTGTGCTCCAGCCCCTCACCAGCTCCGTTCCCTTCTCTCCACTCGCTCCAGCACCTCAAGGCCTTTCTTGAAGTGAAGGGCCCAAAACTGAACACAGGATTTGAGATCTGGCCTCCCCAGCACATGGGGCTGATCACTTGTCTGTATGCCTAAGAGTCCAGTCAGGAGCTGGGCACTCCTGCAGTATTGTTTATAGAGGACCAAAGCTTCAGGTCAGGGGCTCCTGACCTATGGCTGCGGGGCTGTCAGGTGAGGCTGGTCAGGGCCATTAAGGGCTGTTGGTCCCTTGGGGCTGATCTGAGCTCTGTACAACCTCAGCAAGCAGGACTGCCCACCAGTGGTGGTGGCCTGGGCCGAGCAGTTGCTCCGGGGGTGGCAAGGAGGGCTGGAGGAGAAGAGAACAGTCCTATCCAGGTCAAGGCTGGTGTCCTCTCTTGAGGTGATGGGGCAGCATGTGGGGCTGGAGTTTCCTCACCAGAGGGGCCAAGCGGAGCTGTGACTATGGGGGGCACAGACGAGATAACACACCCCACTGGGGCTTTATGCACCTAACTCAAAATAAACTTCATTTTTTTAAAAAAACATAGCGAAGGAGAGTGATTTTTCTCTTCTTGATATTATTTTATAGCTGTGATTTGTTGAAAGACTTATCACTCTCTCAAATCACTCTTGGGCAAACAAAAGACAGTTCTACGTTTGACAGCGCTTTGCTACAAAACGAGCCGGGTGTGTTTCAGCCCTGGTTTGCCCTTAGCTCCCTTTAGCCACATCTTAAACCACTTCAGCGCTCGCTCTGATTAGCAGTGGTTCCCCGGGGGCAGAGGAGGCCCTGGAAGAGCCAGAGGTGCTGCAGGTCAAGATTAAAGCGCCCTGCGTGCCATTAACTGTCAAAACTGCAACGGGCTTGAATTAGCGCAGTGAGGCGGCTCGGGGACCGCGGCGGTGACGGCCGCAGCGGTGATGGCCGCGGCGCTTCATTCCGTGTGCTCAAACAGCCCCGGTGTTCGGGGGACGTGATCGAAAGCGAGTGTCGGGACCGAGCCCGGCGGAGCTCAGCACACAGGTGAGTCCACCGCGTCTGTGGGGTTGGACGGCCGGCTCTGGGAGAGGTGCCAGGCAGCAGCGGAGCTGGCTCGGCTTCTAAGTCTGTAATGCCATCTTGTGATGGCAGCTGGGACATGGGCATTGCAGGGTCCCCTCTGGTGTCACACGGAACGTGTGGCTCTGGTTCAGATGGGCAGAAAGCCCAGAAGCACCCCAGTTTAGCAAGTCAGGGGCTAAGAGAAAATGTGCCTCTAATAGTAAAATCCCTATTCTTGTTTTGAGAGAGTGAAAATGATCCATTCTAATAACATTTTTCTCTCCAGTTCAATTATCTGGCAACAAAAGCAATTTCTTCCACGCTGAAGAACCCGACTTGTGTCCCTCCTTGGGTGCTGAGGGCTAATTTTGCTTCTCAGCATGGAAGGACATCTGGTTCCAAGCGCCACATCCAAGCAGTGCAGGTACTTTTCTTCCTGATTTGAAGCTGGAAAGCTCAGCAAGATCAACAAGCATCCACACCAACCTCGGTGCTGAGATGCACACATGGAGAACCAGTGGAGAAACCCAATCTGTCGCTGGGAGATGCAGCTACACCTTCCCCAGCCTCCAGCAGATGTCTTGACATCCAGGAGAAGACCCCTACTCACTGAGCACATGTAGAAGAATTTATGTTTGCTGTACCTTTTAAATCAAGGCGACAAAAGTTTGGAGCAGTAGGTTTTGGGTAGGCATAAATATGTACACGATGTTACGAGTAGTTAAAAGTTGAAATGTATAAATACGTAACCCAGCCTGCTTCTGGTGTGCCAGCTTTGTGAAAAACCACCCAGCACCCTTTTCTGTGCAGAACTGTAAATAAAGCAAATCCTTGACCCTGTGTGTGAATTGGTGTCTGCAGGGTAACGATCCCACCTTTGGGACAACAGCAGCTGATGTCAGAAAACATCACGTTGTTCTTTGATACCGAGATCTCTGCTTGGCCTGTTGTTCATAGAATTCCAGGATCATTCTGGTTGGAAAAGCCCCTCAGGATCATTGAGTCCAACCATTACCCACCCCTGGCACTGCCCCATGTCCTGAGAACCTCATGTCTGTCTGTCCAGCCCTCCAGGGATGGTGACTCCAGCACTGCCCTGGGCAGCCTGTTCCAATGCCCCACAGCCCTTTGGGGAAGAAATTGTTCCCAGATCCAACCTCAACCTCCCCTGGCGCAACTTGAGGCCGTTTCCTCTGCTCCTGGCGCTTGTTCCTGGGGAGCAGAGCCCGACCCCCCTGGCTCCAAGCTCCTTTCCGGCAGTTCAGAGATCAGAAGGTCTCCCCTCAGCTCCTGTTCTCCAGCTGAACCCCCAGCTCCCTCAGCCGCTCCCATCACCCCCTTTATTAAAATTGCATCTTTGATCTGGTTTCTTATAGCAGAAAAAAAAATAAGAGAATTAGCAGCATGAGGAAGGCAAGCAAGAGCAAACTTCTAACCAGCTTAAAAATTTAGTATTGCAAGAAAGACTCAGTAAACATAGTAATAAGCATCACTATTGCAACTTCAAAAAGTATTACGCTAATACAGAAATGGGATTTTAAAAAGGTTTTACAGGAAGTTCATCTTAGCTTGGTGGAAGTCAAACACATCCTCCTTTCCTCCTGCAAGTGCAGTGCTGGGGACCGGAGGGACTGAGGGACTTTGTTTCAAGCCAGATTAGAGACGTAAATTCGCACAAAGCGAAAGGCCAGCCAGCGTCAGGCGAGCTCCTCTGGTCTAGACACAGCCTGGCTCGAACTCCCCGCATCCCACACAGCCCCGCGGTTTGTGCTCAAAGCAACTCGACAAGCGCCAAGCTTAACCCCTGTCGAGTAAATGCTCAGTTACGGAATAAAGGAGGGATCACAGGTGAGAGATTTTGCTCCCATAAATTAGCAGGATTAATCAGGACGTGAACTGCTCTCTGCTGGCACAGCTCATTCGCTCCAGGGACCTGCAGCAGCACAGAGCTGTAATGCTGCAAAAACAAGCGTGATACACGGCTGGGACGGGACAGACCGACGGCTGGAGCTCCTGCCACAGCCAGAGCGATGCGTTAGTGTCACACTCAGCTCCCAAACTGCCCGGGGCTGGGTCCCTGCCCCAGTCACCTGCTCTTCTGCAGCCTCGGCGCATCCTCCTGTACCCACTGACCGCAGCTCAGCAGCACCTGGGCATCAGGGATGCTGTTCTTTCCACTGAAAAGAATGAATCCTGTCTGCAGTTGCTGACCTAAAGATATGTAAATCCTTCCATTATTAGGTCAGTCTGGGAAAGGTAAGTGTGACATGCAAAACACCTAATCATGAACTACAGGCACTACTGCCCTTGCAGCTTTAGACATTTTGAAGCCTGCACAATTAGGTGAGTCTGGCTTTAAAACGTGAGACTGGTGGGTGAAATGTCCTTTAGCTGAACATTGCTCATTATACACTGAAAGGATTGTGTAATGCAATATGCAAATGTGTAACCGATCGGCTCTTTAGGATTGCCCTTAATGATAAGATTTTGTCTATAAAGGCTGTTACTTTTCTTGCTGGTATGCTGGCTTTATTCCAGCATCCAGGCTGGCACAACTCTGTAATAAACAATATCTGCTCTCTGTGTGCTACAATTTGGCTCTTTTTTTGCACACTGGGTAACAGAACCCTGGTTTTGGGACAACGGCGGCAGTCCCTGGAGAAAAAGCAAGAGCTGTGCTGTGGGAAGGGGAGGAAAATTCAGTAAATAACTGCAAGGAAAGTTCTGCAAATGTGCTGTGTGAGCCAGTCGCGTCCCCCTCAGCCGTTACTGCCGCCAGTACCGGGGCTGTAACCTCCACCCCAACAGCAAAGCAGCTTCGGGGCACTAGCTGGGCACTTTTATAACCCAAATTGTCTGCCACAGCTGAGCACTGGCTACGGCAACACACTGTGTTTGTCCCTACAAGCACTGCACAATGAGACTGATACCGAAAAGTCGGCAAAAAGACTCCTTAATGCTGTTTTGAAAGTGTTAAAAGCAGCTCTTTTATTACAGCACACTGGTCGCTCGGGGGATTGCTCCTCTGACCAAGTGTGTGTGTGACTTGTGCTTCTTGATGTTTATTGCATATACCTACTGCACATTAATTTGTTTCTACCTCTCAGTTAATGCATTAAACATAAATTATTTCCATAAAGCCGCCCTTTGCCAGCAGTGTTGGTATTCCAGAGTCTTCATTGGGGTCTCTGGTGTCTTCACAGACCGGTGTCCCCCGTGTCGGCTTCTTGACCTAATTTCCTGAGTAGGCACGTTGTCATTTTGCACTGTCACTCAGCAAAAGTCACGTAGCTCTTTCTTCATTTAGCAGAACATTCTGCTTTCCCAGCTTGCAAACCGAGGACATCCTGCTTCGCCTCACGTCCAGTCTCTACAGAGCTCTTGTTTCTCTGTTAGGTTTCTGTTAGGTTATGCCCAAACTTGCTACATTATGCCGAGGGGGTTCACTTTTATAACCTAAATTGTCTGTCGGAGCTGGGGACTGGCGATGCCAACATGCTGTTTGTCCCTACGAGCACCACACAATGAGACACAAGCTCATATTTCACAGAATCCCAGAATGTCAGGGATAGGAAGGGCCCTGGAAAGCTCATCCAGTGCAATCCCCCCATGGAGCAGGAACACCCAGATGAGGTTACACAGGAAGGTGTCCAGGCGGGTTGGAATGTCTGCACAGAAGGAGACTCCACAACCCCCCTGGGCAGCCTGGGCCAGGCTCTGCCACCCTCACCCCAACAAGTTTCTTCTCCTCTTGCACTGGAACCTCCTGTGTTCCATTTTGCAACCATTGTCCCTTGTCCTGTCATTGGTTGTCAATGTCAATCAGCACTTTTTCGGCCCCCGAACACAAGGGAGGGGCAGCCACGCCGCTGTCGCTGACTTTCCCCCATTGACTGAGTTTATTTTCACCCAGCCTGCCCGGGAAAGGCCGTCCCGGGACGCGGGCCCGCCCCGAGGGGAGCGGCCGAGGCGGCGCCTGCGGAGTCACCTCAGCGGGGCGGCGGGGACCGCGCTCTCTGTGCGCCGGCTGCCGAGGGGTAAGCGGGGTGGGGGTGCTGGGACCTCCGCTCTGGCCGCCATGAGGTGAGTGGGAGGCGCCGGGAATGTCCCCGGTTCGGCTGCCATGGGGTGAGGAGGAGACGCTGGGATCTGCCAGCCCGGCCGCCATGGGGTGAGCGGGAAGCACCGGGAGTGTCCCCGGCGCGGCCGCCATGGGGTGAGCGGGAAGCGCCGGCACCCCCGGCCCGGCCGCCGTGGGGTGAGCGGGAAGCACCGGGAGTGTCCCTGGTGCGGCCGCCATGGGGTGAGCGGGAAGCACCGGGACCCCCGGCCCGGCCGCCGTGGGGTGAGCGGGAAGCACCGGGAGTGTCCCTGGTGCGGCCACCATGGGGTGAGCGGGAAGCACCGGGACCGCCGGCCCGGCCGCCATGAGGTGTGCGAACACCGGGGTGGCGGCCCGGGCTGCCTCACCCCTCTCCGGGGCTCTGGAAATGGAAAACGCCATGTGCAATAGCCCCCCCTCGCCTTTTTAATTGCTATTAATTGCCGAAATGCAATTCGGCCACGTTGGCTGATAACCTGTGAGGCCCTGGGACCGCAGAGTAATTTGTTCAGGCTCTGCCGTTTAGAAGTAATTTCTCAGCCTGTTATTCAGTTTGATTTTTTTCTTTTCCCTTCTGCAAGGCTGATCCCAGCCGTTTAGCTTTATTAATACAGATTTAATTAACGGAATATGCGATGTTTCTGTCGTGCTGTCTGTAGGGTTTCCAGCTGGCGGAGGCTGAGCTGTGTGACCCGGCTCTGGGTGCCAGGGGCTCTCTGGACCATGCACCCGCAGGTCCGGCTCCTCACCAGCGTTCCCCATCGATGAAAACCCCGCGTTTGGCAGCAGTGTGACCCGTGCCCGTGGGGCTGTGAGCCCACAACTGCACGTGAGGCGCAGGGACAGCTTGGAGCGGCGTGGGTGAGGGCTCAGCACACACCAGCACGGGGAGATGGGCAAAAAACGGTTTGTTCTGCCCTTGTGTGTGACCCAGGGCTGTCAGACTCGTCACCAGGGCCACATCAGCCTCGTGGTTGCCTTCAAAGGGCCAAAGGGAATTTTAGGACTATTTATACAGCCCTGTTTTAAAAGGTCTATATAAACTAAATCAAATAGATTTAAATCTTGCATTTTTAAATGCCAGATGTAGTTTTAATTAAGAAAAGCAAATGTTTGTAATAATCTACTAAATGTGAAACTGGTTTTGAGAGCAATAGGAAAGTAAAAGGCTTTCAGAATAGGATCAGAAATGGCACGTGGCTTCTTTCCACTCTATGGCAACTCAATAGTTTCACCAGTTACAGTAACACTGGTGGAAACTCAACAGTTTTCACTCAATAACTGCAATTACATATTAACTAAAAAGGGATAAAACCTTCAGATACTTTAATGCAGGCTTCAGCTTTTTTGATAGTTCTCTCTGACCCTCCTCGTGCTCCAAACAGTGACACATGAACACATTTAATAATCAGAAATAACCGTAGAAATTACAGCACACCACACATTGCTTGAGCAACTTGAAATCTCCCTGTTGGCCCAAGCAGAAGAGGGAAACGCTGCTGTTGTGTAATAATGCAGCATACGGCTGGTAAAATTATAATTACCTGAGAGAAAAACAAACAGAAGAAAGTCATTTTAAAAACTGTGCTGTGCTCTCTGCTAAGCCCCACATCGCCAGGGGAACGTGCTTTTGGGTTTCTGCTTCCTCCTGTCCTTTAAAAACACAGGTTTGAGTGGTGTTTGGCCCAGCGGTAGTCAGCTGCCCGTTGCTGCTCCGTGCTGGGGTCGGTGTTATGCCGCTGGGAGAGAAACGCGCCGCCGAGTCGCTCCTGGCGCCGCCGGGGCTGTTCTAGTGCCGGCCGGGCCGGGTTTCGGCAGCGCTCTGCATGCTTGAGAGTGGAGCGACTCCTGCGTGGAGTCAGTCCTGGATTGGATGCAGACAGCGCACAGTCTAAATACATAAATAAATCTGTTGCAGATATTTTGCTTAATATCGAGTTATATAAAAACGAAGGTCAGGTAATTTAACTGGTCAGCGTTAAGGGTTGAATTTGGGGTCTTTAGAGATGCTCCTGTTAACTGTGTTTTTTAATTACAGGCAGTGGTTTGGACGTTTTGCCGCAGGTGGGGGCTCGCTGGGCCAGTAGTTGTCAGAAGAAAAGGAATCAGCTGTTGGTGCCTCTTTGAAAGAACTTGAGAAGATGGGAACTTCCACAGTATAAATGGCAATACTTTTCAGGACCTGGATGTGGCAGCTTGAAACATCAAAGGTGGTTGGGGGCAAGGTGTAACAGGAATTACACACATAATTTGTTAATTGGTAATCCCCTCTCACTGCTTAAAATATTTTTCTTCTGTGACCTCTATTTATTAAACCTATTTTTATGTAAACATGGTCTTTTTGGGTTTTGTCTCCTAAGGCTGTGGGGTACAGCAGGATTGGAAAGTCACAGTGAATTCCTGTCTGCAGGAGGCTAAAGAGGCAGGAGTGCAGCACGGGGCAGCCTCCTGCTACTCGCGCACGCTCCACTGTACCCTCTGCCGCGAGGACAGATCCTTAACAAGGCTTCCTTCCCTCCAACACTTTTTTTTAGGCTAAAACTTCCATTTTCAGTTTAAAAAAAAAAATAGTTCAATGGCCTTCAGTGACGTTACAGTTACCTTGTTGTAGATGCTGCAGTGCCATCTACTTAGAAATTAAACAAACGTGAGGCTTTTGGTAAAACGCTGGCACATCCCAGGTTAGTTACAGATGGTTTATGTCAAATAGGTGCTCCAGTTGGTATAAATGAATTATAGCGCTCAGGGTTTTCATGGCTCTCCTAATTGTTAAGTGCCCCTGACTCCGCTCGCTTCCCTGTGAGCCCTTCTGCCGTTTGTCACTAATCTCTGAATATGCATTTCTTACACGCTATACAGAAATACTTCTCAGAGTATTCAGCATATTGACTGGTTCTATATGAACAAGTTCTACCTGCACAACGAATGACCAGGATTAGTGTTGTACCCAGTGATCTT
Source organism: Columba livia (assembly GCF_036013475.1). Lineage (NCBI taxonomy): Eukaryota > Metazoa > Chordata > Aves > Columbiformes > Columbidae > Columba > Columba livia. The sequence goes on along the minus strand of NC_088615.1, from coordinate 18,820,083 downwards.
CCCCGGTGCTCGTGTGGGAGCGAGCGATGGGTGCCCATGTCTGGCTGCCCTTGGGGGGCTATAGGCTCCAGTTCTCACTGCAAGAGCTCTCTGCTGAAAAACACGTTTGCTGTCTCTGCTTCTGTACCAGGTATTTCTGAAATCAGCAAAAAATTAGGAATACATGCCCTACTGTCAGCCACATAAAGCATGTGCTATATAGACAATAAATACACGCTGACTGGCTTATTTCCTTGAAAAACTGTGTGCGCGATAAACCTCTACTACATTTGTCTTGGGGCTGAACCCAAGACTCGTGGGCCTGGTTGTGCTATAAGAAAAAATGCAGCAGAAAGTGATGGAAAACTGTTGGCAGCAATTCTGAGGCCCCACAGCGCTGGAGACAGCTGGAGGGGTGGCGCTTTTCCCCGGATCCACCGGGCTTCGTGCACATACTGGAAGAGAAAACCAGCCTAGGGATGTTATGAACGTTCTCCGGCGATCAGCACGTGCACAGGCGCTGCAGCGCAGCGTCTTAGCGCAGCAGCCACGTTAGCAGGGCCACGCTGGTCAGCGCTGCGCGGCTCCTGCAGCCACATGCAATCAATGAAGGTCAAAACGATTCACCTGGCCGCCAGTTCAGCGCCTTGACCGAGGGACAACAAAGGAAATTGAGAGAAAACCCACGTGGTCTCAGAAGCACAAAATTCCGGTGTTGAAATGAAGCCGGGGAAATGGAGCAAGGCTCGCTCGTACTCAGCAACTGCTAGCGTGATTTATGATTCTATTTATTAGCACTGTACGTTTTGCAATCTATATATGACTTTGACTGGGCAAAAGTGGCTGTATCGCTTTACATTTCATCAAGGCGCTTTGCTTTTACTGCTCTGCAGTGCTGGAGCACAGAAGTATTGTTAACTTAGATTTATGTGTTTGGTTTTGAGCACTTAATTGGTTTTTTATCCCGAGCTTGTTAAGAGAGCTGCATTTCTCACGATTGTTCTTAGAGCACTTTCATATTATTTCAACATGTATTTTGTACCAACCTCCTGATTTTTTCCAGCGCCTTCTGTGTTGCTGTCTCACTATGCTCTCCAGCCACACACAGAGAGGAACAATCAGCCTGTGATGAATTCAAAGGACGGATTTTTCTCTTCTGGAGACCAAATTCAGCCACAATCCCTCACCTTTGTAAAGCTGCCCAAACACAGTGGCTTCCAAGATGATGGGGAGACCGAGTCTTTTGCCACAAATCTAATTGGAAAGAGGATATCAAATACGGAGGAATTTTAAACGAGAAATATTACTTGCCCGAGTGCTATTTTGGCCACAAAAATCAACAAATTCAAGCAAAGCGCAGGAAAAGTGAACTTTCCTCGTACCGACACAAGGTGGCAATATCGGCTTAGATAAAAAGGAAAGCCTTGCACAAAATGTGTGCGGCCTTCTTTTGCCAGAATCTTCTGATGAACCTAATAGGCATCGAGAGCCCATTGTCTTAAATATCGCAGCGATGCTGCCGGGCTCCCGGTGCTGGGGAGCAGCGCCCGGGCTGGAGCGGCAGGGACTGGGTGTCCGCTGCCACAAAGGTAATAAATAACACTTCGGGGATGAGAAAGCCAAGTGGCAGCGAGCAACCCTTATTATCTTGGGCAACTACATGTTAAACGCCTGGTTACCGTTACCCACTCCTCCATTTCCAGCAATGGAAGGCAGGAGAAGCGATGAGGAGCCCCGGCGCTGTGCGAGGAGGGTTTCCCTCCGCCATGGCTGAGGGCGCATTTCATCTTGGGGTTCAGAGGGCACCGACCCCGGGACTGTCCTCCGGTTGTCACCGCGCTGGCGGGTGGGTATGACGGGAAGGGGCTGAGGGCGGCCGCGAACCCGTGACCCTTTCTCATTCAGCCCCCCCCCCCGCCTCCCTCAGCCCCGGGCGGGGGGCGGGGCCAGACCGAGCCCCGCCCTCGAGCGCCTTCCCATCGGCCCCCGCGGGAGCGCGCGGACAATGAGTGGGGGCCGAGCGGCGGGCCGGCGCCGGGCGGTGCGCTGGTACTCTCGCGAGAGCAGGGTGAGCGGCTCCCACCTCTCGCGAGACCGGGCCCGGCGGCACCTCCTTCTCCCCCCCTCCCACTCCCGGCCACATCCACTCCCGGAGGGCGGGGCGGCGGCAGCGAGCGGCGCGGAGCCGAGCGGAGCGGGGGCGGCACGGAGCGGAGCGGGGGCGGCCACCGCCGGGCACGTGAGCGGGCGAGCGGGCGGGTCGTGGTCTCGCGAGCGCGGCGAGACGTGCGCGGGGCTCGCGCAGCCGCCTCCCTCAGTCTGTCCGTCCCTCCCTCCCCCGCCGCTGCTGCCACAGCGACCGGGAGGCGCTGCCGCCGCGCTCCCTTCCCGCCGCCTGCAGGTAGGAGCGGCGCTGCGGCCGCCGCCGGCCCGCTGCCATATTGGGAACTGGCGGCCGCTGCTCTGTGAGGAAACGGGAGGGAAGGGGGGGGCGTCCGTTAGGAACGGGGGAGGGGGAGCGCGGCTGGCGCGCGGCAGCAGCGCGCATGCGGGAGCGGCGGGCCCGGCAGCGCCCCGCGCGGCGCACAGCGGCACAGCGGCCGCGCCGCGCGCCCCCCGGCGGCCGCCAACAAAGCCCCGGCGCTCCCCCGCGCCCTTCGCCGGGAGCGGCCGGGCCGGGGGCGCGGGCAGGGGGCTCTTCTCGGCCGGTGGGTGTTCTCGGGGTGACCCCGGCTCCAACCGCGCTTCCCCCCGCGCCGAGCGCCCGGCCAGCGCTGCCGGGGCCCGCAGGCGGCCCCGTCCCTCCCCAGCCCCCCGAAAACGGCCCCTGGGCAGCCGAACAGCGCGTCGGTAACGTCTGAAGGCCTTTAGTCCCCAAAACCTGCTCGTTCCGATGTTTTTCTGGCATTATCTGGAGTTAATGAATTGACTGCTCTTTCTGCTCAGTTTCACTTTCATGTAATTTCGACTGTGGTTACAAATCACGCTGCAGGGATTTTTTTTTTTTTTTTTAGTTTTTATCTCTCTGTGGTGATTTAATAACTTTTCATGTTTTTTTATATACGTGTTTTGTTTCCAAAGTCGAAACGATGAGATGTTACGTTCACTTACGCTGAAAATAAGCCAGAGTTAGAAAGAACTTTCCGAGAACCCGCAGAACTGCTTTGTTCTGATACATGAAGCATTTATGCTGTAGAAAGAAGGCTGAAAAATCCCGCTTTTAATATGTGGCTTTTTTCTTTACCACGAAGCAAACCTTTGGGAAAAAAGTATCTGCTACTGTTATAAAACAAATGAATAGTCTTTGTTCTTTTTACTTAGTCTTAAATTCTTCAGGTTTTGTTGCTGTCACTGGAGTGGGTGGTCCTGACTGCCTGGAGTAAGATAAGTAGGGAGCAACTCTTTTTGGAAATGTAAGTCACTTCAAGCAGTCTGTGTAGTTTTCATGCCTCAGAAGAGGAAAAGGCAGCGTTTTTTGATACTTCTTTGTTAAGAATCTGTTGATCCAGTGGCTGAGCCTGAATTTGGAAACACGTTAATACACTGAAGACTTTAATATATTAAAATCATATATTATTTTTTCAAAATGTACTGGAACATATGTATTAACTTTTTTAATGTATTACTGAGAAGTTAGTGAACTTCTGTCTTGAGTTTTATCAAAATAACCACACAAAATGATTAATTACTGAATTACATGGAATAATTTGAGTGAGGATACTGGCACTTGAGCCTTGTACGTGTGTTTGTTTGGTGGTAACCCAATATCTGTACTTTTACATTGTGTGCTAGGTAAGGAGGTGAAATCTGAGTGACCAACTAAAGGATTTGGATCACCCCCTTATGATTCTGGTGAGGTTTGCCACATCACCAGCCTTTTCTATGCGGCTGTTTTAGGGAAGCCATCCGAAGTTACTCTGTATTGAAAACTTCAGTCTCGGTGTTTTGCAGTTATCTGGGTGTTACATACATCCCCACACTAAATGGTGGGAAGAATAACCAAGAGAAATTCCTGAATGCACCCTTAAAATGTGAATATCCATGTTCCTTAAGGTGAAAACTGGAAAACAGTTAAGGAGCAGGGAAGAAGAGTCAGTCTTTGAGACTGCAGACAAGATTAAGGATCCCCAGTATTATTATCAGTACAGCTGAAATGTGATTGCTACCTGGTTTATTTGGGGCTACGCTTAAATAAAAATGCTTGTTAATTTGGTGGGAAATAAGGAATGTCTGCTGGCGTTCTCTGTGACTTGCATACATCTCTACTGAGAGTTTTGGCAAATACAAAGATATTTTGTGATCTAATACTCAGTGTTCTAGGTAGCTCAGCAAATTGGGGGAGAAGCTGTTCTAAGCGAAGCTGTGAAGAAATTATTTCCATTTCACTATGTTAATTTAGGAGTGTGTTTTTGTAGCCTCTGTGCTGCTCACATTCTTCCTCAGTGCTCTAAGTCAAATCTTGAAAACAAAAGCAAAAACCTCACAATATTTCTGAACTAGTTTAGTTCTCAACTGTTCAAGTACCAGATTGTGTAGCCATAATTTAAACAAGAGGTTTTATTTTGAGCACTGAAGCACAGTCCCTTGATTCTTCTCTGCAACTAGATACATCTCAACAACTACATGCAAGATTTCAGCTGGGAAAGAATGCAGGTTTATCACAGCTTCGGAAGTGCCTGGGGGCAGACTTAACATTCACTGATTATTCATAAGGCTTTTTAATCACCAGATCAGAATACAGAAGTGTGGTGTGGTGCTTTGTTTTTCTGTTTTAAAAATGATAACATTGGTTCTCTGTCACAGCAATTAACTCTTGTTTTCGATCTGTCTGTGGTCACGTTATGTATGACCTATTTATTTTTAAAAAAACATAGAGTTTTGGTGCCTGTGAGGCTATTAATCTCCAAAGTGGATGGAAACAAAAAGTGATGATGTTCTCTTGCTTTGCCAAGTGCATGAATGTACAGTCGTTGTTACCAGAGCTTCCAGGCTGTGGTCCTGCGTCGTGTGCGGTGACTGTGGTTCTGGCAGGCCCCTGCTCTTGAACCCGCTCTGAGTGGCTTCAGGGAGCTTTTTGTGCATTCATCTCGCTGTAGAGCTGCAGCTCTGCAGGCAGTGACAACGAGGGGACCCACCTGTCGTAGGAAGGTGTGCATGGAAGCCATAGAGGTAATTGTGTGTTCATGGAGCAGTCAGTGCACAGAAAGGTGGTTATTCTGTATCTTCTGGGCTGTTTCAGTTTTCTCTTTCTAAAAAATCCCGTTTTTTGCCGCCTCTCCTCTTTGTGCACTGTTCCTTGGACACTTTTTTCCACTTCGGTTGTTTCTGTAAAGGAATAAATGCCCTTCTTAGTAAAGGATGCTTGAATTTAGTATATAATGAACAGAAATAAGAAAGTAGTGCCTTTTACATAGCTTTTTTCTGCATTCAGATGTTGAAATCTGAAGTTCTTTTGAGATTCTTAATTGCTAAACTGGTCATTTTAATTGCCCATTTGTAAATAAGTCTGTTTCATATGTAATACTTCTCTGTCCTGAAGCAATCCTCTGTTACAGTAACTTCAGATCTCAGATTATTATGTGCTCCTCTGATCAAGCAAGTCACTGAGATGGAGCTGAACATAAGGAATGAAACTCTCCCGGTTGTTCTGCAAGGCCTCAAACAGATTGTTTAATCTGGGCACAAAAAAAAGCATGTGCCAGGTGCTGCTTAAGTTTTTGAGGTTATGGCCTTTGAAGATCAGTTGAACAAGATAAGTCGTTTTCTTCCATATGAAACAGCAATATTAAGTAACCACTCTGAATACGGACACCTGAAATGGGCAGTAATCTGCATTTTCTCCATCTAAGGCTGCTGGATAATTCCTCCTTTGCCTTTGGAAAGACAGCGGCCTCTTCTGTATTGTCAGAGTTAAAGTAATCCTGTAGACTTGAAATCCACAAGAGTCATTCAGCAGTTAGATAACACCTGTTCTCATTGCCTTGCAAGTTCTTGGGTTTACTACCATTATTTCCCAAAGCAACATAGGGAACTATCTGCCTAAATTTTTCACTTGGGCTTCCACATCTCTTCCATCCATAACCTTTTTTTACTGTGACGTATTGGAGACACTTTTGGCAAGAAGTGTATTAATTCTTCCCTAGAAAAAGGGATTGCTGCGCCGAGTGTAACTAAGGAGGGAGGGGAAGAAATCTCTTTAGATTTTTATCCCAAAAGCAGGAATTGTGGGTGTGAAACTTGTTTGAGACTTTTTTCCCAAGGGTGTGCAGCCTTCCAAAGTCTTGTGTTGTTACCAACTGGGGGGTGTTTTTCAGCTTGCAGATGACTTTGTGTTTTTACCATAATTAAGTTGAGTTGACCAAATTTGATGTAATTTTCTTTTGAAGTGAAAGTGAAACTGACTAGAAAGTGAAAAGAGTTATTCTCAATTTTTGAGACTTTTCTATAAATAGTGCAAGAGGAATGGGTAAAAGATGAATTGCTCTATGAACAAGATTAGTATTAAAGCTATAATATATATACACAAATTAAATAAAGAGGGGTAGAAGGACTAGGGAGCTAAATTATTTTCAGCCTACCGTTGTTCCATAAAATATGGTAATCTAAGGTTATCATGTATCCCAAGAATTCACTTAATTAAACTACTTTCAGGAACAAAATTAATATTTATGTGGAGTTGTATAAGTTTTATTGAAAAGAGTTTATAATCAATTATACACAAAAGAAAATCCTTCTATAGCGTTTGAAAATCAGCCTTATTTTGGCCTTTATTTGGTAGCAGTGTAGGATTCAAATTTCTTATTTTTGTTGTCTGCCTTTATAGAAAACTCTTTTGCCACTTGTAGATATAAAGTGTTTTTTCATTGTCCACATTTGTCTGGAAATCTAGTAACATTTTGACTTTCAACTTATTTCAAGGTTGCTTTATAATATATATTTTCAAATCTTAATATAGCCAAATTTCTGTCCACAGATCTTTAAAATGTGTATCTGTCTGTTCCCAGAATAGCTGAAATTACATGAAGAACAATTAGCATAACGCTTTCAACTTGGCTAAATCCCGTCTGGCTCTTTAGACAGCTTTGCGCAGTCGTACTCCTCTTGTTGCTGTGACTCAGTTGATGGCACGAGCGCTTCAAACCCGGCTCTGGGAACCCACCTCTACCAAATGCTGGCATGAAATCTTTCAGAAGTGATCACCGTAAAAAATGCCATTTAAAAATCACATAGTAAACCTGACCATGTGGAAGTTAAACGTTCCTTGGTATGATTTTTAGAGCTCTTTCCTCACCTCGTTTTGTTGTTGTCTTCATCTGACTTTAAAGAACGGGGACGGTTAGGAGTAGAGTACAGCAGTAACTGCAAGATGACAGCGATGTGATAGATCGTGGGTTTTGAGGATAAATCAGAAACTTTGTAAGTACTCAAATATTAATTAGGGGTAGGGCAGTTCACTGCCTAGCGCACCAACTGCCCACGTTATATTCTGTCTTCATCACACGGTCGTCTTACTGTCCCACTTCATCCTTTTTCATAAGATTGTCCATCCTTGTTTCTTTGCCTTTTTTTCTCCCGTCTGTTTTTATTTTCTCTTTGCTTCTCTCATCTCTGGGTGTTTGCAGCGGCAGCACGTCGTGGATCTGCAAAACCTCCGCGTGTCCTGTCACCAGGATCTCTGCGGCCCAGGTCCCAGCCAGACTGGGATGTGATGGGTTTTGTTCTCTGCTAATCTCTCTGGAGCAGCAGACAATGAACTGCCAATTGAAACTCGTGACAGGAGGATTAGTGAGCATCTGTTCAAAGGGAAAAAGGGTATTTTTGAAGAGTGGAGAACTTTCCTGGTTGAGTGAAAGCTCGCACAGTGCAGCTCTGTGTGTTAACAGCAGGGCGCACCTGCCTTTCCTGACCATGTGGTTCTCTGCTGAATCGCCGTCGGGGTCTGCTTTGCAGAGCTCTCTGAATACCCCATTTTATGAAGAACCTAGTAAGTTCAGTTTCAAGCCATTCTGCAAGTGTGTAAATGGCCTAGAAGGAAATTTAGATGTAAAAATGGGAGGAATGAGGATTAACTTTAAAACTGTCATAAAGTGCTTTGAAGATTACTGAATGTATGTAAGGTAAGACATGGTACCCAAGTGCATATTAGTGTTTTTCTCATGTTTGAACTCAAAACAGTCTTGATTTTTACACTATGGTTCTTAAATGCTTTCTCTTTAGGTGTTCTTCGGTGTGGTCAGCTTGGCCCGAATCTCGCACTTAGAATTTGCCGTGTCTGCTCTCCCTCTATTCTTGTTTTCCTGTTTTCCTCTGAAGCTTTCTGCAGCGCTTTCCTGTCTTCTGCCTCAGATAGTTTTAAACTTACTGCCATCCCCATGTTTCTCAATCTCTTGCTCTTAACCAAATGGTACGCAATTAAGCTTGCTTTATGTGGCTCCACCGTATGTGGATCTTAAAAGCATAACTGAAATATGAGTTTAGATGTACTGATAACAGAATATGTAGCAAACTGTATAAAGCATTTCCACAGACAGAGTTCTGTGAGGGTTTTGTGTGCTTTGTGTATCTCTCACAGAATCCATTATTTTTCTACATAACTACATCATTTGGTAACATGCTGCTACTGAGAAACAAAACCCAAGTGCATTTCAGCTTCAAGTAGAAAAAAACCTTTCCATGCTATTGAAATAGGGCTCTGGATTGAATAGGCACTTGGGGTAGGGACGTGCCCATAACCTTGACCTTTTTTCCTTCTGTTTCCAGTACAGGAGAAATTACCTTCTGCAGAACTGGTCTCTCTTCAAGGTTAAAGTCCTTGCTTTCATTTTGTCCTTTCCATTCCTTCCCAAATGTTCCTGTTCTTCTAGCAGCTGATTTCATTTGGAGCTATGCAATTTGTGCCTGTTCTTTTTTTTTTTCCTCAAGTGATTGTGTTTTGTGTGCATCTGAGTGGCAGTGCTGGAGAAGCAAAACTGCTCCGCAGAGATTTGAAACTCAAAAAGGGCTTTACCACATTGAGGACCCAAGAACAACATGTTCCTGGTGGAATGTTTCTGTGTGTGTTGACTTGCTTTAAAGCTTGTGTATCTATGCCAAGGGTGAAAGAGTATGGGGAAAAGTATTAAGTGTTTTCTGCTCTGCACTAAACAAAATGAACATTATGGTACAATGAATACATTGCATATAAAACGCTGTGGATATTGAAACACGATTTAGTTAAAACTTCAAGTAAATGCAGTTGAACCAAATATTTAAATAGGAGGTTAGGATTTTAGTGAAACATGGGGCAGGTATCTCTTACGAGGAATGTTCTGGGATCTTTAACTACCACATGTGGTCATGGTGTCAAAGTGTTTGGCCTGAACCAGGCAAGAGTGCTGGTGCCATCTCCTGACTCACCAGGGTCTCTTTCTGCAGGGCCAGGGCTCTCCTTGGCCCTCCCATCCCAGCGCTAAGCCTGACCTTGTTTAGCTTGAGGTCTGAGAGGCCAGGCTGATGTCACAGCTGCGTTATAACAGAATAAAGACTCCCTTCCGAAGTGCTGGTATCTGGATAACTGCAATTTGAACAAGAGGTCTTGTTTACTTCCTGCAAAATTTAAAACTTATTTTTCTTGTTCACATCTGTCTTCACGTCAGTAATTGGAATTTTACTCCATAAAGATTGAATATGATGTTTGGTCTTATTTACCAGATCTTACAGCAGAAACTTTTTGCCCAAACTTCAGTTACTTTTAACTTCCTTTCGTCCTGTTCTGTGGTGGTACAGGTTTCATTTTCAAATATGTATTATATGCCAAAGTCATCTTGGATTCTATGGGCTTAAGTTTTTTGTGGTCTTCTCACAGACACAGCACAGTTATGTAGGGTATAAACAAAACCATTAATCAGAGATCAAGCTTATATGCTAGTAAACTCTCAGACATCCCAAACTTCTGAAATTCACTTGTCTTCGGTATGAAAGTAGCTTTTTGTAGAAGAAGAGTAGCATGTATAGGAAACACTACTGTATTTTTATCTGAAATAATAAATGCAGGTTCCGGGTACCTCTTGAATCTGTTAAGTTACATAATAAAAGCCTTGTAAGATTGAGATCTTGAATGTTTTTAGATCAACATGATGCATAAGTTGAAAACTGCATCCGTTTAAAGGGATTTATGACTAAAACTGCTTGTTTTTCTACAGAATTGTCTGGTGTTTCTCAGCTTGAAGAAGATCTGCAGTCATTATTGATCCTCTTTCTTGGCGTTACCATTTTCGAAGTGAAGTTTGCCTAGCTTTCTAGTGTGAGCTCTCTTTTCAGCCATCTTTAAGACAAAAAAAAAGGAAACAATTTTTTGTGATCCATAAAATAGACAAGCGATAGTTCTACAATGTCCAAGTCATTCCAGCAGTCATCTCTGAGTAGGGATTCCCAAGGTCACGGGCGTGAGCTCTCTGCAGGAATAGGCCTTCTTGCTGCTGCTACCCAGTCTTTAAATATGCCAGCATCTCTTGGAAGGATGAACCAGGGTACTGCACGCCTTGCTAGCTTAATGAATCTTGGAATGAGTTCTTCATTGAACCAACAAGGATCTCATAGTGCACTGTCTTCTGGTAGTACCTCTTCCCATAATTTGCAGTCTATATTTAACATTGGAAATAGAGGTCCGCTCCCTTTGTCTTCTCAGCACCGTGGAGACGCAGACCAGGCCACTAACATTTTGGCCAGCTTTGGTCTGTCTGCTAGAGACTTAGATGAACTGAGTCGCTATCCCGAGGACAAGATCACTCCTGAAAACTTGCCTCAGATCCTTCTACAACTTAAAAGGAGGAGAGCTGAAGAAGGTTATGGTAGAGATGGCAGATCATCCACACGGGAACCACCGTACAGAGTACCTAGGGATGATTGGGAAGAAAAAAGGCATTTTAGAAGAGATAGCTTTGATGATCGTGGTCCTAGTCTCAACCCAGTGGTTGACTATGACCATGGAAGTCGTTCTCAAGAATCTGGTTATTATGACAGAATGGATTATGAAGATGACAGATTAAGAGATGGAGAAAGGTGTAGGGATGAATCTTTTTATGGTGAGACTTCGCATAACTATCATAAATTTGACAGTGAGTATGACAGAATGGGTCGTGGCCCTGGTCCTGAGAGATCTCTCTTTGAGAAAAAGAGAGGGGCTCCTCCAAATAGCAATATTGAAGACTTCCATGGATTCTTACCGAAGGGTTATCCCCATCTGTGCTCTATATGTGATATGCCAGTTCATTCTAATAAGGTGAGTTATGCACCAGATACTTCTATTTTCCTTTACGTTGTAGTATCTGTTCTGTTTTTACCTATTTCTTTAATTATTTCTATAGCCTGGTTGCTTTTGAAATGATCTGAAAGTTGGTTTGAGAGTGAAAAAGGCACTTGGTTTATTTACAAGGTAACTGTTAACAAACATTGTAAACCAGGGCTTTACATTAATGTATTTTGTTTGCCCAGATTGCTTAACTTCAAGTCAAACGGCTATCATCTACTGGGATATCTTATTTATATTTTACATCTACATGGTCTCTTAAACACAAACATCTGGCATTCAAGCAGTTTTGGGGTGGGTTTTTCATGTGTTTGTTGGTTGGGGGGGGTTGCGGTGTATCTACTGGGCTATTCGGGAAGCTAGTTTCAGCTCTCCTCCACATCTGTCTTGATTGCGGATTTATATGTAGTTAAGATGCATTCTTGCACAGTTCTGCTTTTTCCCAGCCTAAAGGGAAAGAGTTAATGTAGAGCCCTGGAACGTATTTGCAAAAGTAAAAAAACCACGGTTTAGATTAGCTCATTCTTGCCTTTTTAATTTCACTTTAACACTCTGTATCTCATACTGTGGCTGAAATTTGTCGTCATTTTTCTCCTTTTTCACTACTTTCTTAGACACTTGAGCCTCACTTTTTATTGTCACATGTTGCATCTCTCCCTGTAGACTCAGCAATCCGTCTGCTGGTGCAGAACCTGCTCTGTGTTCCTAGCAGTGCTCTTTACTTGGATCTTCGGGTATAGCCGGCTATGCTGAGACTTCCCTCTTAGTTTATTCACCACTAGTTCAACTCTCCACAAAGGCAGCAGGTTACTCAGAACGGCCTGTTGAGTCAGCTGGTATTTTCAGAGCCTTCTCACTTTCAGCTTTTCCAATTTTACTCATCTTGCTGATTTTTCAGTGTACTAGGTGATGTAATTGGCTAATACGGTGCCACCCTCATCACAATTAGTGGCTAATTAGCTCGAAGGCCTTCAATTGAAAATATAATACATGCTATTACTGTAAAATTGAGACAATGTGGAATTGCTGTTACTAACCGTTTCTTTACAGTTACCTCTCAAAAAGCGCTGCTTCTGTACATCTGATCTTTTGGAAGCATGACAATTACTCTGTCCCTGCCAGGAAGCGATCAAGCCAGTGTTAGAGCACAAAGTGTACGACTGCAGCTGATCTGACAGTTTATGAACTCGTGTTGCTTTAATTACTTTTTATGTAAAATAAGCACGGTAATTCGGGTTTCTTGTCTCCTGTATTTGACGTTTATTTTCATAAAAGGTTTCAAGTGTTAACAGTTTAGATGCCATGCTCAGTTCTGTAAAAGGACTTCGTTTGGTTAGATTGAAAGCATTAACTTCTGAGGCCCTTGAAGATGGCAACCAGTAATCCTGTAAGTAGGGTTCTTTTTAGCACTTTATTTTAAAGCCTCGTGGTTCTTAGTTTCCTTTGGTATGAAGATCTATTGAAAGGATATCCAACATGAAATATCTTTCCAGCTATGAGAAATACCACATTCTTTTGACAGAGTAACTTAAGCGGCTGGCTTCTTCTCTAACATGTAAAACCATCTTTTGGGGTATTTTAGGAATGTGCTTTGACTTAAACTACTAGTACGCCATAAAATATTTGAAATGGGATCATCTGTTTTCTTATGACCCAAGGTTGGGCTTTGGTTCTAGTCTCAGAAATCATGTCACCCCAAGAATTCTTCTCTTTCTCTCCTTTTTTCCTCTGCTTTGCGTACCTACTGGTTACAGAATTCCATAAAATTGAATCAAGTAGAACTTAAAGTAATCTGATCCGAACCAAAATTTATGGAAAGCAGAAAGGGAATGCTTTTCTTAGCTGGGACAATATAAACTTATTGCAGTATCAAAACCTAATTTTCCCCACCTTCAAATAGAAATTATGGAGTATTTTTTTTAAAGTGTGTCATAACACAATGTGTAGTTTAAGCCTGACCGAGGGGTTAAACACCCTTGGTGTAACTTAATCTGCCAGACTAGTCCTCTGTTTTTTCTTCTTCAGCAATTTTCTTAATTGCTTCTCTAATTCAATGTGATATAATCAATGTAATTCAAATCTTAAGATGCAGTTTGCTTTGTGTCTGTGAAGTAAATCGTGCCTTAGGTTTTTTTAGGCATTTTGTCAATCCCAACCCCTTTAGCAAGGAATGAGGCATTAGGTGTGGAGCGATTGTGCTCTCTGCCAAAGAGAAAGGCTGACGCAGTGTGAGCAGATGAATTTGGAGGTTAAACACTGGAAACGGTGATACATCTCAAAGGGAAAACGTGGCCATGTCCCTAATAGAGGGCTGTCTAAAATTAGCTACTTAGATTTGGCCTCATTTTCTGAAGAACAATGTGTCCTCTTGCTTGCATCAATTGAGGCAAAAGGTAAGCTGAGTTTTAAGAAACTCGCTTCAGATTTTCTCTGGCTTAACTTTGGGCGTTCACATTTGTGTCTGTAAATACGGAGTGCCCTGGAACCCTTCAGACTGGGGAGGGGCAGGCACCGAAGGGAAGTCCCTGTGAAGAATTGTGTTTAATACAAATATAATAACGTAGACGTGCACTGTTGTTCCTAGAACTTTCCCTAGGGGGAAAAAATAATAAATCCTAAGTTATATGCCAGATCTCCCTTTTTTGCCAGTTTAAAAGTGTTTGAAGTGTAATGAGCATTACATGTCCCAAACTTTGGCTCTAGTTTGCAGATAACTTCTACTTCAGTTTATAATATTAAATGACATGTTAAGACAGCCTTTAATCCTGTTGTATCAGGCAGAATGGGCCACTGAGGCTTTACAGATAGTGCACCCAAAGTCAGAAGGTTTTTTAGTGTTTAAAAGACAGATTTTTAGTGTAGTACTGAAACTTGGTAGAAAGCTTTGAACTGAAGAAACTTCAGTAGCTTTGCTTGGGGGTTTTGGTTTTTTATCTTAATTGCCAACGCATTTATTAATCTGTAGTTTCAGAGCCTACATCTTGTGCAGTTAACAAGAAAAAGTGGTGCTCTCGTTTTACATGATAAAATAACTGAAGGTTTCGTCTCGCTCCACGTTGTGTTTCATGTATCATGGGGTACTATTGGAGCGTAGCTTAGTGACAGCACTTCACGGGAGACTTTAAATGCAGGACTTTCTCCTTTGTGGAAAGTGTAAGTTGGGCCTTTAGCATGTGGAAACACTACAGTGATCCTCAGTAGTGTCTCGTATCCAGAGCGGAGCAGTCCCCGTGCCTTCTCTCGTCTTGAACAACCAACCCCTTCAGAATCAGAATAACCCGCAGAGAAAAAGTAGAAAGCCCTCATTCCTTTCTAGTGCTAAAGCCCGAACTAGAAGGAGTTTTCCTGGCTGATTTGGTTTAATTCCATTATTCCTCCTTAGTACCATCTTGATTTAGACCTCCTTTTTTTCTTTATTATTTCCCCTCAGATGGTCAGATATTTTTATGTCACCTGTACACTCGTAGTTTGTCCTAGCTGTGCACTTTCATTGCCTTTAGTCTTTCCTTTCTGATTTCCTTGCAGTTCCTTGGCTTCTTTATGGTTCTAAAAACTGGAGTGTTTAGCTTAAATGCTCTTTAAAAGTCTGAGGAATGAAGCAGAGAGAGTGGAGGAAATTCTAAAATTACTGAAGGAGAAAACTCTCAGCATCAGGTTGTAGAAGTTGAAGTTGTGATGACACACACGTGCTGTAGCGGTCACCTGGGTGAGCTTTGCACCTCTGAGGCAGGATCAAGCCCGTATAATGTAAGATATTTTCATCAGGCACCTTTTCACCCAGGTTAGGAGTTTGGAGGTAGGTCCAAATTCAGTGGCTCTTTACAAAATGAGATTTGTATTATCTCTGCCTCTATTTTCGATACTTCAGATTAGAAGAGAAGGTGCTGCACTATGTAACATGATTTTGTTAAATTGGCTTGCCGCGGGTGGCTGTTAATTTTTAATTATTTACTTTGCTGCAGGAGTGGAACCATCATATCAATGGAGCGACTCACAGCCGACGTTGTCAGCTGCTGCTTGAAATGTAGGAATTTGAAGTACAGTAAACATTCCTGTGGCGTGGGGGCAAATACAACTACAGAACGATCAATTATGTTGCACAAAACAGGTTTATAAAACACGCTGTGCCCTGTAGGGAATAGAGTCATGGAATAGATTGGGTTGGAAGGGACCTTTGAAGGTCGTCTGGGCCAGCGTCTCAGCACCCTCGGTGTCAAAACAACTTCTTCCATGTGTTCATCCTGACCCCCCCCTGAATAAAAACACATAGCTTAAACAGAGCATCTTCAGGACAAAAAAGGGATCTTAGTTCATAACTTTTGGATCCTACTGATCAACATGTAACATGTTTAAAGAGCTGAATGTCAACAGGGGGAGTATACTGTAATTTTTTACTTGTCGCTTGTCTCAATTTTTAATGTAAAGCAAACTGCAATATGCATTATAAACTATCAGGCGTGTTACATATTGCGAGAAGCTTCTCATTAAGAATAGCACTTCTGGCAAGAGATGCTGCTCACATCTCGTCGCGGTCAGTGTTACCGTGTCTTTTATCTGTGCTGACGTGGAAAGGTATTGCCGCTTGTATGGAAATTATTGCATAGGTAGAGATTCTCTTCTTCTTACCTTTTCCTTTTTTGTGTGTGTCTTTTAAGATACCCAGAATGGAATCCTGACAGTGATTCAGGACATGGAATGTAAGTAGTAGTGAATTTTATGATATTTGTAATATTTTGTGTGAAGCAGAGGATGTTTTTAACACTTGCTGTGAAACAACACACCTTTTCTTCGCCTGGATACCTCCCTTTATTTTCTATGGGCTGAAGCACAGCAGTAAAAGTGGCTGAAGTTAACTGTGCCTTGGCTGCTCTGCAGAAGTTAGGGGTGTTTTTTGAGACTGATTTTTGGTTTAAAATGAACGTTGCTTTTTCCCCTCTTTCTAGGGGTGATCCCTTTATGTTGCAGCAATCCACAAACCCCGCACCAGGGATTCTGGGACCACCACCACCTCCATTCCACCTTGGAGGGCCTCCTGTTGGCCCAAGAGGTAACATCAGCAGCTTTTACAAGACCTAGATCTTGTGGGTTTGATTCTCTTGGTTTTTCTTGGCTTATTTTATTTTTTACCAGTGTCTTTAAACAAAAGAACACTCACGTTTTTGGACAGCAGAACTGAAATACCCTCTGTGGCCAAAGACTGGTACTCGGATCCCTCACTATCACCTTCCACCATCTGCTAACTGCATTATTATGGCTGGTTTTTTAACTGTGTTTGATTAATCCACGCATTTTTCCCCCATCTATAAGTTTTTAGTGTCTGTCTTTTGTTGGTGGTTTGTTTTTTTTGTGAAACTTAAAATAATTCAATGTCCTAAGTGTTTTTTCCCCCCCTTAATTTTGTATAGATTTGACAAATAGATGTAAATAGCAACTGAGAAATGGGAAGATAGATGGTGTAAGCCTCTTCTTCCCAGGAAGGCAGGCTAAGAATCAGGTTCTTGCCTGAAGTTGTTGCTTCTCCCCTTTTAAATGGTTCAAGTGACTAAAGGAGCAAAATGAAGTCATTTACATAGGTATCCTGACAGAGTGCAAGTATTTCAGACTCTTTAAAGGCGTTTTTAGACGATAGATGCGTCTATACTTAATTTCATTAAAATATTACAGTTAGTTTTTCAAAACACCTCAAACTTGACTTTGAGCCAGACTGTCTGAAAGGCTTTTTTCAGGTGTTTCCTAGTAAAATAAGCATTATGGTAGAGTTGAGTTTGGGTTAGAAGCAAAACTAGGAGTCTCTTCCTACACCAAAAACCTCGGTTGTACAAAATGTATCTTTGTTAAGGAGATCTCTTATCTTTTGTGTATGAAGATGTTTTGCTATGGCAAATCTTAGCCTAAAACAGGAGGCAGTTTTCTTATTTCTCAATGGGCTTATTCTCCGCTGTTTCTGCACCTCAGTCCGTGCAGCTCCTTCTCTAGTGTTGAATTGAACAGGATGATGAGGAAGGAAGCTCTGAAATAATTTAAGTCTTGTCAGACTAATGAAATTATTAGTTTTTTAAACTTGATGCCGTTGTGTTTTGGTATTACAAGTGACTTGAATCTTTTAAGAAATCTGAAAAGACATGTTAGTACCAGTCTTACAGGTTGAACTAAGCTTGCTCATTCTTTTAATTTCTTAAAGGAGCTGGAAATGGAAATATGCAAGGACCGAGACACATGCAAAAGGGCAGAGTGGTGAGTATTAAAAATTTGGTGTGTTTTCTTGTTTCTACAAACCCACAATTTTAAGTACATATGCCTTTTGTTTGCTTTCCTGAAGATCTGTTTGAATGAATGGATTGTCTTTAAAAGGCTTTATTATTTATTTGTGTGGAAATGCTGATGCTTTGCTGAAGGTTTTGTTGTGCCGAGTACTCTACAAAATATCTGTTCCAAAACTCCACCGGCCGTATTTAAACACTCTCTTTATGATGAGCGTGCAGAACAGCGGCTTTGGCACAGCAGGCATCTTCCTCTCTGGAAATCCCCAGAGCTTCTGTGCCGTTCTGTATGCATCTCCTTTTGGTTACTGCTGAAGATTTACAATCAAGAAGTAAATAAATAGTAGAGCAGAGCCTTGCAGACTTTGTTTTTAGGTTAGCTGATGCACATCTCCTGTTCACGTTGTGTCCGTATCCTTTGTCTTCAACAGGAAACAAGCAGAGTTGTTCACATCATGGATTTCCAGAGGGGAAAGAACTTGAGATACCAGCTGCTTCAGCTTGTTGAACCGTTTGGAATCATTACAAACCACCTGATTCTAAACAAAATCAATGAGGTGAGATGGGGCCCTTCAGTGCTGCTGCCGGCACTGCTCGGTGTCTTTAGTGTGCTTAATGGTGGAGCTTAATTATTGTGAAATGACTTACTTGGCTACCAAGCAAGATGACACCAAGGTCATGGGTGAAAGGAGGAGTGACTGCTGAGTTTCTTTCCTGAAATGCTGTAATACTGCATTTTAACTTAAATAGCTTAAAAATCCTGGTTTTTGTTGTTCGTAGCTTTCTTGAAAGTACACTCTGCTTTCAAATTCTGTTCTTGTTCTAATATACTCTGAAAACTTATTTGGTCATAGTTTCTATTACGCAATGCCATATTTTGAAGTGTGGAAAAAGCCAATATCATAGAAGAGAAAAAACAGGCAGCAATTGAATGTGTTGGATCCAAATGTAGGTGGAATGTGAACCAACCAAATAGTTCTGTTTGCGCGCCTAAATAAAGTATGTGCCCTTCCTGCCAAGTTCTGCAGGGCACTTCAAGTTGTAGCCAAAAGGCGGCTTTTGTTTTTGGTGCAGCTGTTTTTACAGGAAAGCAACGAAGACCTTGAGGTTAAAAATAATAATAATAAAACAGTACTAGTTCTTGAAGGAGTAGCGCTTAATTTGTTTGTATGATTTCAGGCGTTCATTGAAATGTCGACTACCGAAGATGCCCAGGCTGCAGTAGAATACTACTCCACAACACCCGCGCTGGTGTTTGGTAAACCAGTCCGAGTCCACTTGTCACAGAAATACAAGAGAATAAAGGTAAAACATTCTGCCTTATTTTAATCTGGGGCATTCAGTGTTACGAGGCCGTTGCGTTTAAGTTATTCTTTATGTACTTCTCAGCCATATCAACTGAATCAAGGGACAGTCACTAATTTATATCTTATGTAGCATGCACTACAAAAAATTTAATACCCTTTTAAATTTTAGAAGCCTGAGGGTAAACCTGACCAAAAAAATGAGCCGCCAAAACCAGAACTTGGCCGTGTGATTCACCTCAGCAATTTACCTCACTCTGGATACTCCGACAACGCCGTCCTCAAACTGGCGGAACCCTACGGGAAGATTAAGAACTACATCCTGATGAGAATGAAGAGCCAGGTGAGTGAGCATTGCAGCACACATGTGGTGATTTGGAACTTGGGTTTTCAGCTGTGAAGAGCTGATGTGCCTTGAACGGGTGTGTGTGCAGACTTGCTGCTCTAGCACAGGTATGGGAATTATTGGGGTGTAGGTGGTGGTTGCTGTCCAGCTTCCTGCACAACGTTACTGTAATGGGAGCTGCATGTAAATTAAAAAAAAAGGAAAGAATAGACCTCAGCTGAGAAGGTATATTTAGCATTGAGGCTTAATTTTTTTTTTTGTTATGCAGATTTCTGGGAGTCTTGGAACATTCTTAAGGCTGAGAAAACATTACCTATGAGACACAAATATATACCACTATTACACATTCCTTTAATTATCTCTTATTTTTCATTCTTTAAACAAAGGCAGTTGCACTGTGGCTCTCTGAACTTTTAAAAAAACCTGAAGATATTGCATTGCATGTATATAGTAAAGTGCTTTGGATGTGCGTGTACAATGATTTCTATAAATACACAGGAGTTTAAAGTATTTAGTTCTGTATTTGTTTTCAGCTTTGCTGTCCCAGTTTGTTGCTCCCTAGAGTTAAATAGGAAATTCCGGTGCTTTTTCAGAGTGATGAGTGCCTGAATCCCCTAATCACAGAATCACAGAATGGACTGGGTTGGAAAAGCCCTCAGAGATCATCCAGTCCAACCCTTGGTCCAACTCCAGTCCATTGACTAGATCATGGCACTAAGTGCCATGGCCAATCTCAGTTTAAAAACCTCCAGGGCCGGTGAGTCCAGCACCTCCCTGGGCAGCCATTCCAATGCCTGACCACTCTCTCTGCAGAGAATTTCTTTCTAATCTCCAGCCTCAATTTCCCCTGGCAGAGTTGAAGCCCATGCCCCCTTGTCCTATTGCTGATGCCTGGGAGAAGAGCCCAATCCCCACCTGGCTAGAACTGCCCTTCAGGTAGTTCTAGAGAGTGCTGAGCTCAGCTCTAAGCCTCCTCTTCTCCAGACTAAACAAGCCCAGCTCCCTCAGCCTCTCTCCACAGGGCTTGTGTTCAAGTCCCTTCCCCAGTCTTGTTGCTCTTCTCTGGACCCGCTCCAGCACTTCAATCTCTTTCCTGAGCTGAGGGGCCCAGAACTGAACACAACACTCCAGGTGTGGCCTCCCCAATGCAGAGCACAGGGGAAGGATCACTGCCCTTGTCCTGCTCACCACGCTGGTTTGGATACAGGACAGGACACCATTGGCCTTCTTGGCCACCTGGGCACACTGTTGGCTCATGTTGAGCTTCCTGTCCATTAGTCCCCCCAGGTCCCTTTCTGCCTGACTAATGTCACACTTGGGGAGTGAAAAACGACTGGAATCCATTGTGTGACCCCCAGGAAGTCCTGCCCGACCATAATTCACCAGAATTCAACCCCCTTGCTGTCCAAGCTGTATGCAGAAACAGCTCTTCTCTATCTGCTCGTGATCCTTTAGCCCAGATGTGTTTTTAAAAGCTTGTTCAGCAGACTTAGTGTGTTGTAGGCTTGTCTCTTGGAGGGACCCCTCACAAAGCAGGGCCGACAGACCAGCAAATGCTGCCTTGCTGTTTAAGGCTTCTCTCAAAAAATAAAATACTGTTTAATTTGTTTAATTTCAGAGCTTTCTATGGGACAGATATTACTGAATTGAAAAGCCGGGGTGTATAGAGCACTTTGGTAAATGTAAAAATGTACGGCTTGTTTGGAGAGGACGGATCTAGTTGTATCTCTCAATTTTGTTTCAGCGTTTGGAAATGCTGTGGTTTAGGTTAAATAGCTTTGCCTGCAGAAGTGTGGTGTAGTTCACAGTCATTATTAATGTGTGTTTTCATCTTTTCAGGCTTTCATTGAGATGGAGACCAGAGAAGACGCTTTAGCGATGGTTGAGCATTGTGCCAACAAAGCGCTTTGGTTCCAAGGCAGATGTGTGAAAGTGGATTTATCTGAAAAGTACAAGAAACTGGTGTTAAGGGTAAGTAGTGGGTTTAGGTTTTTAATTGTGTTCGAAGGGGTAAAGTGAAGTAGAAGACAGCTAGCGCTTATTGAGAATTTGGAAGGATTCGCTTTGGCATTTTCTGAACTACCTGAGCGCAGTTACTTGGCATGAGGGGTGTTACGTGGCCTAGAACAAAGTACACGGATTTTCCTTTCAGATTAAACAAAACCCAGACAAATGGAGATATTTTCATTAAAATCTAAAATGTTCTGTAAGGTGGGTTCTTTTTCTCTCGCTCTCCTCTGAAAATGATCAGTGAGTAAAATCAAGCCGGGTGGCAGAATGGTGTCCTCAGGCATTCGATACTTAGTTCTTGGCTTTTCACAGCTGCTGCTGGTTTTGTCTGTTTTGTTGTATTCTAGTATACAGAAAAAAGATGAAATGTTGGTAGTTTAAGGAGGAATCCCTACCAGATTTTACAACAGAACATGTTTCCAGTGTTGTTTGCCATCCAAAACCTCTTTCCTTTAGCACAGGGAGCATTTTGATCCCTCTTGTGGACACGAACCCCCAGCTACCTCGATAGATTGCTAACTCTTAAAAAGAAGCTTTGTCAAAACTCGGAATGTAACTGCACTTTGCACGTGTAGCTCATACCAAGGAGGGAGGTGTTGGCCAACAGTGGTTTTTTGTTTGTTTTTACATAGTACCAGGCTAATAGTCTTGCAGTTGACTTTCTCGATGGGCCTATGACATTAGCTAGGAAAGGAGGAGCAATCTGAACTGTCACGCTGTCTCAAACATAAGCTTTCTATTGCGGAGCGTGAAGGAATTTTCCTATTGCACCTGATAATGCGCCGAAAGCGAATGCTTTGTGCAAATTCAAATACTTAGGCAATGCATTGGATCATTTTCCATGTTGCTGCCATATGAGTGGAACTTCCTATTCGGTAACTCATAAATAAGCAAAGTGTGGGTCTGCTGAAGCTTTCCATGTCGCCCACTGCTAACGCCGGGGACGGGGGAAGAGGGTCACGCTGACTTGTGCTGTCCGTGAACACGGGTTGTTCTGGAGCAGGATGTCCCACTGGGTAACTGGCAGTGACTGGGAATCAAGTTGGGATTTCTAGGTTGGTACAGTCCTGTCTAACAGAATAGCAGGTTGCTACCTGTTAGGTGCTAAAAGTACTTGTGCATTAACGTCGTTGGGAGTGCTTGCCTAGATGGTGCTGTCTGGTCTGAATTAATGCTGTGACTGTTGTGTAAATCATCATTACTGTGACTTACCATTTTTTAAAATTTCATTTTAGATTCCAAACAAAGGAGTTGAACTGCTGAAAAAGGATAAAACTAGGTAATTAACTGTTGCTAAAGCATAAAATTGTTTAAAAGAAATATGAAAATAGCTTACCCAGAGTATAGAAATTATACAAAAGGAGTTAGGCAATGTCTGAGATCCAGTTATTCTTTGTTGTATCCTGAGATGAACTGTTTCTAGTGCTACCTGCCCTCCTCCTCAAATGCTGGTGGTTTCACAGCCTCTTCAGGCAATCCTTTCCAGTCCCTAATTAGCGTTGCCTTCCTTCAGTTTACACCCATGAGCAGTTGTCCTGTGCTGTAAGGACTGTTTTTCCTTGCAGCCTTTTGCATATTTCAAGAGTGGGATCTTTCCCTCAACCCTTCCCTTTTTGAAACTAAAGCACAATCTACTTCAGGCTTATCTAGAAAACTATAACTACCTCTTTTTAGGCGTTTCTGGACTCTCTTCAGATTTACAAGCAGGTATTCTTTATTCTTTGCAGAAAGAGAACGTATTCTCCAGACAGCAAAGATTCTCCAAGCGATAAGAAATCTAAGACAGATGCTGCTCAGAAACCTGAAAATGACGGTGCGGAAGCTAAAGCGAAAGAGGAGAAACAAGACGATGCCGCTGAGCCATCGGGCACTAAAAGCAGCGAACAGGCTGACCCAGACGAGCCGAGTTTGCTGCTGGAGTCGGAAGATGAGCTGCTGGTGGACGAGGAGGAAGCGGCAGCGCTGTTAGAAAGCGGCAGCTCGGCGGGGGATGATGCGGATGTCGCCAGTTTAGCTGATGTCACTACCGAAGAAAAAAAGGAGACAACTGATGATGCGACCGCCAAAACCGAGGGGAACGTTGTGGCCAATCCGGCAGCAAAGAAAAAGCTTAAAAAGGTAATTGTATAGTAAGACAGGGTTTTCCACACAGGTACCTAACTTGAATAGCACATGGCAGTGTTCTGTTGCAGAGCTTTTTCCGTGGGTCTTTAAGACACTCGTGGCACACCTGTCTGAAGAGAAATGGCTGTTAAAGTTCCTGTGGAGAAAGTGGAAGATCCCGTTGGATGCCACTTGCACATGAAATGCGTTACAAATCGCTGTTTGTGTTTTGACAGCAGTATTCACTTGTGGGGTTCTACCCATGTTGCTTCCTGGAGGTTTTCTTGCCTTTCTCTCTGCCCTTTTAACACCAGCAGCCAGGGACTGGGTTTTGCCCACAGCAGTTTCTTGTGAGACCGGCTCTGGTTACTCCTGAGCACAGAATTGTGACATTCAAAAACTGATTTACTTGGGCCTTGGGGCTCATTTAGACTTGGACAAAATTGTTTGCATATCTTTATGCTTAGCTGAAAAGGTGGACAGGTCCATTTGTGGTTGGCCAAGGCCCATTTCCAGTTGAGAAAAAATCCTCTGTCATAGGTTATAGGCTACTTGCTGTGAACATTTTTCCTCACCAGATGATCCCACACTCATGCATTTTGGGTTTTATCATGTTTAAATCATATGCAGTTGTGTGGAGTAGCAAAGTTGCAGTAACGTTATTGACTTGGAATGTTGCTTTGCACAAAAGGCACGTTCCTTGTTTTGAACAAAGTGTGCGTGGTTTTCAGTTTGGGGGATTGTTTTGTCAGGAAGTTCATTGCATGGTGTTGGAATCAATGCTGCCAATGCGAATGCACTCATTATTTCTTATTATGAGGGTATTTTTTGTTATAACTGACTCGAAACCCAAACCGCCTTCCTTGAAAACCTGCATTCTTAGCGCACAGGTGTGAAGCTTCATCTGTTTCAGTCCTACTCGGATTGCTTGAGTAACATTTTGGACGAGCGAGGCAGGTCTTGAAGGACAAATTGAAGTGTTTTTCCAGGGAATGTGGAGATGATGTTTCTCTTCTGAAACTTAAGACAGTTGGAGGGGACCGTTTAAGAATAAGCTGACGTAAGGAAACGGTTTTCTCCACAGCGCTACGTGGGTGGCTTTCCGCGGAGCATGGAAGGGTTCGTCACTCTGGATGAGGTTGGTGACGAAGAAGACTCGGATCATCAGAAACTCCGCAAGTCGGGTTTGGCGCTAAAATCTGCTCCCAAAACCGATGAGAGTTTGGCAGAGATCAAGGTCGACAAGATGGAGGAGCCGGAGCAGGAGAATGAAACGCTAGAAAATGGAACCAAACCCGAAGATAATTCGAAGGCTGAAAACGCTGAAGCTTCTGATCCCACAGCAGTGCAGGATGCTGAGAAAAACACCCACGAAAACACAGACACCCAGGACGAGCAGGAAGCAAAGAGCGTCCAAGAGAAAGCTCTCGTTCCGGACGAGTTTCGGATCGGGCCGTACCAGCCCAACGTTCCTGTGGGTAAGGCTGTTTCCGTTCCCCTCGGACACATCGCTGTGCATCGCTGTAGCATTTCTCATTTCATTTGCCTTTTCTTTCTGGCGACATGTTGCCACTGAGCCTTTCATTTTAGGGCCTCCCGCTCTCCCCCCGTTCTTCGCTCCTCCCTACCCCCCTAGTATTTGATTTCTTTTCCCCCCTTATTTTCACGTATTTCTCCATAACACTTTCCTTAGGCAGAAATTAAATTGGAAGAGGTATATTTTAGCAACACATATTCAATTAATAACACAAATCACAATAGTGGTGTTAGTTTAGATTCATACTAAATAACCAGAAACCAATCACAGAATGTTGTTAGTTCTTTTGAAGGAACCAATAAAATGGACCCTTAATTTGAAAGGTTTAAATTTTGTTTTAAAAAGCCTGCACATATTTAGTTACTACCAGGCCCTGGCTTGACTAAACTAAAACAAGGACTTTTAAAGATGAAGCAGCTTTTAATGTAAAGTGAATTATGGTTTTAAGATTTAGCTGAAATGACATATGACATATGTAGAGTAGATCTCTTAGTTTATTTTGTGGTGTTTACTTCTCTAGGTGTGAATTATGTGGTACCCAAAACAGGGTTTTATTGCAAATTGTGTTCCCTGTTCTACACAAATGAAGATGTTGCAAAAAAGACCCATTGCAGCAGCCTTCCTCATTATCAAAAGTTGAAGGTAAGGCAAAAACTTGTTCATTTTAAATGGTGTGATTCTTTCCTGGGGGAATAGATCTGAATGAGAATGGGCTGAGGAAAAAACACAAGGGCTTTCAGGCAGTGGAAATTGGCTTATTCTAGAACTCTACCTGAAGCCAGACATCTCCAAGACTTCATCTGCTGAAAATAATCTGCAGGATACACATGTTAAAGACGGGCTCTAGCAGGTGTTGTAAATTCGGATGAAAGAGGGCGTTGTGATGGAAGGCCAGGCTCAGAAGTAGTGGTGCAGAGTACATACAGGTGACTCCAGCCCTTCCCGTTGGCCCTCTGAGGGCTTTTTTAAACGGGTCAACGGAGCTTAAGATGTTATATATTAAAAAACAAACCCATATTTGCAACTTCTGATTTTGTGAGCGTGTTTTACAATTAATTGGATGAGGTATCACATGATTGCATGGCATGAGTGATAACGCTGCTTTTAAATGCCACCCTGAGAAAGGGAAATCCTACACAATGTAGCCATAATAACGCAGTGCTCACATGAATTGATTTCATACCCGTCAGTGACTGAGCTGAAAACAAACCCGGGGGGCTCTGGAGAAAAGAAGAAGGTGGCGGCTGGGACTCCAAACATTTGCTTTCTCCCTTGGAATAAGGGAGTGATCACAGGGGACCCTAAACAAGCAGGCAGGGCCCTGGGAGGCAGATGGCACAGATAAACGGCACAAAGCAAACACCATGAGCAAGGAGTAGGTCAAAAAGGCAATTCCCAGGCAGAATCCTATAGCAAGAAAAACCCACCTCATCCATCACCCATAGCTTTTTTTTTTTCCCCTTTTTATTTTAATTTTTCCATTGAGGTACCTGATTACAGGACTTTAAAGCCTTGATGTAAAAGGGGAAGGGGGGAAGTAACCTCAATGTATTAACTTACTGAAATGCAACATGGTTTGGTTTGTTTATTCCGTGGCACAAATGCTCGAGTGGCTTTCTAACGTTGAAGGGTGTTAGAATCGGGGAAGGAAGGGGGAAAGATGCACATTTGTAGCACAGGGACAAGGCGCTTCTCCAGCGGGAGCTTGTCACTGTGCGAGCAAGGAAACGGGCTAAACCCATGAACTGACGCTGCTGCCACGTGTCAGAGTGATAACAAACCCCTCGAGTCCAAAGCACCCGTCGCTAGGGAGGGGAGATGGTTTGGCTCTGGCTTCATCAGTGGCAAATGCCCAGCAGGTAGGTGGCACAACCGCTGTCACGAGCCCAAGATAAAACTGCAGTGAATTGCTGTGTGGAAGGCAGGACCGGCGGGGCTGGGAAACGCGTGTTCGGTGACGTATGGATAACGTGCGTCCCAGGAGCTCCAGCGCACGGAGAAGCGCCGGTCTTAGTTGTGACCTTTGCAGCTAAAAGTGACAGATTTTACACCTCGAAAGTTTAATTGTTGATGTTGTGACTGTGAGAAACTCTTGAAATACCTGTAAAATACCATCACTTTCTCTCAACAGAAAATTCTGGATAAAATGGCAGAAGACCACAGGCAAAAGAAAGAAGCTTAAAAGGAAGGACGGATGTAAGGAAAAGAGTGGCTTTGTTTTTAATGTTTATCTTTTTTAAAAGCAGTACAAGTAGTAGGTGGAAATACTGTATTCCTTTTTTGTTTTAGTGCGATACAGTAGGCGTTAGAGGCCTGTCCATGTGTTTCAATGTTGTAGCAAAAAGCAGACGCAGTTAAGTTAATGACAAAATTTGTTCTTAATGTGAGAATGGCAACAAGTTTTTGTTTTGACACTTCAAGCTATTAAAGAAGAACATCTTGCCCCCTGTGCAAAGCTTGTCTAGGGGCAGAAAACTTCAGTCAAGCTTCAGAAATTCTTTCAGTTCCATTCTCAATAAAAGATAAGAAATCACGCTGTATTTTTATTTTACGTAGAACATTCCATAGTTCAGTCTGAGCCTGGCAGGTATTTAATTTAGAGTGCAAGGCTGTCGTTGCATTTCACTTTTGAAAAGTCTTTCAATGTAAGTTGCATTTTTAAATGTTGACCTGCAGTTTCTTTTAATGTCATTGCTGTTATATAGCAAATAGCAACATTAGTGATTAGCTTCACAACTTTGTGGGTTTTTTCTTTTCAAAGCTCTTGATAGATTTTCCTATTCAGCTTTTCAGTGTATTTTTAGTGAGAAGTAAATGCCCGTTCTCCTCTGACCAGTATTATTGCCTTGAGCTCTTCCTGCCTTTCCTTGAATCCGGTAGCTGTCGTACATCTCGAGTGTATTCCAAAGCAGCGCTTGACTCCTGAAATGTACAAAGGTATCTTTGGATTCCTCACATGTCATTTTTTCATACCCGGTTTTGTTAAAATCTGGTTTTGCGTCAAGAACCTTTAGATCTGTGCTCTCAATGTACCTGCACATGGGAGATGTGAGCAGGAATTTGCATGTGTAGCCCGTGTTTATCTGTAGTTTTTGTTATTTACTGCTTATTTGTGAATTCGGATTACTGAAGTGATTGACCAATAAACAAAGCTAGGCAGCAGTGATTTGTTAGAGACGTCCGGCATGTTAACCAGTGTGTCTGCTGAGCTCTTCATACCAACTTCTGCATGTTTAACACCCGTGATTTAGCAGCTTACGCGTAACTTTCCTTTCTCTTCCCTCAATCCTCTTTTGTTTCTGAGCAAATTAAAATGTCACTTGTTAAAACACTGGTAGGTATGTTCTGCTGACAGTTATTTCTTGGGTTTTACGGTGTTTCTGTGAAAGCTGAAGCAGCATCACGTGTGGATAAGAGGGACGAGGGACAATTCTGACACGGTGCTGAGTGGTTTTCCAGTGTAGGAGGCCGAGCCCCGGGGAAGTGAACACGGACACAAGCTGGTGTGTTCTGTGGAAGTCCTGAGAACTTGTCTTGCCCGGTGTGAGGATGCAGCAGCACCACGTTACAAAAAGGGGAGGTGGGCGATCCCTTCTGTGTAAGAATCGAAGTGTAACCTCAAACACGGCAGCAGTTCCTCTGACATGCCAAGCGGCAGCTCCTGGCACAGGCTCTATTTAAACAGCACCTCCAGATGAATGCAGTGACTCACCCTCGCGCTTTTACACACATAAGTTACTGCTTTGTACGTGGCGAAGTCTCGTGTGGGTGCGAAGTCAATTAAATATAAAGCAGTGATCCGGTCTTCAACCTGCTCCCCGGCTTTCCCAGAGAAGGCACAAGGGGCAGCCGCCCTGCACTCTGATTTGTACCCGGCTCCCCGCTTGCTCATGGGGACGTTGGTCCCTTACCTGTCACCAGGACCGTGCTGTGTTCATCAGCCAGGCACAGCACTGGGCTTCGAAGCAGCCGTACGCTGTTTGCCAGTCACCCCTTCCTTTCTAAAGGTGGCGGATAATTTATTTTTAAGGTCTTTATTTTTAAGTTTTCTTACAACATGCAGTTAAGATTAACGTACTAAAATATTACAGCTGTTTTCTTTTTAAAACAGCCTTTGCTTAGCTCTGCGTGCATCGGCCACAGCTGCGCGGTGGCTGTCGGTGCCGCCAGCCTGTGTCGCTGCGGGGCGGAGCGGCAGGAGCCCGTTCCCTCCCGCAGTCCCAGGTGTATGTAGTGCCAGCGCTGCCCTCCCTGCTGCTCTCAGCTCACAGGCCCTCGTGCCGGTTCGAGTCAGATGCCTCTGCATGCATTTTGGAACCCGGTGTTTTGCCTCCCGGCACCGCCCTTGAGGCGGGGGCTCTGCACGCTGCTCTGCACGCGGGTCACCGAATGCTGGGAAGGAGTCTGTTACAGGTGAGAAAGCCACCTCCTGCTGCATTTATCGAAGTAGAGTTGCAGATAATTGCGGAAACACCACTAGTAGAGCAGAGTAATTTTGATCGATTTTTTTTCAGACTGACCCTTGCACGGGTATTTTAAGGGAGGTGACGCTTAGCGGGTGTCTGACGGGCCATGGAGAAAGCTCTTGGGCTTTGGCACAGGTTTATATGGGTCAGTCACCGTTACCAACAGCCCCGCTGCAGGGAGGACGCGTCCCCGGGAACCCGAGACGCCCGGGCTGCGTGGAGAACCTGCTGAAACTGCTGCTGCTCAGCCTGAGAAACCCTCTGGATTACTGGAGGTTACTTATTTCTGCGCAGCTCAGCCCTCAGTAGCTCATTTTGTTGCTATTTCCCACCTTGTTCTTGGGGCATTTTCCTGCTTTCTGGGGCGGGTAGAAGCCGAATTTTGACTCCAGGTGAAGCCAGAGTGCCTGGGGAACAAGGGCCTCAGCTCTGTTACTGTGCTGTCCAGGAGCTGCGCTGTTAGCATCACTTCCACCCTCCCTGTGACGAAAAGCGGGGGAGAAGCAAAGGAGAGAATAAAAAATGACTTTTTTGGATCCATTTTGTAAATAGGGTTAAAGCCTGGGCAGTTAATGTAGACCCCATAAAAACGCATTCCATATCTCCTGTTTTCCAGTATTGAGCCTTAAAAATGCATGGGTGTAGTGCGGAAGCACTCGCTTTGCGGCCAGACGTGTTCCCTTCCCTTTCCCCGGTGCAGCCCGGCCCGGCTGCTGCCGGCTCTCCCGGGCGCTAACGCGGCTGCTGCGCAGCGCCGCCATCCCAGCCGGCGCCACAAGATGGCGGCCGCCCCGCCCGCCGGACTGCGCTTCCCGGCCTGCCCCGCGCCGCCGTGCGAAATGGCCGCCAGGCGGGACTACAACTCCCGGCATGCCGCGCGGCGCAGGGCTGCCTGCGGGCCGAGGCGGCGGCGGGACTACAACTCCCGGCATGCCGCGCGGCACCTCCCCGCCAAGGGCAGTGGCCGGGCGCGCCGCCGCCGCTTCCGGGGAGAGGGGGGGCGGTGTCTATGAGGTCACGCAGGTAGCGGAAGTGACTTCATGTCCGGCGGGCTGCGGCGCTGGGAGGGGAGCGGGGCGCGGAGCGGAGCGGAGCCGGGAGCGAGCGGCCGAGCAGGCGGAGCAGCGCGGAGCAGCGCGGAGCCGGCACCCGCGGCCCTTCCCTCTGCGTGCAGGTGAGCTCAGGCGAGGCGGCGCGGTAGCGGGGGACTCGCAGTCGCGGGCCGGCGCTCCCGCCGCGGGGGGGGCTGGAGGAGCCACCCCCTCCCCTGAGGCGGCGCCGGGCGGGTCCCCCCGCGGGGAGCGGGGCCTGCGCGGCGGGGCCGCCCGTGGCGCCGGCGTTATTGTCTGGGGCTCCATCCGGGTCCTGGCGCTGCGGGGGGGGAGGGGGGCGGCGCGGGGGCTGCCGGGACGGACCCGCCGCGGGGGCGGCTCTTGTGGGCGAACAAAGCGGCGGGGGCGGCGGGATCGCTCCGCCCGGGCCCCGCTGCGGCCGGGCGGCCCCCGGCGGTCGCTGCTCCCCGCCGTGGCGGCGGCGGTTCGATCCCCCGGCGCTGCTCCCCACACCCCGCTCTTATTTATTTAATTCTTTTTAAGCTTTGCTGGCACGCTGCTAAATGAAGTGAACTCCAGTGCAATTTTGAAATGTTTCTATCAGCATTGGCACCTTGAATTTGATTAAAAAATCTATTTATTATACGGAGCATAATCAGTTTACTTGATAGCCGCCACTTGTTAATCTAATTAGATAAAAACTGCCGGCGCTCCTGAGTAATCGCTGGTTAATAAACAAGTAACGCCGCCTGCTGCGGGAGTTGGAAGCTCTGCTCGCTGCGTTCAAACAGCTTTGCTTGAGCTTCAGCTGCCCC
Source organism: Columba livia (assembly GCF_036013475.1). Classification (NCBI taxonomy): domain Eukaryota; kingdom Metazoa; phylum Chordata; class Aves; order Columbiformes; family Columbidae; genus Columba; species Columba livia. The sequence continues at coordinate 18,788,924 of NC_088615.1, read as the reverse complement.
TAAAATCCTACTGTGCTGCTTAATGCAAATATCTGAATTTATCTTTCCTGTATTTTTATTTAAGCGAGGGTGAGGACCTGGGTTTTGCCACATGGAATTAGGCCCCTTGACCTTATCTTCTGGGAGATAAGTAGGAGCGGGTGGATAATCTTCTTTGGAGACTGAGGTTTAAATGCGAAATCTTCAATCCCAAAGCTTTGAGTTTTGATGATGGTTGGTGTAGCGCTCTTTGTTGCAGCAACATGTGGAGAAATGGGTAAATTAATGGACCTTAATGATGTTTTGGAGTAACGAGCTCCACGCTTCGTATAGAAAACATTGAGTTAACCGGAACTCCTGTTTCAGGACTTTTAATTTCTGACTTAATTCCTAAAAGAAAAATCGTAATTTTTTAGCATCTTTCCTTATGTACTTACACTGTTCTTCCTGCATCACCCCCTCCAAAATCCTGCAACAATTCGGTACTGGATCACACCGCTATGGCAGGATTCTCTCTATTTTCCTTAGCGCCACTAATGTTATATTTCCTGTTCGCTAAGGAGCTTGGAGATGCTCTGCTTTCCACCTACGCCCAGATGGCAAGCGGGTTATTTTTATTCGCGTTGGTAGTGTCGCCTGTCGCTGTGTCTTGTTTTTCCGCAGCAGCCGCCTTAGCTGGTGGCTTTTTGCAACACTGGAGCGACGTTTGGCCCTTCTCAGGATCACTTATGGCTGAAAAGCCCGGATCTAATACCGGCAAAACAGGATTAATCTCGTCCTTGCAAGCGAGCACAGAAAGGCGACCGGTTTGTGCCTCAAACCGGTGAAACGCAAAGTGCCCCGTGCAGCAGATTTTATGACAAGTTGCAGAAAACCGAATGACAAGTGAGTGAGGGACTGGCCTGGGGTTCCTGGCTGTTTGTGCAGAAGTTTTTCGTTGACGTGTTTTCCTGTGGGAAAACATGAGCAGACGTAGCGCTTCATCACATAAACTCCAGATGCTCAGGTTGAGCGTCGGATCCTTCTTGAACACGATTATCCGCGTCGTTTCAGCCCAAACGTGAAACCCTGAGCTTCTCTTCCTGAAGCAAATAACTTGTGTTCTACAACACGATTCCACAAATTAACCTTTTAGACAAACAGATTGGGGGGTTTAGTTCTTATTTTTCCCCTTATGGACTTGTCTGGGTGCAGTTCTCTTCAAACAGAAGTTGCCTGGAGTTGGGCCTGAGTACCTGGTGCCGAGTTACTCACCTGTGTCGGTTGTTGGGTGCAAAAAGCCCAGTGGAATATTAACATCAAGATTTACTTCACAAAAAGGGGTGAAAACGCCATTGTTTTTAAAATAAGCCTTTTTAGGCTCTGAGGTCTCTTCTTTCTTGTAGTCTCTCCTGTTAGCTCCCGAACAGCTGAGGTTGCTGAAAGCGATTTCAAGCCTGAATCGGGGCGTTAAACGCGACGTCTTTTCCTGTTGTGTGTTAAGTGCTGCCAGTAATCCTTTGTAGCTTTGTTGAAAGCACATCAAAAAGAACCTGTTTTCTCCTGCTAGAATACCCGGGTCCGGCCCTCATTATTTGTATTTCCTAGGGAGCTAACGTGGCTTCCGTGCTTGGGTTCGCCTTCCGTTTAAGAACCTTGAATAGCGCAGACCAGGCAAGTTACTTTTTCTTCGTGCTTTTCTTAATTGATCGTTTGGATGCGACGAGCCTTTGTCATTAGCAAGAATGCCTTTTGAACCAAAACTTGCATTAATTCCATAGACAGGAACAACTGAAATATAAAGAGAAAACATGAGCTGCTATATGATAAGCCCTTGTACTCTAATAGCAACGGGGGCTGGATTTTGATACTCTTTTCTCCAAATAAGTAGTTTTTTGATGACAAGGAGCTAAAATGTTGATTTGAGAATGAAGTAAAAACATGCAGCTGCATCGTTTCATTGCAAGTGTTTAGCACTAGAAAAGCATTCAAGTCTATTTGTTTCAACCTCTTTGCCTCACATGCTTTATATATGATATTAAAACAAAAAAAGCAACACTGCCAGTATTAGTATCTAAAAATCCTTGGCTTTTCCAGCGTTGATATTTGTACTGAAGCGCAGTACAGGACAAGCAGCAGCCTTGTCTCATTTACTTCACTGCACAAATAAGATTTTCAGTTAGAACCTGAGCTTGGGGCTCTGAACTCAGGGTTCTGGCTTCGCACCAGCTGAGGGAAAAGCTGCGGTGCTGTTCTTATGGCAAAGACTCAGCCTAAATGTGGGTTTTCGTAGGTTTTTGGGTGGAACGGAACACGCTGCCGGCTGTACCCGCGTTCCTGGAGTGCAGGACGGTGCGATGTCGGGTGCGGGACGCGCAGAGACGCACTCCAGTCGTGACTCAGCCCGTGTTCATCAGCGGGGCGAGAGGAAAGCGGTTCTGCTGTTGTCTTTCCCTTCTCGGTCAGCGGCTGTTGCTAACGAGGCGGCTGTGAGGGCCGCGGTGCCAGCGAGGAATCGCTGCGTAAGGGTTTCTGGCGAGGTTTCCCAGCGTGGAAGTTGGTTCGTATAATCACGGAGAACATGGCGGAGCTGTATTTGGGTACGATAAAAGTCACGCCAAAGTCTCTCCTACAACGGGTGTCCTTGGAAGTTCTCCCAAAGTATCACCCACCTCCAGACACAGGGGAATTGGTTGAAACTCGGCTGGGAGCTTCAAACGTATTTTGGAAAACAGATTTTCATTTTGCTTCTTGAACGTTGCCTTAAATATTTTCCACCTGGCAAGGACAAATTCCTTCTGGTTTTTTGTTAGTTTGCGGTTTTGTTTGGTTTTTTCCCGTCACTTTTCATTGGTCTGGTGCTTGGCATTGGCTGAGGTTTAATTTGGGAAATGAATTTGTCGCTTGAATCAGCGTACAATGGAAGCAGCGTTTGTTGTTCTTGTTGCGATCAGCAAAGCTCTGCTCCGTTTACTTGGAGCCTTCCTGGAGCCTTTAGGCGCAGCCTTCCCTTAGGCCAGGCTTATGCCAAAGCAGGGCGATCAGCAAACCTGCACAGCTTTACTGACTGCATTTCTTAATTGCAGACTTGAAAGGCGCAGCCATGAAAGACCCGAGTCGCAGCAGCACTAGCCCGAGCATCATCAGCGAAGACGTGATCATCAACGGTCACTCTCACGAGGACGACAATCCCTTTGCGGAGTACATGTGGATGGAAAATGAAGAGGAATTTAACCGGCAGGCAAGTGATTTCCCTCCGTAAATACCTTGGGATGCACTTTACCGTTTTCTAGCTGAAGGGAGAGGTGCTGCGGCTTAGCAACTGAGTACCAGACTGGGAATCCTTTATGGACAGGGTTTTTAGATAGGCTTGCTAGAATAATGGTCCATAAACACCTATTTTTGTAACCTTGCTAGAAAATATGGGATGTGTGGCCTGTTCTAATGCATCCCTTAATTCCCTGCTCTTGTGAGAGGAAGGAAAGACCATAATTGACAGACTTCATGTGGCACTTTGGAAGGGACAGGCCTTGCTGGGCTGCAAGTTTGACAGGTGCAGATGTGCCGGTTCGGAGCTGCACGCGTCCCCGTGTGTACCTGTCCCCTCAGCGTCGCTTGACAGAGCTGTTAGGTGACAATCCTTTTTGTTGCTTAATCCTTCGGTGTCTCACAGCTGGCCTGGGTTGGGAGCCGTAACTTCATCTTCCACCTTGCGTCTGGCCCACGTTTTTTCTCCCGCAGCGGCTGGAACAGCCCCTGCCCACCGCCCCTTTCTTAATCAAAACTTGGGTTTTGTACTCAAGTAGCTGCTTTCTCAGTGTGGCTGCGCTGGCCTGAGCTGGAACGGGCAGTGGCCGCCGCTCGCTCCCGGTGCTGCCAGCAGGGCGCAAAGCTCGTCCGAAATTCAGCTTGCTCAGGAAATCTGAACTCTCGTCTACACGTGCCAGGATGGTCTCGGCGTCGTTTCCTGTTCGGTGGGTTTTTTCTCCCGGGGCCTGCGCTGTGGTTAGCGGCCGGGGCGCAGCGTTCTTGGGGAAGGAGCTGAGGGTTGTGCCGTGAATAAACTGTTCTTCAGGTCTGGGCTGTTTTCGGAGCCGAGGGAAGGTGGGAGCGTGGGGGGAGAACGGTCGTGTTCAGGCAGGCGAACACCACACGGCAGCTTGAGCGAGTTAAACTCGGGCTGGAAAACACAGGCAGTACTAACGTCAAGACATTTGGGGAATTAAATGTTATTTTGTACGTGCAGAGCTGCCGTTGGAGGCACCTGGAGACGCACAACCACCTACCACAAAGCCGGGAGCGGGGCAAGCCCTGCTGCAGTACAAGCTGGTGGCTGCGTGCCCGCGGCTCTGCAGGACGGGCCAGCGCTCCCGGCAGGGACTGGCTGGGCCACTGTCCTCGCTGGAGCGTTTTACTGCGGAAATCACTAAGTGGGGTTTGGATGGTCTGGGCAGTGGATCCCAACCTGCGGTGATGAGTCCCTGTTCCCAAAGCCCTGTGTCCTGAGCACCAAGTGGGCTGGTAGGCCCCAGGACCTGGATTTTACTCTGGAGTTAGCTTGTTTTGATTTGGTATTTGTGGTGTGTAACTGAATTTCTGCTTCAGGACCAAATTGGTTTCAGAGTGAAGGTTACATAGGAAAACTCGTTTGAGCTTCCATTGGGTGAATTTTTAAATCTGTCCCGAATCATTTTTCCGCTCCCTCATGTCTGGCAAGTCATTCACACCAGCTTCAATTTCCTCGCTCTCCGCTCTTCAGCGCCGCGATGCAGTACGTGGAAAATCCTCCACAGCTTGTTTACCCAACAACCGAGCACAACTTTCCTTTCAGCTTTGCGATGCCTGTCAGTTCTGCATCGCTCGATTTGTCCTGCTTACAGTGCAGCAGGTCCAAATCCTTAACGACGGCTGAGATCACGTGGAGTTCCTCAGAAGAACGATGCTGGTGAGCGCAGGGACGCTCCTTGTTCCAGGTGACGGGCACAGGTTGTTTTTCCCAAGAACCTTGCAGGACGTTTTTGCGGGGAGTGTTCCTACCCGCAGGTGTTGTCCCCGCTTCCCTTCCTCATACTTGCAGTGGGCTCAGTCCAGACTGGTTGGTACAACTGAGATTTTCACTTGGAACCAAGATTTTCCTCCTCGAGCTCCTGGGTGGTTCTCCTGCCATTCCCTTTTAAGCACAGCCCAAGTTCCTGGGCCAAAGCACTTTTCTACCTTAATAAATTCAAAAGCTGCTTGCTTGTTCTCCTGCAAGTCCTGTTGCATAGTGAGAAAGAAAATCAGCCAGGAACACAAATTTGGAAGGAAGACACAAGCTCTTGTTAAGTTTGTTGATGAAGTTTGTTGATCTCGTTGTGTAGATCGAAGAGGAGTTGTGGGAAGAAGAGTTTATCGAGCGCTGTTTCCAGGAGATGCTGGAAGAAGAGGAGGAGCACGAATGGTTTATTCCAGCCCGTGACCTCCCGCAAACGATGGATCAAATCCAGGACCAGTTCAATGACCTTGTTATCAGTGACAGCTCATCACTGGAGGATCTGGTGGTAAATTCAGTTTCTCGTCCTATTTCTAAAACTTGACATGTCTCTTTGTCCGAGGCTGATTTTCTGTTGTTGATAATGTTGTTAAAATCACACGCGGGCTGAGACTCAAACCGCGCCTGGCGCTGGTGGAGGGGAAATGTGGGACAGATGGGTCAGGGATGTTTCCTTGAGCGATGTCACCTATTCCGTGGTTTTCTTCAGAACCACATGGTGCCTTTCTTAGCCTGTGGCATAAATCCAAGAGGTTTTGGGTACGCGTAGCATGTTACGAAACAACGGCAGCGAGCGGAGCGCGCTGACCCTGTGACGTGACAGGACTGCAAAAGTTTAGTTCGGCACCTGTCAACACTTCTGTGTGGGGTGGGTGCGAGCTGCGTTCTCAGGTCTGATTTGCATCGTGTCAACCACGGCAGATCTTTGCCTAGAAATCCTAAGGGGAAGGGGCTAAATTGTGATTATTCCCCTCTTTCTTGCTGTATCACACTTAATCCAGAGCTTAACTAAAAGGAAAGGGCAGCTAGTGAGTGTTTCCTCTGACAAAACACGAAGTTACCGGTACGTAGCGCAAAACCCACACCGACACATCGCATGGCTGCTGTGAAATTCACACGCAAACCCCTACTTTTCTGAACTTAAACAGCTGCCGGCAGCGGTTTTAGGCTAAATGAAGCACACAAAAGCCTCATCCTCCATTACTTGAGCACAGAGAGCTCGGTTTGGAGGTGCTGCCTGCCCACCTGTGGCTGCAGGACGCGGTGGAGCAGTTTGCCGAGTGGGAGAACAGCGTAGTCCTGGCATAGAAATTAAAAAAATCAATTCAGCGCTCGTGTACATGAAATTCCAAGGAGTGGCCTCAGCTCCGGGAACAAGTCTCCTCTTGCTTAAATAAGCAAGAGCTGAAAACCTCCTGGCACGTTTTGACAGCTCAGCTCCAGAAACAGCCCTTTCAGCACGAGGCAAAGTTGCCGTGTTTGAGGCGTGCCTGTGGGTTTCTTGTTTGGCATTCCCTGAGCCCTTATCTGCCTGAAACGTGCAGGAAAGATGGATAATTCAGGTACTAGCACAGAGGAGTGGGCTTCTCTAGTGATTAGAGAGACCTTTGGCACACGCAGAACCCCTGTTGTGTACCTGACTGTTACTCTAAACTGTTCCACCTCGAATTGTATTCAGCTGGAAAATGGACCACGGCAAAAACGATTCATCTGGCCTTCTGTTTTTCCCTCCCTCAGGTCAAGAGTAATCTGAATCCAAACGCAAAGGAGTTTGTTCCTGGGGTGAAGTACTTAAATATTTGAGTAGACTGGGCCCTCTCTTGGTGGATGTAGCACAATTTCCACACTGTGAAGCCAGTATTAGAAGATTTAATTGTAAAAGCTCTCTCTTCTTGTCACTGTGTTACACTTATGCATTGCCAAAGTTTTGTTAGTCTTGCATGCTCAATAAAAGTGCTGAGACTGTTATTAAGTAAAAACCTGTCAAAAGTGTAATGGATCCATCCTTGGGCCTGGCTCTGCGGAGGCGGCAGTGAGGTAAGAAGCACCAGTCAAGTTGAGCCTAAAGTACCACGTTCATCAAACCTTCTGCAGACTCTGTCTTTTCAAATAGGATTTGCTGAGGATGGTCTGTTTTTACCGAATGATGTGTTAACTGGTGCTAGTTTGCACCCTGCTAATGCCTTAACTTAAAAATGAAAGCGAGGATATCTGATTGTTATGCAAATTAGCTAACTTTCCTTTGAAATATTGTTACTAATGTTAATTTTCCCCCTTAAAAAACTTGCGTGCTCCTTGGAGGCAGCACAAGCTTTAACAGCGATTTTACAGACCTGTGCAGAGTCGTAGATCTCAGCTACTGAACTAACACCCGCGCGGCGGGAGGAAGGAACCCCCGTCCTTTGCCCTGCGGTATCATGTTCCAAACGCTTCACTTCCCCATGACGTTAAAGGAGATGTGAGTTTCATCACGATTTCTTCCAAGAACCCGGTTCCGTACATAGCACTGCCTACGGAACTTTTAGCGTACTACTTTATTAGAGCTGGATTTAACAGAGGAAACCCTAGCGTTAGTGATTTGAGTGGTGCTTTTCCCTTGCTTTGTTTAATCATCACTACACAATAGTCTACAGCACGACGACTTTTTTTTGTTTGTTATTTTTTCCTTTTAATAAAGCTAGAACAGTTTTGGCTTCTTAAACTTCATATTCGGGTAGGTTAAGCTGCCATACGTGTTCAGTGTGAATAGTGTTTAAGTTGAAAATATTGTAAAAAAATTATATTTTTTCAAAAATATTTAAAAAAATAAAATAATAGTAGAACCGATGCGGTGCCGTCTCGTGAATGCGCCTCTCGCGTGGCGACGTGGTGGGCACGGTGCCCCTCGGGCTGTTTGTCACCCTCACCCCGCATGCTGCGCCGAGCTTGGCCTCAGCTCTTTTCTCTTTTCCTCTCACTTTGTGCGTTGGTTTGTGCGTATTTAATCCCGGTTTGGCTCGGCCGCTGCTGGCACCCCGGTGGTGCTGGTTCTCAGCGGACGGCGCTATGTAGAGCAGCGGCTTCGTAACGTTGTCAGGCCCCGCCGTTAATCTTGGTTTTGTTGTTTCTAAGCTCTGGGTGAAGCAGATGGGAGCGCTTCAGAAGTGACGCGGTGCTGCAGAACGGGAAGAGCGAGACAAGGCTTTGGCGCGGGTGTTGTGACCACGCTGGGCTGGCTCCGGGTGGAAGAACCCTCGGGGGATTCAGTCAGACCAACTCGTTTTACTGCTGCTCTGCAAAATGCTGATCGCAATCATCTCGGGCTCCTTCCTGAGCGCCGCCTTCCCCCTTTCTAACCTGAGATCCGGCCTTCCTGGGAGCAGCAAAACTATCCTGGGGTTTCCACTGCCTTGGAAACAGTTTAGACTCGAGCACCTGGAAGACTGAAGTTTGGGAAATAACATACTGCTGTGCCCCAGCCTATTTTCAATTGGGGTTGGGGCTCCACCAGAGCGCCCCAGCACAGCTGCAGCCAGGCTGTGATGAACCCTGGGCCTTTGGCCACCGAACGCTGGGGCTGGGATCCATCTGCTTGTGACGTGGCCTGGCCGTGGGTGGGGGTCTCACCTTCTGGGTTTTTTTCCCTGCTGTATCCCGGCCAACTGCGCAACATGGGTGTTTATTGATGGTGTGAACTTCCCGTGGTGTCTGTGGGGAAAGGGCTGGAGCACAAGTGTGATGGAGCGGCTGAGGGACCTGGGGGTTCAGCTGGAGAACAGGAGCTGAGGGGAGACCTTCTGATCTCTGAACTGCCTGAGAGGAGCTTGGAGCCAGGGGGGTCGGGCTCTGCTCCCCAGGAACAAGCGCCAGGAGCAGAGGAAACGGCCTCAAGTTGCGCCAGGGGAGGTTGGACATGGGGAACAATTTCTTCCCCAAAGGGCTGTGGGGCATTGGAACAGGCTGCCCAGGGCAGTGCTGGAGTCACCACCCCTGGAGGGTTGGACAGACGGACATGAGGTTCTCAGGACATGGGGCAGTGCCAGGGGTGGGTTGTGGTTGGACTCAATGATATTGAGGGTCTCTTCCAACCAAAATGATTCTGATTGTATATCCCTCGCAGTCCTCACCCTGCTGGGTTTGTGTTGGTGGCACAGTGGCGCTGGTGCTTCGGCTGTTCTGGCACAGCTGTGGGTCTCGCTCTGGCGCCGGTGAGTGAGCTGGGGGTGGGCAAGAAGCCAGGAGGGGACACAAGTGACCTAAAGGGTGTTGCACGCAGTGTGAGGGGCAATGGGCACAGACTGAAACACAGGATGTTCCATCTGAACATGAGGAGAAACTTGTTTGCTGTGAGGTGCCAGAGCCTGGCCCAGGCTGCCCAGAGCGGGTGTGGAGTCTCCTTCTCTGAGACATTCAAACCCCCTGGACCCACCTGTGTGATCTGCTCTGTGACCCTGCGTGAGCAGCGCTGGGGATCTGCAGAGCTCCTGCAACCCAGCCAGGCTGGGGTTCTGGGTTTCTGTGCCAGCAACAAACCTGGGCCGGCAGCAGAAGAGGGGGGCTCATCCCCGGCAGAGCCTGGCTGGGCACTGCTGTGCGGGTGGGAGGCAGTGGGTGGTCACGTTTGCATCACTTGGTGGTTTTGGGGGGTTATTTTTTCCCTTCTTCACTTTCTCAGCTCTTTGTCTTGACCCAGGGGTTGTCTCGCTTGTCCTGTGAGTCCATGGCTGTGCCAGTGCGGACAGAGTGACAGGGCCGTGCAGTGCTGGCTTCAGCTTCGGGTTTTAATGCAAAGCCCAAGCCCAGAACTGGGCTTGACCGCTGTCAGCGAAGCCATTGGCCTTCGCAGCACAGAAGGGACGAGAGAGTGGTGCAGGACGCGGCAAAAACACCGGTGCAGCGAGTGGGCTTGAATTTTTAATTTTTATTTAAATTTGTGATCTTAAAATAGGCATCCTAATGCTGGTCTGCATTCTGTGCCCTGCACAGAGCCCACTCGGGCCGCCGGGTCACCCTGCCCAAGCCAAGGCACGATGCGGGAATTCCCGGTCCCGGCAGGGGGTTTGTGGTTCCGAGGGCTCTGGCTGGCTCTGGTGATGGCTAACGAGCTTCAGCAAGTGCTGAACGAGTCTCAAGCAGCTACAGCTTGAGGTGGAGCAATGGCACAGGGGGCGATGGTCCTCAGGAGCTGGGGATGTCCCCAAGAGCCACCTTTGGGTCTCCCCAGCTGTGTGTCGGAGCCGTGCACCAGCAGCCTTGCCTTGGGACTTGGTGGATGCTCCCGAACCCCGACAGCCCTGCGGGAGCTCGGCTCGGCCTCTCTGCCCAGGGCACGATCCCTCCCCTCGCTCAGACCTTGGTGCACACCGAGACCCCGTCCGCCGTGTCCTGCGCGTCTGCGGCCGCCGCGCCGCTGCCCCTCGCCCGGGCCTTAAACCCGGTGAACACGGGGCAGATGGGCACGTGCCGCAGCCAGCGGCTCCTCCGCACCACGCTCATCCCCACCGGGAAGTCGTAGCTCCTCAGGCTGGCTCTGGCCGCGCTGTCCGCGTGCGCGCCCGCCTTCCACTGCACCAGCCCTCGCTCCTCCTGCGTCCCTGCGGCAGCCGGCACCGCGTCGGCACAGACTCGGCCCCTGGTGTGCCCAGCGGCAGCCCCCTCGCCCTGCCATCCCCTCTTGCAGCTCTGAACCAAATTGAATCTGCCCCAAATGCCCCGATTCCTCCCCTGGCTCCATGTGCTTTAATTACCCGGGATGGTGTTGTCCAGGATGAAGGCGATGGTTCCCCCGACGAACATCTCCGTCGTTAGCAGCACGGTCAGTATCTGGTCCAGCTCGGGGACACCTGTGAGAGCGCAGGGACTGAGCCAGGTTATGATAAGCTGGATTTGCTTAATTAATCGTTGCTTGCCCAGGGTGGGCTGAGCCCATGAGACCTGCCCTTGTCTCTCCCTGAACACCCAAAATCAGGGCTTTTCATGGCCGGTGGGCACCTGTGTTAATGGCCTTGGGGTGCGAATCCAGGTAGTTTGGCAGCGTCAGCCCAAAAAACATGGCGAAACCCAGCACAAAGAGGTTGCGGGAGGAGTTCATGTCCACGAACTGCAGGTTGGAGAGGCCGACGGCCGTGATCATGCCTGCAGTGGAGACGGCGGCTGCGGCGTGGCCGGACTGCCCAGCGGCGTTCGAGCCCGACCCGAGCCCAACCCAACCCCTCCAAGCCCGTCCTGCATCCCTGGAGCCCCGAATCACGGGGATGCAACCCAGGGCTGATGGGGACAGTGCTGCGGGTGTGGGGGCGGCTGTGGCTGCATTACCGAACAAGGTGCAGAACATCCCGCCGAGGATGGGGTCGGGCAGGGAGGCGAACAGCGCCGTGAACTTGCCGATGGTGCCCAGGATGAGCATGATGCCGGCCCCGTATTGTATCACCCTCCTGCTCCCCACCTGCACCGAAACACCAGCAGTGGGTGGTGGCACCCGGGCCCCCACCCAAGGGGGACTCCCCCGCCCTGTACCTTGGTGATGCCCAGGACACCGATGTTGGGGCTGGAGGAGGTGGAGCCGTTGCCGGTTCCCAGCAGCCCCGCGATGATGCAGGAGATGCCTTCTGTGAAAATGCCCCTGGGGAACAACGCAACCAGGCTGGTCCCCACCGCTGCGGTGTCCCTGCCCGCTGCCCGGGCTGTCACCACAGTGACAGGGACCGCCGGCACTACCTGTTGATGGCGTGCACAGGGGGAGCAGGGGCTCCTGCCAGCCGGGCGCAGGAGTAGTAGTCCCCGATGGACTCGATGATGCCCGCCAGCGTGGCACTGAACATGCCCAGCACGGCTGCTGAGGTCACCGTGGGCAGACCCCACTGACCTGCCCGGGGCAGAGTGGGTGTCAGAGTGGGGGCACCTTGACCCTCTGGTGCTGCCCAGTGCCACTTTGGGACCCCTGGGGTGCTCCTGAATCCCGGTGATCATCACAGAATCATTCTGGTTGGAAAAGCCCCTCAGGATCATCGAGTCCAACCATAACCCACCCCGGCACTGCCCCATGTCCTGAGAACCTCATGTCCGTCTGTCCAACCCTCCAGGGATGGTGACTCCAGCACTGCCCTGGGCAGCCTGTTCCAATGCCCCACAGCCCTTTGGGGAAGAAATTGTTCCCACATCCAACCTCAACCTCCCCTGGCGCAACTTGAGGCCGTTTCCTCTGCTCCTGGCGCTTGTTCCTGGGGAGCAGAGCCCGACCCCCCTGGCTCCAAGCTCCTTTCAGGCAGTTCAGAGATCAGAAGGTCTCCCCTCAGCTCCTGTTCTCCAGCTGAACCCCCCAGGTCCCTCAGCCGCTCCATCACACTTGTGCTCCAGCCCCTCACCAGCTCCGTTCCCTTCTCTCAACTCGCTGCCAAAACTGACCCCCGGCGTCGCAGTTTGGCCTCCCCAGTGCCCAGCACGTGCTGCACCAGGTTCCCACACCCCCCAGGACACACGGGTTCTGGGGACACCTGCACGCTGTGGGGCTGCCCAGCACTCACAGGGGTAGGGGACCCGAAACCAGGGGGCCACGGACAGGATCTCCCCCCGGGCGTCCGTCCGGGCCTTGTAGCCGTACGCGTCGGGCTGGCTGGGGAAGACCCCGGTGCGTGTCAGCACGTAGCAGAGCAGCCACACCACCATGATGGCCAGGATGATCTGCGGGGCAGAGATGCATCCCCCATCACTTGCAAACCCATGCATGGAAAAACGGGGGATTTTTGGGGCTCCCCTCAGGAGCCAGCAGCTCTCAGCCGGTCCATACTGGGAACAGCTTGAAGATCTGGACACGGAGCAGGACAAAGCCACGGCCACGCCGGTAGCCGGGCAGGCGGATGGTGATGTGCCGCAGGTACTGGGCAAACAGCACAATCAGGAAGATGGTCCTGGGGTGGGGAGAGAAATTAGGTCCCTTGTGGCCCCGGCGTGCCCCTGGCTGCAGGGGGACACCCCTGTCCCCTCGTCCCCCGTCCCTGTGCCGTACAGCGCGGCGATGCCCCAGTGGGAGCCGGCCCGCTCGCCCGCTGCCTGGAAGACGGAGAGTCCGATGAGGGAGACGGTGGGGGTGACGGTCAGCGGCCCGATGTAGCTGAGCAGCGCCCCGGGGAGCCCCAGCAGCCCAATGACCACCTCCACCAGGCTGGACACCACGATGGCCCCCTGGATCTGCAGGGGAAGAGGGGCCTCAGCATCCCGCTGGGGATTTTGGGGTCCCCAGGGGTGGTGGTAGGGGTACCTCTCGCATGCGGGGCTGCCACACGTGGGAGGTGTTGAGCGGCAGGGTCCAGTTGCCGTAGATCTGCTCTGGGGATGGAGGGGGGTGAGGTGGTCCCGGGGATGGGGGGGACCCGCTGAATGCCCCCGGCAACCCCCCTGCCCTCACCTTCAGGGGGGCATTGCCACTTCTCCAGCGCCAGGATGGACTTGGCGGGGACGAGGAAAGCCAGCGCGCTCGCCTGGAACAGGGGCAGCCTGGGGGGGACGGGAGGGGGACGCCTGTGCCCATGGCCCGGGGATGGGCAGGGGGTTCCCACCAGGGCTGCGGCTCTACCTGATGCCCACGGTGGTCTGGATGAGGGTGGTGATGCCGACACAGGTGAAGATGGTGCCGATGAGGTAGCTGACGGTGAGCTGGTCCTTGCCCACGCACAGGCTCTCGGCCAGCAGGAAGGGGACGGCGATGGTGCCGCTGAAGCAGGTCAGGTAGTGCTGGGGGGCATGGGGGGCTCAGCGGGGCTGAGGTGCCGTGGGGACGGGGGGCTGGGGCTCTGCTGATGGGAGGACCCCCTTCCAGGCCGTACCTGGAAGCCGAGCAGGATGCAGAGGTACCAGGGGGGCACGTCCTCGATCCTGTAGAGCATGTCCACCTCCGGCCGGGGGGGCCCCTTGCCCGTCCCAGGGTCCTGGTGTGTGGGGGGCACAGCTCAGCCCCAGGGACGGGAGGACACTGTCCCTACAGGCAGGGCAAATTGTCCCACGGGACCCCCTGTGCCCTCAGGGATGGGGGTCCCTGGTGCTGGTGTCCATCTGGTGCTGTGTTGGGGGGGTTGGGGTCCGCACCGTGCAGGGGTGTCCCGGTACTCACCCTGCCCGCCGCAGGCAGCTCCTTCCCAGGGGGACATGGGGGGGCAAGGGCCGGGTTCCCATTCTGGCAGCGGGGCAGGAGCCAGGTCAGTGTTGTCCCGCGTGTCCCATGGGAACGGGGACGGGCTCTGTCCCGGGGACACAAGTGCCACCGGGCCACGGCTCAGCACACGCGGCCGTCACCTCCCCAGCACCAGCTCTGCCCCCGAGAGGGGTCTGGTCCCAAAACCCACTGTCCCTGTGCGATGGTTTGTCTCCAGGGGGGTGGAGGGGGTTCCCAGCAGCCCTGGGGTAATTGGGGCACCCCACAGGTGCCAGCAGGGATGGAACAGCCTGTCCCAGCCTGTCCCCATGCCCCCGGGCTTCCCTGCAGTCCCCAGGCTCACCCCATCCTTTGCCAGCCTCAGCTGCACATCGTGTCCCCAAGCTGGACCCCATCGGGGGTCGGTCTCCCTGTCACCCCCTTCCCTCCCCACTGCCCCAGGATGCGGCCGAGGAGGGGACAGGTATGGGGACAGAGGCTGTGTTCACCTGGGGCTGAGCCAGGTCTCCCGAGCTGGTCCCCATCCTCCAGTGATGCGACCCTGGTGGGGATGTCACCGCACGGGAGGTTTTATGGCCGTGGGAAGGACTTTAGTCACCACCTGGGCCGGGGCGCGGGCGGCGGGCGGGACGGCGGCCATTGGCTGCGGGTTGTGAAACCGGGAGCGCTGCCGCGGGGACAGATCAGCTATTAACTGCTTTAATTCGGGCTGGCACCGCCACGGGGCCGGGGCGCTCCCGCCACGGGCATTGTGCAGTCAAACATTAGAGCCGGTGGGTTACAGAGTAATTCCTGTCCCACGGGAGTCTGGCGGCACCCGCGACCATTGGCATCATCCCAGGCACCGACGGACCATCGTGCCGGCGGTGACAGGCGATGCCAGCACCGTGTCCACCTCCCATACACGTCGGCTCTCCCTGGGGACGAAGTCAGCTCCGAAGGTCGCCGGGGCATTAAGCATTAACCGCGCTGGGGCTACAGCTCGTTCTGCAGCGCCTTGGGGGGGGCCGGGCCCCCGGCCTTGCCGTGGGCACAGGCTCCCTTGTCCCCATGGCACAGCAGGTCCCGCAGCGCGGCCGGGCCCCGCCGGTGCGCCCCGTAGATCTGCGCCTCCCCACGCTCGCCCACGTAGCCGTGGCACATCTTGGACAGCCTGTGAGGAGCCACGTGTGGGTCCTTGTGCCACGTTCCCCTGCCACAGCAGCGAGGGGACAGTGCCTGCCACCCCCCCATTGCCAACCCCACCCCAACTTACCTGCCCGGCCAGGGTCCCCCCGTCACCATCACGCTCATGGGCTCCTGCCCAGGCAGCCCCGGCCCTGCCAGCCGCTTCTCCCCATCCAGCTCCTGCACCCCGTAACTGCGGGGAGAGGCAGGGGTTGGGGACACCCCGGTACCTGGGGACACCCCGATCCCTGGGGAGACCCTGCTCACCTCTCCCAGCCCTGCGAGCAGCTCCTCTCCAGCACCTCCACGTAGTCAGACTCACTCAGTGCCTTCCTGCCCCTCTTCCCCTCCGCCCTGCGCAGCTGCTCCTCGATCTGGGGTGAAAAAGGGCAGAAACCGGCCACTGAGGATGTCTGTGTCCCCAGGACCCTGCTCCCGAGGGGACACAGTGTCTGCACCGCCTTCCTTGCGGCTCCGCCACTGAAGCACTCTTGCACGGCGTGGTGAGGCCATGAGTAGCTGTAAGGGCTTCACTGACCCCAAAGGGCTTTTTTGTGGTGCCGCAGGGGATCTGACAGCATGTCCCAGGCTGGAGCATCCCCGGAGGGCTCTCACCCCCAGTTTTGGGGTGCCATGTCCCCGATCCCCACCTGGAAAGCGATGGCATGGCAGGCGTCACAGCGCAGAGCTTCAGGCATGTGGGGCGAGAGCCGCTCCTCGGGGCTGAGCTGGGGCGCGGGGATGGAGCGGGATGGGGCGCTGGGGGGGTCCCCACACATCTCCTCGGCCCCCGTCCCCACCAGCAGGCCCAGGGCCAGCCACGCTGCCAGCGCCGGCCGCATCCTGCCGCAGTGCTGAAAGCACCGGGGCGGCGGGGGGCAGCTATAAACCCACGGGCGGTGATGCGCGGGGATGCACCTGCATCCGGCTGATGCCATCACAGCCGTCCCCAGGGCGTCACGGTGGGGGTGGGGTGTCCCCAGCCAACTGTCCCCTCTCTGAGAGGTTTTTGGTGTAATTCAGCCCTGTAACATCTGACTCCTCTTCCTCCACCCAAATGGTGGAGGGGTGGATGGTGTGGACCATCCTGGGGTGGGGGTTTGGGGCTCAGGGCTGGGATTTGGAGTTCAAGGCTGGGGTCTGGGGTTCAAGGGCTGGGGTTTGGGGTTCAGGACTGGGATTTGGAGATCACGGTTGGGGTCTGGGGTTCAAGGCTGAGGTTTGAGGTTCAGGGCTGGGGTTTTGGGTTCAGGACTGGTGTTCAGGCCTGGGGTTTGGGGTTCAAGAGCTGGGGTTTGAGGTTCAGGACTGGGATTTGGGGGTCAGCGTTGGGGATCTAGGCTGGGGTTTAGGGTTCAGTACTGGTGTTCAGGGCTGGGGTTTGGGGTTCAAGGGCTGGGGTTTGGGGTTCAGGGCTGTGTTTTGAGGTTCAGGGCTGAGGTTTGGGGTTCAAGGGCTGGTATTTGGGGTTCAGGGCTGGGGGCTCAGTGATAAGGTCTGAGGTTCAGGGCTGGGGATCTGGGCTGGAGTTTGGGGTTCAAGGGCTGGGGTTTGGGGTTCAGGACTGGGATTTGGGGTTGGGAATCTAGGCTGAGATTTAGGGTTCAGGATCGGTGTTCAGGGCAGGGGTTTGGGGCTCAGGACTGGGGTTCAGGAATCCCTGTTGACCGCAGTATCCCCTGCTGCCCCTGGGGCCAGGGAGTCACCCCTTGAGCGCTCCAGGACAGACAGACAGACCAACCGCAGGATCACACAGAATCCCAGAACATCAGGGGTTGAAGGGCCCCTGGAAAGCTGATCCAGTGCAATCCCCCCATGGAGCAGGAACACCCAGATGAGGTTACACAGGAAGGTGTCCAGGCGGGTTGGAATGTCTGCACAGAAGGAGACTCCACAACCCCCTGGGCAGCCTGGGCCAGGCTCTGCCACCCTCACCACGAACAAGTTTCTTCTCATCTTTCAGTGGAACCTCCTGTGTTCCAGTTTGCACCCATTGCCCCTTGTCCTGTCACTGGTTGTCACTGAGAAGAGCCTGGCTCCATCCTCCTGACACTCCCCCTTTCCATATTGATCCCCAGGAATGAGTCCCCCCTCAGTCTCCTCTTGTCCAGCTCCAGAGCCCCAGCTCCCTCAGCCTTTCCTCACACGGGAGATGCTCCACTCCCTGCAGCATCTTGGTGGCTGCGCTGGACTCTCTCCAGCAGTTCCCTGTCCTGCTGGAACTGAGGGGCCACAGCTGGACACAATATTCCAGGTGTGGTCTCCCCAGGGCAGAGCAGAGGGGCAGGAGAACCTCTCTGACCTACTGACCACCCCCTTCTAACCCACCCCAGGTACCATTGGCTTCCTGGCCACAAGGGCCCAGTGCTGGCTCGTGGTCATCCGAGTGCCTCAGCTCCCTGACAGGGCCGCGGGAGCCGCTCACACCCCCCTTTACAGACAGTACAAACACGGGATGGATCTGTAGGATTTAATGCTCTTCTCAGCATTTTTATTACTATTTTAGGGAGACTGTGCCACAGCTGTGGCTGGGGGGCTGGCGGTGACCGGGCCATCGTCCCCCTCTGCCGACCAGCCCAGGTCACCCTCGGCACAGGACAGGGAAAGGGGGGCCATGCAAAGGGATCCCTTTGCTGACCAGGGCCCACGACTTTGAGCCCCGCTGGAGCTGCCATATGCTCGCACCGGAAAATACCCTTTATCTCCCAGTTTCCACAAGGAGCCGGTGAGGTCCAGCCGGCGCCCGTTGCCCCTCAGCACCACGGGCAGGGGGTCTGTGGTGCTGACTTTGGGGTTGAAGCCTGGCTGCTAGTGAAGGGACACGCCAGGTGGGTCTGTCCCCACTGAGAATTGTCACATTGGGAGCCGAGGTCCCTTCTCGGGGCTGGTGGGGGGCTGGCCAGGGCCGGGGCTGGCCCGCATCCCCGTGGGGATGTAGTACAGACCCTCCAGGTACCCGCAGTCGGGACCACCAGCAGTGGGTGGCCCCTCACTCTTGGGAGTGGGGCTGAAGGTCCCTGAGAAGCTGGGGTTTTCGGCAGCCGGCAGCTCGGGGTGCACCGGGGAGGGGGCAGCAGGCGGTGGGGGTGCCGGGAGCCCTGGGAAGCCGCTGTAAGGCACATAGGGTGGAGCATAGACCCCCGGGGCCATGACCATGGGGTTGAAAGGAGCCTGGTAGAGCCCAGCGTGCGATGCCACTGGTGGGATGAGCACCTCCAGGTACTGCCCCGTCTCAGGGTCGTAAAGTGTTTTCAGCTGGGGCTGCCGCGGTGGCTCCATGTAGTAGCATTTCCCGCTGTCGGGATCGACGAGCATCCTCCGGTGCGTGGGCAGGTGGGGGGCGAAGGGCTTGGTGCGGCTCTGTGTGCTCTTGCTGCTCGGTGAGGGGCCGTCGGTTCCCCTTAGGAGATGGGGGGTGTCCTCGGGGCGAGGCTGGGGCTGGGCTGGGGGCAGCAGCACCGGGCGCTCTGCGGACACCAGGCCCTCGGGGGGACGGGGCAGGGGGGCATCGGGGCCCTGTTTGCTCCAGGGTGCTTCCCCACCTGGCAGGGTCCCCAGTGGAGCCCCAGATGGGTTGGGGACCAAAGAGGAGCCAAAGGATGAGCTGGCCATGTTGGAGATCGATGGGTGCCCAAGGGATGCGGGGACTGGGTTGGTGACCAAGGGGGACCCAAAGGATGAGCTGGCTGGGTTGGGGAGCAAGGGGAAGCCAAGTGATGAATTGGTCAGATTAGGGACTGAGGGGGTCCCAAAGGATGCACTGGATGGATTGGGGACCAGTGGGGGCCCAAAGGATGCACTGGATTGATTAGGTACCAAGGGGGTCCCAAAGGACACATTGGCTGAGTTAGGGACCAAAGGGGACCCAAAGGTTGCACCACACAGGTTGGGGACCAAGGGAGTCCCAAAGGATGCGCTGGCTGGGTAGGGGATTAGGGGGGTCCCAAAAGACTTGTTGGTGGGGTTGGAGACCAAGGGAGCTCCAAATGATTTGCTGGCCAGGCTGGAGGCTGATGGGTAGCCTAAAGAGGAGTTGGTCGTGTTAGGGACCGTGGGGGCACCAAAGGATGCGCTCATTGGCTGGGGGACTGAGGGAGCCCCAAAGGATGTGCTGGCTCGGTTGGGGACTGTGGGGGTCCCAAAGGATGCGCTGGCTGGGTTGGGGACTGAGGGCGTCCCGAAGGATGTGCTCGCTTGGTTGGGGACCATGGGGGTCCCAAAAGACCCACTGGCTGGGTTGGGGACTGAGTGGGTTCCAAAGGACGTGCTGGCTCGGTTGGGGACCATGGGGGTCCCAAAAGACGCACTGGCTGGGTGTGGGACTGAGGGGGTCCCAAAGGATGTGCTCCCTTGGTTGGGGGCCATGGGGATCCCAAAAGATGTGCTGGCTGGGTGGGGGATTATAGGGGTCCCAAACGACATGCTGTCTGGGTTGGGGACTGAGGGGCTCCCGAAGGACACACTGGCTGGGTTGGGGACTGAGGGGGTCCCGAAGGACGCACTGGCTGGGTTGGGGACCATGGGCAGCTTCGGCATGGGAGAGGATTTGGGGGCTCTCACAGGAATTGCTAAGTAGTTGGAGTTCTCCGCGGGCAGGTATGTCTCGGTGTCCGCCGGCCACTTCGCTGAGTGCTCCCAGGCCTCCCTGCGCTCCGAGAGCTGCCCGGAGGGACCTTCATCACCGTCCCCGGCTCGAAAGGGGGCGGCGGGGGGGCTGGTGCTGCCGGCAGAGCCGCTGCTCCCTGCCGACCCCTGCTCGCCCGTGGGTGGCTTCGGCGCGCCGCTCGCCGCCGCTGTCCAAGGCTGTGGGTGCACGTTGCCGCTGGCCGGGGGGACTGCTCGGGGGTCCCCGCCGTCACTGCTGCCGTGCCGCTGCACCGCTGACCCGGGCCCCTCAGTGGCACAGAGCCCGCCGGTGCCACCGCGGCCACGTGCGTCCTGTCCCTCCGTGGGAGCGGGCGGCGGGAGCAGGACGGTCTTCTCGGTGCGCAGCAGCGCGCTGCTCTGCGCCGGGGAGGCGTCTGCGGCCGCCGGGGACCGCCGGCCCACCAGCACATGGAGGTGGGTCTCCACGTGCGGGACGCCCTCGGCCAGCGGCGCCCGCGGCGGCAGCCTGAGCTCGCTCCGCTCCCGGCGCGGGGGCGATGCGGCGGGGCCCTCCGCGGTGGCCGGATCCCTCCGCGTGGCCTGGACCCTCGTGATGTGGACGGGGGAGCCCTGCTGGGGCGCGGCTTGGCTGCCGGCGAGCTGCGCGGGACCCTCGGCGTGTGCCGGGGCCACCTCTCGGCCGGTGGCCGCCTGCACGTCCCCGTCCCCTGGCTGCGGCGCCGTCTCCCGCCGGCGGACCGAGGTGCAATGGATGACGAGCGGGGCGGCCGGCGGCGGCTCCCCGCTGCTCACCGGCGCTGCGGTGCCGGGGGATGCGCCGGCGGCCCCGAAGCAGAGGCTGTAGCTGCTCTTCACCAGCTTGCGCACGTCCCGGGGCTGGGGGACGCGCCCCTTCCCCTTCTCTTCCGTCTTGGGGGGCACGGCCGGCGGGGACCCCCGTGCCGGGGTGCCGGGGCTGTGCGGCCGGCGGGGCACGGCCGGTGGCTTCTCCTCGCGCGGGCCCTGCGGCACCAGCCTCACGTCCTGCGCCCGGGAGGTGAAGAGGCGGCGGGGCGGCGCGGCGGGGCCGTCGGGCTCCACGGGGAGGGTTTGGGGGTGGCCGGGGCGGATGGCTCGCTGCCGCAGGCTGGGCCACGGCCTCGGCGCCCTCTCAAACCGGGGGGCAATGTCCAGCGCCTTCCCCGCATCGGGGGGGGGCTCGAACAAGGCGCGAGCCCGCCGGTAACGGATCCGCTCTGCCGCCGGTTCCTCAGCGACGCCGGGCAGCCGGTGACCCCCCAGCACCTCCTGGTACTTCATCCTCTCGTTGAGTTCGTTGAAGGTCTTCTTCAGCTTGCAGACGCTCTCCCTCGTTGCCTCGCTCAGCACTACCCCCTTGGTGGGACGGGTGCTGGCGTCCCCCGCGGCCACCGCGGCCACCGGCATCCCGCCGCCTCGCAGGTCCTCGGCGGAGAAGCTGCAGTCGGAGCGGGACAGCGAGCTGGACTTGCCCTCCAGGCCGTCACCCAGCAGGTCGGTGCCGGCGGAGGACGGACCCGAGGAGGTCGAGCTGCCCCGCAGCCCCTTCTGCTCCATCTTGATCCTCTGCTCGTACTGCATCTTCTTGGCCAGGACGTTTTTCACCAGGGACGAGGCCGCCCTGGTCTTGCTGGCATCGCTGTCCAGGGAGGCCGTCTTCATGAACTGCTTGTAGTTGAGCCTGAAGTCCTCTCCGATGGCCCTGCCCTTGCTGGGGGGCTCCTTCCTGGAGGGGGGCAGCGGCTGGGGGGCTGGACCATCACCCCAGGGGCCAAAAGCCGCCTCCTTCCTCTCCTTCCTCTTCAGCAGGATCTGGCGCTTGGGGACCGTCCTCTTCTTGCCGTGGCCCTTCCTGGCCTCCCCGCTCTCCAGCTCCACATCCACGCACTCGAACTGCTCCTTCCCCAGCAAGCCCAGCAGCTCCCCATCCACGCCGGTGGGGAAGGGCCAGCCCACCCGGCCATGGAGGGCTGTCACCGCGCCCCGGGTCTCACCGCCGCCCGCCGGCCACCGCCGCGGCCGCCCGCCGTCCTCCGACAGCGAGTTGGAGAGGCTGGAGGAGGTGTGGGAGCTGCACATGTCGAGGTGGGCGCCGGGGAGGCCCGAGAGGCTGCGGAAGGCCCTGGCCGTCAGCGCCCGCACCTCGCCGTCCAGCTCGTCCGAATCGCTGGGCGTCCCGCCGAGCATCCCGCCGGGGTTCCGCGGCCGAGCCGGCTCCGCGGCCGTGCTGGTGGCAGCCTGCCGGTCCCCGCCGAGGGCACCCATCCTGCTCCCCGGCGCCGCGCTATTCTTAGCCGCGCTGGACAGCTGAGCCGGCCGCGGGCGGGCGAGGGGGCCGGGCGGTGGGGGGACACCAGGGGCTCCCGGAGCCCAGCGCCCCGGAGCAGCCCCCTCGGCACAGCCGCCTCGCCGCCCCGCGTCCCGGGGGGGCGTCCCCTCCTCGTCCAGAAACTCCAGGCAGTCCTTGAAGGTCTCGGTCCCCTCGGAGCACAGGGCGGAGTGGTAGGAGGAGACGGAGGAGCCCGACATGCTCTTGGCGAGGTCGTCGCGGGGGAGGCCGGGGAGGTGGCCCTCCTCCTCCGACGCGGACCGCTGGCCGTCCCCACCGCCGCGGAGCCCCTCGCCATCCGTGTCCGCATGGGGCAGCAGCACGGGGTCCCTCTTCCCGCGGGGCATTGTGGCAGGATGACCCCGGGGCGTGCCAGCCGGTGCCAGGGGACCCTCCTCGGTGCCGGGGACGCTCCGTCAGGGACGCCGGCTCGACCTTCTGGCTCCGTCGCCGTGCGGGCGGCTGGACGCGGCGGGACGGGGCAGCCCCTCGATCACATGGGCCCCAGCCAGCGCCAGCCCGGGGGAGGCGATGCCAACTGCGTTGCGGAGATGCCACTGCTGCCCCCGGCTATAGGGGTCTGCCGGGGGCTGCCAGCCCTGTCCCACACCCCCTCACCCCGTGTTGCAGCCCCCCACGTCCACAGGATTGGTCCAGGGTGTCCCTGTGCCCCATGGGGGTAGCCGGGCTGTTTCCCCCCGCACAGCGGTGTGAGGGGTCCGGGGGGCACGGCGGGGCCCTGGGCTGCTGCTCCGTCCCCACCGCAGCTCCTCTCCCAGCCGTGCCGCAGGGACAGCGTGTCCCAGGGGCTGCCCCCAAACCCACCCGCCCCCAGAACCAATTGCGGGTGGCCAGGAAGCAAAACTCAAGGCTGCAAATCAAACTGGCACCGAGCACCTCTGGGACTCACAAGAGCTGAATGATGGACGGCTGCTTTTTGCCTCTTTCGGGGGGACCCAAAGCAAGCAGTGGGGCACCCGGCATGGCAGCAGGGTCTGTGCAGCCTGCCGGCCCCAACTGCTGCAGCGGAGCTCGGCCCCGGCTCCCGGGGGATTTTTGCAGTGAAGCAGCGGTAGCAGGTGCTCCCCGGCACTGCCAGCCCCGGAGCAACCTGATGCCCAAGTCAAGTGGGTTCATACAGAGACTAAATTTAAACCTTGGCAAGGAAAAGGAAGAGAGGAGAGCTTCCCTGATCGCCAGGCTGCTGCTTAACCCTTTGCTGCTGAGCAGGGCTGTTCTTGCCGGTGGCATTTGTGGCCATGGGGAGCAGAGGGGACCTGCCTTGGGCACAGTGGTCTTGTGCAAGAGAGTGTGTGTGGGATTTCAGATCCCCGACTCCCTCCAGCCTGGCTTTGCAGGAGCCGGTGGGATGGAGGAGCTCCCCATGCTGCCTGGGCTGCTCGCAGCACCCCAAAACCTCGGCTGCTGCTTGGTTCCTATGAACCACCCTATGGTTCCCAGGCAAGGGGACCAGAGCTCAGCCTGGCGCTCCCGGAGCGTCCCCAAGCCCAGGACAGCAGCCTGGCCGGCGCCTCCTGAGTCACCGCTGGCTCTGTCCCCTGCACAGCCGGACCTGCAGTGTGGGGGATGCACGGACCCACAACGGGGGGAACGCAGCTCCCTGGGGCTGAGCTGCCCCCTCGGCCCCCGGCTCGTCCAGACCCCAGAGAGATGCTGTGTTGCTCTCCCTCCCGCACCGACGGTCACATCCAGTGACCCAGCGCTGGTGGAAAAGGGATGTTGGTCCAGCCGGGGTCAGCGCTGTCCTGCTGAGCCCCCCGGGTGCATGGGGGCACCGCGCTGGGCGAGGAGCGAGGGCAGAGACGGCACCAGGGGAACACGGGCTGCGGGACGTGGTGACGCTGTGGATAAGGTAAAACAATCAGCTCACTGAGCTCTCCCTGGACACAGAGGAAAAGGTCCTTGTGCTGCTGCCCACAGGTCCTGCTGTCCCAGCGGCGGGTACAAGGCTGATTTAGAGCAGTGACTTGCTAATTGCTTTAAACCTTCGCCTCTTTCCCAGCACCCAGCACAGCTCTGCTGCTGCTGTGCCCTTCTCTCTGACACGGTCCTGCCAGAACCGAAACAGTGTCAACAGCTGCCACAAGTGGGTGACAATACCGGAGGCTGTGAGGGCGGTTGGAAGGTACCGCCGCACACCCGGCTGTTCATCCGCTTCCTGGCGCCCGCACTGGGGACACGGGATGGCCCCGCACGCTCCACAGTGTGGCTGGTTCCTTCCAGCATCCCCGAGGCCGCCGGGAGCAGGTGTGTGGTGGGAGCACAGAGGAAACAGCCCAGGCGGTCTTGTCACACCAGGGCTGCTGGTGACACACTGGGCAAGAGACACTCCTGTTCTGCACCTCCTGCTCCTCGGGGACATCCCCCTGCTCGGCATGGATCATGATTTCCACGTGAAGAAGAGAGAGGAAGGCATGGCAGAGATGCCCGGGGTGCTCCTGCCATACAATACGACCATACAATGCTGACCAATATCTCAGGGTGGGTGTCAGAGGATGGACCAGACTCTGTTCAGTGGTGCTCAGCACCAGGGTGAGGGGCAACGGGCACAGACTGAAGCACAGGAGGCTCCATGTGAACATGAGGAGAAACTTGTTTGCTGGGAGGTGCCAGAGCCTGGCCCAGGCTGCCCAGAGCGGGTGTGGAGTCTCCTTCTCTGAGACATTCAAACCCCCTGGACCCACCTGTGTGATCTGCTCTGTGACCCTGCGGGAGCAGGTGGGGCTGGGGATCTGCAGAGCTCCTGCAGCCCAACCGGGCTGGGATGCTGTGATTCTTTAGGTTAAGAGGCTGTAAACCAGTCTTCCAGGTGCAGAGGGAACAGCCTGTGAGTCACAAGCACGTTACAGAAGAACGGGTGGACCCAGACTTGCTACTTAAATACTGATTTATATTTAAACCAGCATGATACTGCCTGTAGACTTAACACCGCATTTGCTTATTAACTTGTTCTTTCTGTGCCAGCTCCGTGCCTGCACCTCTGACCCAGGACCAGCACCCGGAGGGAGCGACACAACCTCAGCCTCCCCTGGCGCAACTTGAGGCCGTTTCCTCTGGTCTCGGCGCTTGTTCCCGGGGAGCAGAGCCCGACCCCCCCGGCTCCGAGCTCCAGCCATAAGGCTCCCCCTGACTTCGTGTCCCCGCCATGTGCGATCGCTCTGCGCCGGGGGCGTGGCCTGAGCAGACCCCCGCCCCGCCCACCCGGAGGGCGTGGCCCCCGGCCTCTGCACCGCGGGAGAGGCTGGGGCCTCGCCCCCCGGGTGGGCGGGGCGGGGGTCTGCGCAGGCCACGCCCCCGTGAGGGGCGGCAAATAGCGGCCGGCCCGGTCTCCTAGCAACGCTCGCGGCCGCTCCCCCCCTCCCCAACTCGGCCTCTTAAAGGGGCCGCGGCCGGGAATCCCCCAGGGTCTATTCCGCAGCCACGGAAATGTCAAGTCTTCATGAAAACTAACTAATTAATTCACTGCCTACCTATTTGCAAGCCCCCGCTATTCCCGGGGAGCCAAGGGAAGCCGACCTTCCAGTCTCATCTCCTGCTTCTTAGCTGCAGAGAAGCCTCTTACAGCTCCTGCGTGTCCCACAGGTGCTCTCCCACCCCCTAAAGCACTTTGAGATCTTTGGGTGAAAGGCGCGATCTATGTCAGGTGTAAAATACCCCGTACGAACTCAAGCTCCGCACCGGACGTCACGTAAATCCAATGAAGTCGTGGCGTTGTCACTTCACAGCCATAGGGGTGGAACAGGAGCCACGGGGAAGATACCAAACCTGCAATCAAGCCCAACCACTGTTACCTATTTCAAACCTCTTCTGCAAACTGTTTTAATATATAAAAAGTAACCTTAAAATAATTCTGCTTTTTACACACACTCCCATGATGTGCTCAAAACTGGGCAACAGCAGAACGAAGGCTGCCTGCCACCTTATTGATGCAGAATAATAAACCCAAGCGTTTTTACCCCGTGTGTCACTACAACCCCATTTCTCCTGGTGCTCTTTCCACCCCCACTGACAAACTCTGCTCCGCTTCCCCAAGTTCTCCTACAAAGCTGGGAACAACCATTAACATGAAAATGCTACTTTAATGAGTTGTTATGTTGTTTTATAATTTTTTTAACCCCTTGCTTCTGGTAGAAGTAGGTGGTAGTATGTACAGTCTTGCTAGAAAGTTGGGTAACCCAATGGCAACTAAACCACATAATTTTTGGTAGTAATACAGCTAGTGCATTTACCTGGAGTAACGCTGTTCCCAGCAGCACAACCATCCTCAACCTGCCCTTCAACGCCCAGTTTTGTGAAGGAGGATCAAGAAAAACAACAGGACACTACGACATGGAGCTGTTTCTTTGCAATACTGATCTCTACAGTGAAACATTCAGAACTGCTCAACAGAGTAAAAATATGCTACATCAAAACCGTACCAGGAAAAGCGGGACCCCTGTAACAGCTGGAGAAGAGTCGGCAGATAAAAATCAGAATTAAACAGCCAGCTTGAAAATACGCCACTGGAAACAGATGAGAAAATAAATACGGGTGTCCTTTCTCCACAATCTGGCAGACATGGCAATCGGTGCAATTCACAGACTCATCTCCTTGTGCGATGTCGCTGTCGGCATCTCCGTGTGTCGCCTCGTAACGGAACAGAAGGGGCACGGTCCCGGTCAGACCAGCACACGGTCCCGGTCAGACCAGCACAGGGTTACGTCCCTGTGACAGCCCGGAGAGAGTGGAGCTCACGTGTTCACCTTGAGCAGGTGCCCAACTCTTCTGAATTCAACACCGCGTGTTACAATCGAACGGAACCACGGCGCCTTCCACCTGAATCCCCACCGCAAAGCGCTGCAGAGCCAGCACATCGCTTGCGCTTCATCCCGACGTCATCCGGTCGAGAGAATTGTAGGTCCATAGAAAATACAGAAAGCCAAGACATGTGCGTGCTGTCCCGGGAAGCACACAGCGTTTGGACGGCAGACAAAGCACGGACGAAGACGGGTTCCAAACTGCTAGTGCCTCCCACGGAATTAATTTACAAAGTGCCACTGGTCCTTGGAACCAAATCTAGTGTACAGTATATATTACAGCAAACACCGGCTCTGCAGCTGGTGCCGGCCCACCTCTGCACTTTATGCAGAAGGAACTGAATATTCAGACTCTTTACAAGAAACTCCTTCGCTTTTTATACAAAGAAAAATAAAAACATAAGTTAAACCAGCAATAAATAAAACTACAGAAGGTGTGTGTCCTGCTCAGCCCCCTTTGTGCATCCCGATCAGACTGGAGAGCTTCTCGCAGTGCTCAAGTTTCAGTGATTCCGCTTTCTGTTTTAACCGCTCGTCTCTGTACAGCTTGGCCAAATTGGACAAATCAGACTCTGAAAGATGAAAAAGAATATATATATATATATATATATATATTAGGATAAAGCCGTGAGTCTGCTTTAAAAAACAGTTTCTCAGTGCTTTGTTTTCCTCATGGCATGGGGTTTTTTAATTCACTTTGCTTCAGTGAAACTGGGCATGTTAACCACGGCAAGAGGTTTGCCCAGAAGGCAATGTAACTGTTTGGTCTAATCAATTACAGGAAGGTGACAGAGGGACTCCTCTGAAAGGCCTCTGTGCCCATTCATTGACAATCGCAAATGTACTTTGCATATTTTTCCCCCCTTCTTCTCAAAACTGAAGTAATCCCATTGTTTAAATTATTTCCCCCCAGTAACTGAGAGAAATTCCTTTGGCTGATTAGCTAGAGAAGTCTTAATATAACTGTGTCCCTGAAGAGTAATTTAGATCCAGGATTAGAGGCACCTAAGAGAACAGCAGCGATTCGCTTCTGAAAAGGTCAGAATTCCCCTAAGCACGGGCTGCCTGGTGACAATTTTTCAAAGAGCTTTTCTGTATCTTACAAGCCCCTCATTCTATACAACAATTCAAAGTGGAAAGAGCTTCAACAGGTCCCTTCACGCCTGACATCCCGTGTCTCTGTCCCACTGAAATTTAAACCGTTTGACCCTCCGCCTCTT
Source organism: Columba livia (assembly GCF_036013475.1). Lineage (NCBI taxonomy): Eukaryota > Metazoa > Chordata > Aves > Columbiformes > Columbidae > Columba > Columba livia. Next base: position 18,760,648 of record NC_088615.1, on the reverse strand, counting down.
CACTGAAAAGCTTCACACACCGACAGGCACCAACAGTTCCTTTTAGATCAGGCATCAGTTTTTAGGGTTTATAATTTAAGTGCCACAAACCACAGCAGACGCCACTTTTAGACACTGTCCTGCTGCGAAGGCAGGAACGGTGACACAAGTGACGAGACACGGATACATCCGTTGCTGTTGAAGTTTTAATTAACGTAGTTGGACACCAGGTAACACTTTTCAAGTCATAAACTCAAGGACTTGAATAAAAAGTCAATCTGTTCTTACAGAACTAACCTATGTTCATTTTGCTGGTGCTTAAGAGAAATGCACCCACAGTGCACAAAACAAACGTACATTCAACACACAAAATAAACCAAGCTGACCACATGAAGTTAAACACTTGAGAATTAATGGACCCAGTTATGGAACAACAGCTAAGAACTGCCTCAACGTCTCCAGAGAACTTCACAACGCTCCATCTTGTATTCGTGGTTTATTTTTACAAAGCTGCCCGGACTAAAGTTAGCACAGCCTGGGCTGTGTTCATTACCTGCTCGCTGGCCCAGGCGCTAATCAATCTGAATTTTCTTTTTTAATTACAGTGGTCTCTTCAGGCTGCTGCTTATTGTGGACCTTGTAAATACATCTGCAGATGTGAGACTAATAAAGTCTCTACTTGGCACTCAATCACTTCCCCCTTGTCCCACTACCAGTTCTGGGGCACCGCACTCCTTGCTCAGTTTTTGGGAAGGAGAGAACATGTCGACTTTCAGTCGCACAAAGTCAATTCAAAGGCTTTTTTCTTTCTGTAAGGAATAGATTCTATGTCTAAGGCAAGCCCAGGCATGAAGCTACACTGATGGTTATTAATAGCCACATTCTACCTCGGCGCTGCTCCTGCCAGCACCCATGCTGAGAGATCACAAGCCAAACACACCAAGAACTAAGGGATTGTTTGGGCTTTTCTGGTCTCATGTTATGGGTTCTTTTCCAACTTCCAAGTCTATATCTATGTATTTCTCTTTAAAAGAAAGATTAGTAACTTTTATGCAACACAGAACAAAATAGTCTCTGGATGAAAACAAAACTTTTCCCGTCCAAAACCTGTTAGCAGTTTGAGCCACAACACTGCGCTAGGTCTGGCACGGGATTGAACGAGTCTTGTTGAGAGCACGTGTGGCTCCCATAATGATGCAACGGGTGAAGAAACCGTCAACAAGCGCAAAGTCAGGTTTTAGTAGCGTGCTGAGGACCCTTTGACACTGACTTGACTCATTTTAAGGCGATGAGCTCTTCAGAAAAATCAGTCACAACCACCCATCTTCAGCTAGCCCTTGTCATTTGATTGCTGTTCTTTTGTACTGCTACGGACGGAGCAGGATTTGCTCTATTTTAAATGAACTAGAAGAGTAGTAATTAACAAATAGCACAATATGGGGTCAAAGTACACGGCTTTATACGTGCCACTTTGACTTTGGACTGATGTAAGAACTGTGACCGGTCACGTTTTTGTGTCCTCCCTTTCCACATTCAGTTGGTTTTAAAAGCTAATCTTGACTATGGTAAAAAACACGACCTCAAACTCAGCTAAAGATAGAAAATGCAAATAAGCGCACCAAAAAAGCCCAGAAGCAGGCTTTTTGAAAACTGATACTGGTCACGCAGTCCACTGCGAGATCACCAAAAGCACCCGAATAGGGTGCCGAAGTACCAAATAGGGCACGGGCTGTGCTGATGAAGGTCTGAAGAAAAACTTGGATCTTCTCGTGGAACCAGGCGAAGCAAAAGTTATTCTGCTCCAGCAAAAGAAATGTGGAACAGGTGATGTCTCGAGAACTTTTCTAGCCCATACAACCTGTCAGAGCTAGACAAGGTGGGAGATGACACGTTTAAAGCATCATCACTTAGAGCTACTCAAGCATAAACACTGTGTGGAAACAAAACGTCTCAAATGGTGAAATCTACTTTCCGCTTGTCTCTCAGAATCAACTGCAATTAATTTTGACAGACCCACAAGAAGAGCGAATTCAGTGCTCACAGAGATGTGAGAAACACCAGCTCAAGGTCTGAGATGTTGCACGCGTCGGAAAACGAGGCTAAAAAGGGCAGCGCTTTGTGAAGCACAAGGGCCGCTGGGTCAGAGGTGGGAACGAAAATCACTTACTTTGCTGTTTCTCCTTCCAGCAGCTGGTCTGAATGTAGTCTATGTAATCTTTTTCGACCGTTTTCTCCAGCTCTTGGAGTTCTGCTCCTTGATAATTCTTTTCAAAGTTTTTATCGACATAGTAAGGCACCTGCAAGTTCTCTGTTTCTCTGCTTATAACGTGGCCTATGGACCTGTGAAAACATCGTGGAGAAAGCAGTTTAGCAGTTCAAATATAAAGAAATGGAGAGGTTTTTCTCCACGTTACCGTTTCCAGAGGACAGGGTTTTCAACACCTCCTTTACAGCTGCTTTCTGCAGGACTGCAGCTCCCTCAGCCACCCAACAGGGAAATTACAAGTCTCGGGCAGAGCAAACTGCACGTTACAAACACAATTCACTCGGCCCCGCTCCGCGCCTCTAAAACCACAGCGAAAATTCCTAATACTTGGACACATTTACAAAGAACTGATTCAGAGCTGACGCGGTTCCTTCCGAATACTGTGTGTTCTCACAGCTCGGTCCAGACACTTCCGAACCACGAGAACAAATTTTATCTGTGGACGGAAGCTCCGTTCGCTTTCTTGTGGTTTTGCTGGTAGTTTCTGGCAAACTAGGTCCAGAAATCCATGGGAATTGACAACAAATATAGAGATATAGGCAAGTCGTACAGCCCAGTACTGCATGATGCAATTGGTTCTGGATTTTCTTGGTTTCTGGATCCTTTAGCAGAAATAAGAATTCGCAGGGGAGATTCGACTTACACTTTCCTTTAGGGTTTTATAATCATCAGCAAGAGAAATGGGGCACGGAATATCCCAAATAACACCCTGTAGGTAGAATCAGCAACTCGGACACAGCCACTGGATTCAACTGTTCTCTTCTAGTGCATTTCCTTATTTGAGCAAAGATACCCAGGCGTTTCTTTTTCCAAACCGCTGCCCAGAGAAAGAGGCAGGCGGCCAAAACATGAGGGTTACACTCTACTCAATGGAATCCAGTTTGCCCCTTCTGTTTCCTGGACTCCCCTTTTTCTTCTCTCTCACTATTTCCCAGAGGTGTATTCTTGCTTTATATAACAATTGCTGCTAGTTTTTAGGCTTTTGGGGGTTTTTTAAGGATATGGTTTAGGGAGACAGGCTGTGTACAAGGCCTGACTATCTCAAATCAACAGCAGAAGGGGAGGTGGCGAAGCAAAGTGGGAGAGATTAGCTGCCCCGGGGCAGCGTGGGAGGTTTCACACCCTCCAAAAAAACCAAAACAACAAACCCAAACCAAAAAACAACCAGCTTCTTATGCTGGGTTTACACACTGACATCTTGTGGTAAAACATGATAAAGGGCGAGGGGCGGCTGTGACAGCAGAGGGGATTCGGGTAGAAACTGAGGCTGTTTTGCTGCAAGAAGGGGAGTGTTCGGAGCGCTCTGCTATTGCTCTGTACAGACGGAAAGGCTTTTATTTATTTCAAGGCCTTAATGATCGGTGGAGTGTGACAATTCTTCCAGTGGAATCAGGGGTTTCAGAGCAGATTTGGATTTCTATCAAGTGGACTTCAGGTTTCAGGGCAGATTCGGATTTATACTGTCAACTGCACGCTTAATTTCTTCCTGGCTTTACGTGGGACCCTCGGCACGGTCCCCAGTCCTTGGGCAGAGCAGGGCTGAGCTACACCCACATTCCTGCTGCTGGGCCGCTGCGCAAACCCATTTCACACCAGTTGAGAAACGCTCCGGGCTCGGCGCCTCTGTTTGTTCAGCACACAGGAATATAAAGCACGTCACAGTTAAACTTTGCAGCGGTAAAGCTTATTCTCAGAGGCTGTTGGTATTTCCTTATTTACAAAATGATAACACTTTCTAGAAAGAGCAGGACAGAACACTAACGTGCATTTCGCTATCAAGCCCAACTTCCGTCTACCTCCTTATCGCAAACACCCAAGGCCAGAAAAATGTGGCTTTAAATGACTTACGATTTGTAGAATAGGCTGTAGGGTGGGTTAGTGGCCATCAGCTGAGTTATAACCGACACTATTATTATGATGAAAACTGGCATCAACTGAATAAATGCAGAATATGAATTCTGAAAAGAATGACAATAATTAGCGGACAAGGAAAAGCACAGACGGAAAAGGATACATCTGTTCACAGAAAGCAGTCTATCATAGATCAATGCATTAAACGTAAACTGAAAGGAAAATGAGAGGAAGCACTTTCAAATTTTGAGAGGGATGACATTTTAATTTCAAAACAACCTTTACTAGTAATCTCAGAAAGCTCTTTAAAGCCATTTTCTTCCAGTTATATTTTCATGACATTTCTTTCAGCTTCAGCTTTGTCCACAAGGCGACAGATTCCCAGAGCACCGAGCTTGTCAGGGACAATCCAAACCAAAGGAACACATTGCAAGTCCCATTTATGCCCCCTGCTTTGCGCACATCTTCTGAAGTTTGCCACCTGCATCCTTAAAAATCTCCATCTCTGCTCAAACACTGGCTAAAATATCTGAAAAGTAAAGGGTTAAGAGACCACACACAGTGTAACGTGAGGCAGGATGGATTTGGTTTTTTGTTTGAATGAATTTGGTAGAACAAAAGAGTGGAAAAAAGTATTCAAGAGAAAACACAGATCTTTATTTCTGCTCTTCACTCGATTTGTCCAAGGGAGGCAGCACGTGTGTGTGTATGCCGGCAACAAATGACATCCTGTGTCTCATCTAGAGGTTTCAGTTGGTAGAAAAGTATCCCAGACCCATCCTGCCCCGGGCTGGAAAAAGGCCCCTGCAGCACCTGGCCAGAAACCACGTGTGGGTTTACTCAAGGATTAAATACGCCACGAGGACAAGCCAGTACTTCTGTATCTGTTATCAGCCCATATTGGGACTAACTGGTGTTGCACCAGAGCTTGCAAAAAGCCAGGACAACCATTTGAGGATAAACCCTGAGCATTTAAGCATGAGAAAGTCTGTCCTGGCTTCAGATGTGCAAGTGGACCCCTTGCTCTGGTAAAATATCAATATTTAAGCCCAAGAAATCGCCCCTTCTGGCTACCTGTGGCCTGTTTTCTTCCTCCTCCTGCTCCTGCGTCCACACTCTTTCATTTCGGTGCCTCCGCGGATAATAGTGCGCGTCTCTGGCTACATTTGAGAACATATGGATATTTCCTGTTAAAAGAAGCCAAGAGAGAGTCGTGATTTTCACCCTGTTGAAGCGCTCACCTGTATTTCTCAGAGCTTCTAGTTGATTATCCACGGCCTGAATTACAGCTGTGAGACTGGAGATTAAAAAGTGCAAACACGCCTCAGATTTAAATGTCAAAATAATATGTCATTCCAAAAAGTATACCAGAGAAATGGTAAGGTTTGCCCCCAAGCTCATCTTCATTTAAATCAAACTGCAGCAACACGCTATGAATCTTATTATTGTATCTCATACTTTAATATTGGTTTTGTCACATTCACTGGCAAGGCTGTAGCTTGTGTTGCATCCCAGGCTCTAAGCAGGAAAGTGTATTTGCTTCACCAGACCCAGGCCATGAATTATGGCTTCTCATAATTACTGAATATGGTCTTCTACACTCATTTCTACCTTCTCTTCCTTCATGTTATTAATTGTTTCACTTAATGATTTTTATAATAAGGGAAGAGATTTAACAAATGAGTTAAAAAAAAGGTACAATTCAGGGTTTCCTTTCCTGCACCCTGAACGCAGTGGATTTATTTTTAAAAATTCTAAACTGAGCAAAGAATTGCACGTGCTGCTTTGATTTGAAGTTCCAATTCCAATTTTATCACCACATGAATATCTTAATAATAGCTGTGCTCTCCTCTTTTGAAATGCAAAATGTCTTTGTGTTAGAGGATTGAAATTTATGGCCTTTTGACAACAGAAAGGCAAATCTATTTTTAAGGCCTGGGAAAGACGTCACATTATTTTACACTCTTATACTGTCCTTTCAGTGTCCTGAAGAATTCTGCAAGGAACCTGGGCGGAAAGGACCTTTACTACTGTGTCAAAACATGTTTTGTTGTTTGTTCCAAGGCTTCACCAGAGAGCCACACAAGGCCAGCTTGAAAAAATCAACTTTATTTCTTTAAAGATTGTTTCTACCATTCAGCACTGCTCAGTTAATACTTTATCAAGCTGCAAAAATTCAGAAGCGAGTGTGGCAAGTAAAGAATGGGGTTTGCAATGTGCTGAGAGAAAAGTTTCCCCAAATCCTAAGTTTCTCAAGGAATTTCTGCCAGCAGTTTCTTTTCCTTCCATGTGCATTTTTTTAATGAGAAGGAAGTTCAACTTGTAGCCTCTACCCATTACAACTGCAGCACGTGGAGAGTTTCCCGTTAGACTTCGTGACATTTAACATTTTCACTCTTAGTATTTTTTCCACTGAATAGAGGAAAAAAGTGCAGTAAATGCAAAGCCACAAACCTGCCTGAGAAAGCTACACAAATGAGTTTATCCCAACGCGAGCATTTTGGATTCACAATCCCAGAAATCCTGGGGACAGCGAGGTATCAGGAAAACCAGCACAACACGGCAGCTCAGCACAAACCTGAGCTCAGGTGCACAAGTCCTACTTAACATTGTGACAGTTTAAATCACCTTCTCTTCATATCAACTATCTGGATGCTCTGTTGCCAAGCAGAATCTGTGTTGACTTTGCTTATTTGGAAAACGACTGAATGGATGATTTCCTGTAATTTAAAACTCATTTTTTGATTAGGAAAATGTACATAAATCCAAACCTAAACATTCTTTTGGCAAGGAAACTATTGTTTACTCCCAAGAGCTATCACTATAAAATTATCGTTTTATTTTCTATTCTCTGCCACATCGATAACAATTCCCATTTACTTCTTGCCGCTCTACCTGTCCAACGCGCCATGCCCAGTACCCAGATTCCTCCTGCGGCTCCTTGGCTTCTCATCCTCGACCTGGAGCGACCCAGTCACCACAGCCACGCAGCACTCACGTTGCACGAGGGCCACGTCTCGCTGGTGGCCGAGGCAAAACGCACACGCGGCTGCGATTTCTCGGCAAGTCAGAAATGGAAAAATTGCAAACTCAGTGCAAACACTGAGCTTGGCTCACTTTGCACATCTACCCATCAAGTTTTGAGAACAATTGGAGGTGCCCTTAGCTGCAAGATGCTACCACACGGAGTAAGGCACAGGGAGCTTGTAAGTGATTAGTTTTAGCCTGTAGCAATGAGCATGGATGTGTGTTGCTTTATTTCACACCTCGGAGGCGAGAAGGTTCACGAGAGCACTAAGGCAGTTTGGCAGGTACTGCCCTGGGCTCACCATACCTTTTAGATTTACTTTTAACCCAAACTTATCTTGCAGCATCTACTTTCACTACAAACACAAAAGCCGAGGCTGGATCGAGATGCGCAGGGAGCTGCTCCAGGTGCGGATCTGCTGCCGTGTTCCTGGATTCTGCGCACCCGTAACTGTCCTGGCAGGCAGCGCTTTCCAAGATAACAGGTTTTAATTTCTTTACAATACACAACCTGCCACCAGCCAAATGAACTCCCGTGTTTTCCTAATTATAGAGGCACTGAGATAACGGCGCCAGGAGCCACACTGCACTGGAACGCAGTTGGGTGTCCCTGCTACATCACCATCTGCAGATACCTCTGGTCCCTTCCCATTCCCACCTCGTTTTACCTCCCACACCCCTGCTGGCTTCAGACAAGAGAGGGAAGAAAAGCACCGACTAAAAGAAGGGTCTTCAGCTACAGCTTGCCAAAAGAATATTTAGGTCTGAATTTATGTACATTTTCCTAATAAAAAAAAGAGTGTCAAATTACAGAAAATCATCCTTTCAGTCATTTTCCAAATAAGCAAAGTTGACACGGTTTCTACTCGGCAAGAGAATTACTAATAACAGGGTGTCCAGACAGTTGATACGAAGACAACGTGTTTTAAGCTGTCACAATATTAAGTAGGACTTGTGTGCCTGAGCTAAGTCTGTGCTGAGCTGCCGTGTTGTGCTGGTTTTCCTGACACCTCGCTGTCCCCAGTCTTTCTGGAATTCTCAATCTGAAATGTCTGTGTCGGGATAAACTCATCTGTGTAGCTTTTGCAGGCAGGTTTGTGGCTTTGCCTTTCCCGCACATTTTTCCTCTATTCAGTGGCAAAACATATTAAAAGTGAAAATGTTAAATGTCGTTAAGTCTAACGGGAAACTTTCCACGTGCTGCAGTTGTAATGGGTAGAGGCTACGAGTTGAATACAAAAACGTTGCCAAGCCAGGAATCAAACAGCCTAACCCCTTGCCAGACTACAACGATCTCACCCCTAACTTGTACTGTCAGTGTTCGCCAGGACAGGGTGGGAGGTGAGGAACAAGCCCCGGCAGTGAGAGGTGTCACCCCATGGCAGCACTCTGTCCTAGAAGCGCTCCTATATGGCAAGGCTGGGCTTTGGGCTTTTTTGGGGAATGGAATTCAATCTGGAGTTTGAACCGTGCGTTAAGGGAGTTTTTCCAGGCATAAAAAGCCAGGAAGGGAGACAAGAGCGAATCCAAAAAGGTTTTTGCTCTTTTCAGATGTATAATCAGCTCCCCGATTGACACCAAGAGAATCTGCTTTACGTCTAGTATCAGTTTTAAAACTGCTGGAGGCAGATACCAACCTGTAGGAAAGTGCCCACCAAAAAACACATTGAATATTTCTTCTGGTGTAATGTCCGCTTCGAATTCCGTGTAGTAGTTATAGTGCCTGGCCTGGCCAGTGCTGACGTGCTCTTGGTCGCTTCCGAATTCATCGTATCGCAGTCGTTTTTCGGGGTTGCTCAGAACAGCGAAAGCATTTCCTATTGCTGGAGAGTGAAGAAAAGCAGTGTTATGCCAGCGGACCGCACCGTGATGCCAGAGCGCAGACTCTTACAAGCAGAGTAGCAAAAAAGCCCAAACAGGCATAGAAAATTCGTGCTCAGCCAAAGATTTGAGTCACTTTTGAAAGCAGCGCCTTTGTAAAAGAAGTGTCACAACACCGGCATTACCTGTGATGGGACCTATTTCCCCTATCGCAGACACCAGGAGAAAGACAAAAGCGTTAAAAGTATCGTGAGAAAATTGAAATATTTGCAAAAATGAGGTGGGAGCTCCACTTCAAGAGACTAAGAATGTCATATTTTATCAGATCAAACTGCGCACTGATATAGAAGTGCACCTGCAAATACCATTTACAGCCAACAAAAGTCAATAACTGCAGAGACTCATTGAAATGCAGACCCGTGTTCCAAGTTCTTTCTTCCGTCAGCAGAGGTGCCTGGGAGGCCGTACAGCACATCTGCTTCACACTTTACAAGTATTTGTTTGGTTCATCTTCTTCCTTGCTCTTTGACAGAACGCGGCTGCAAACAAACTCACAGAGAAATACAAGCCTAACACATATAAAAAGTCCTTCAAAACCTCTCTGTTTTAATGGACTATGAATAAATATCTTGCTTTCTTGGCACTGCTGCAGAGAGCTGCTACGCTGCATGGGAAAGCAAAAGATGCGAGAGTTGAGATGCTGGCACTGGTGATACAGGTTGAGACTGCAACGTTACTGAAAACTCCAGACGCAAAACACTCAAATTTCCTATTCTTGCGTCTGTATTTTTATTCACGACACAGAGCAGTTATTGATTACACAACACCACACTCTCTTGCATGTGTCACTCTTATTCCCAAGCATCATCCTGAACCTCTAACGGCATCTAGGAACGAGATCTGGGATCCGTTTCCCTTCGCTTTAATGGAAAGCTCTATTTTGAGAATTCAAAGGTCAATCCTGCTGAAAAGCTGCGGGATTTTGCAGAGACAGCGTAAATAAGCCTATAAAAAGGACGAGCTACATGGGCCCACACGACGCCTTTATATAAGGCGCAGAATTCTAAGTCCGAGGCGGTCTGTCCCCGTTTTAATGTCGTTTTCAGCGCCAGGCCCGCCCCCCCTTACCTTTAAACGCCTCGGTGGCCCCGGGGGCGCGGTTCTTGTCGGGGTGGAATTTGAGGGCCAGCTTTCGGTAAGCTCTCTTCAGCTCCTCCTCGCTGGCGTCCCTCTGCACCCCCAGGATCTCATAGTAGTTCCGACACCGCTTGATTCTAGAAGGGAGCGCAGGGTTACCCCGTCCCCTCAGACACGCCCTCACCGCGCAGCACCCCCGCTGCCCCCGGCGCCGCTCTCACCGCCTCACGCCGTCCAGCTGCTCCGCCGTGTAGGTCATGGCGGCGCCGGGGCCGCCCCTGGCCCCTCAGCGTCCCCCGGCGCCCCGGGCCGCCCGCGCCGCCATCTTGTGCGCGGAGGCGGCGGCCGCGCGGGGGACGCTGGGAACGCGAGTCCGCCGTCCCGCCGCGGGGAACGCTGTACCCAGCGTGCACCGCGCGGGGGCGGCTGCGGGCGACGTCATAGCGCGGATCGGTGACGTCATACCCTCAGCCTATGTTCCTCATTAAAAAACCAAAAGTTCTTATTAAAAAAAAAAAACTTATTAAAAAAGTTCTTATCAAAGTTCTTTGTCTTTCTCTATTCTTGCTTCCTTTCCTTGAGGGTGACAAACGGGTAACCGGCAGGAAGGCGTGTCCTGGTTTTGTTAAAAACAAGTTTATCTTTTAGTGCATTTGCCCGTGGGCTAAAGCTGCATTTTCCTGAGAAGGTGCCGCATTTCATCCCATCAAACTGCGCCCTGATATGGACGTGCACCTCCATATGCCATTTACAATGCATAAAAGTTACTAGCTGCAGAGAGGAATTGAAGCGCAGACCCGCGTTCCAAGCCGTTCCGCCAGCAGCGGTGCCCGGGAAGCCGCGCAGCACATCTGCTCACACTTCGTGTTTGGCAGACATAGCGGTGGGGTGCGAGGTCGCTGGTGAGGGTGGATGTGTATCCCGCAACAGGGGCAACGGGACGTAGTGAACTGAAACCTGACCGAGTATTTCATCCCATTCACGTGATATCTCATATAAAAGTGGGAGATCACGAGGATCTCTCCCTTTTCCTTATGGCGACATTAGGAGAGGACCTTGTGAGCTGTCCCTGCGAACTGGGCCCGGTGACAGACTGAGTCCAGCTCCGGCTGGCTGCAGAGTCTGTGGGAAGAACCAGCTGAAAGGAAGGGGAATTAAGTGTGGGACCGGCTTTCAGAGGTGGTTGTGAAGGGGAGGTTCATTAACACTTGACAATTCCTGGAATATTTTATATCACAGGCACTTCTCAGCTGCATTTGTGGTGTCTTTGTGGGGCTTAATCCTTTTTCCCTGGCTTCACAGCTCACCTCAGGGCCGATGGCTGCAGCTGCTCGTGTCAGAAGGCAGGATCTCGGTGCCGCTGCTGGGACTCGAGGTGCTCTGGAGGTCTGTGATGCTGAAGCTCGCGAGTGGGAGCCCTGGTGATGATGGGCAGAGGCAAAGGTAGTTGCAGAGTTGGTGCTTTAGTACGTCGTGCTGTGGAATAGAGCGGCTGAGACCTCCAGAAACACCCAGCAGCACATTGTGTCTCTCAGGGCCTCGTGGAGGCTGGGCGCGGGTGTTTCCATCAGCATCGGCCGCTCCGTTTGTGAGGGTGTATCTTGCTGTAGGCAGTAAAATGCAGCGCTAGATTCAGGGAAGAGCGGCTGGAAAGTGCCCTCTGGAAAAGGATTTGGGGGTGTTGGTGACAGCAGATGAACATGAGCCAGCGTGTGCCCAGGTGGCCAAGAGGCCAGCAGCATCCTGGCTTGTTCCAGCACTGGTGTGGCCAGCAGGACCAGGGCAGTGACCGTCCCTGTGCTGGGACCTGGGGAGGAAAAACCTCAAATCCTGGGGGCAGTTTTGGGCCCCTCACACCAAGAAAGGGCTTGAGGTGCTGGAGTGAGTTCAGAGAAGGGAACGGAGCTGGTGAGGGGCTGGAGCACAAGTGTGATGGAGCGGCTGAGGGACCTGGGGGGTTCAGCTGGAGAACAGGAGCTGAGGGGAGACCTTCTGATCTCTGAACTGCCTGAAAGGAGCTTGGAGCCAGGGGGGTCGGGCTCTGCTCCCCAGGAACAAGCGCCAGGAGCAGAGGAAACGGCCTCAAGTTGCACCAGGGGAGGTTGAGGTTGGATGTGGGAACAATTTCTTCCCCAAAGGGCTGTGGGGCATTGGAACAGGCTGCCCAGGGCAGTGCTGGAGTCACCAGCCCTGGAGGGTTGGACAGACGGACATGAGGTTGTCAGGACATGGGGCAGTGCTGGGGGTGGGTTATGGTTGGACTCGATGATCCTGAGGGGCTTTTCCAACCAAAATGATTCTGTGACTCGGTGAAAGGTAATGTGCAGCTGGGTCTGAGCTGGCTCAGGTTGCGAACCAGCTGGCTGCAAATGTGGGGTGTTGCACTGCAGAGCTAACGGAGGCTTGTTCTCCTTATTGTGGTGACTCGAGGGTGGTTCTTGGTGCTATGGTTTGGTGGAAGGGGATGCTGCTGTTCTGGGCTGCCAGGAAGCTCTGGGAGAGTGTTGGTACAGAAGATGGAAGCTCCCCAGTAAACTCACGCTACCACACTTCAGGAGCTGAAGCAGCTCAGTATTTGGCTTGTGGCCACTCCTTTTTACACTCAGATAAAACCCTGTCTGTGCAGAGACCTTGTTCTTTACACTTCAGATGAGTCTTTGAACACGTTTGGCCTGTGGGAAGACAGTGATCTGCCTGCCTGAAGCTCGTTTATTAATAATAAAGTATTTAAGATAGCAATTTGCATTTCAGCAGCACCTTTAATTCATGGCTCTCCAAATGCTTTACAGACGTGGATTAACTCAGCCTCACAACAACCCTGTGAGGTAGGTGGATGTGATCATCCCCACCGCTGCGGGGACAATGAGGACACCAAGGACCAGGGGCTTGGAGCGATCGTGCTGGGATGTGTCCCAGCACTCGGCCATTTGTGTCCCGTTAGGCCTTTAACTTCACGTTGTGCTTTTCTAATGCGTGTTTGACTCGACATGGGGCCGTACTGATAACGAGCCTGCGGCTGGCTGGCACAGACTATAAAGGCCGTTATGCTAAGCCAGCGGTTAATTAGCAAAGTAGACAGTTCCTTGGTGCTTCTTGCTGTTGGAATAATCTGAGGATTTGAAGGCATATAAAAAATAGAGTTAGATACCAGCCATTGCACATGGCGGGCTGGAACTGGACAAAGCCCTGAGATCCCCCAGGCAAGGAAGCTCTATGGGATGCTGCTGTAGAGGTACTGATCAGAAAGGACATAATAATTTAATAACATTATTGTCCATGCTTGGTCTTTCCTCAAGGGAAAAAACAAAAACAAAACCAAAAACAAACCTAGAAAGTCACTGCTGGTTACGAGTCAGCTTCAAGCTCTGGTTCTTTGGCTTCACAGCACCTGCAAAAGGAACAAAACGTGGTGCATCAGCAACCTGTTTGGGCTGGCAAAAGAAGTAAAGAAACGTGTTCCCTCCAACCCAGTCCCAGTTTAGCTTTCAAACAACTTAAAGTTGTGTGAATTACTTGTGTGGACTGGATCTGAGAGTCCTGATGGGAATGTGCTCCAACATCATCTGTGGGGAGGAGTATGGTAAGCCTGGACTAGAGGGTGAGACCTTGACTTAAGTAAGGCTGGCTTATTGACCATCGTTTAGTGACAAACCACTCGATCTCAGCTGGCCCTGGGTGATGGTACCTATATACGTGAGGTGAGCTTGACACCTGGAGGTCAGGCGGCTTGGATAAACCCGAGATGGGCACCCAAACTTTCACCAGGCTCACTGGAACCAGTCAGGAGCTTCATGGCAGCGTTTTATTATATTTCCTTTCTGAAGGAATAAGAGAGCAAAGCAATACCTCGAAGGCATGCTCTTATCTAGCAGGTGAAATCATCCCCAGCAAGGAGGTTTAAAAGACAAACCTTTTCTGATGGTGGGTAGCTCCTGCTGTTGTTCGTGTTGATGTTCTTCATGGAGATCAGGGTGATGCTGTTCTCCTTCTGGCTCGTGCCTGCCGAGCAGCTGTCAGAAGAGAAGGCAGGATTAACTGCTCTGGAAAATGAAATAAAGGAGTTTCTTTGCACATAACAGGCGAGGCAGGGGACCAGAGCTGATTTGCGTTGCCCTTTGAGCTGCTGTCCTGATTCAGGCTCTCCCTTGGTGCCAAAGTCCCCATCCCCTGTTCAGAGATCTCTGGGGAAACAAGCGGTGCGTTCAGATGTGGATGCGGTGCTGGTTTTCGGGACAGAAAGCACCGTTATCACCTGTGTCACTGCTTGTGGGCAGAATCAAGGAGCAGTCTGGATCTGGTTCTCAGTGACAATCACCTGCAGCCAGCACCAGGAACAAGAGGAAACATTACCCTGTCCCGCTGCCCTGGGTTTATTTGTCATACAAAGGGAGTGTTTCACCATCCAATGCTCCTGCTCGTGTATTGCCAGTGACTCTCTTAGGAGTGAGAATTCCAAGCATTAGGAAGGTGGAATTTCCCTTTCTCCCTACCCCAAGGGCTGGGATTTGCACTTAGTGCTGGTAGAGACTGGGTGAATTTGGAGGTTAGGGCACCTCAGGGGCTGCAGATCAGCTGGATCATGATCATTAAGGCTATTTAGGAACCATTGATGTCAATGCAAATTTAGTGCCCAAATACTTTGCTCCCGGTGTGCCTTGCTTCTTTCCAAAGTAGGGTTTATTCCTTTGGTAGGAAACTCTCAGATGGAAAAGTATGAGCAACATATTTTGGACCTTTCCAGCTCTTGTTCCCTGCTCATTTTCCACGTGCAGCCTCTCTTCTTGGCTGGTGGGTTCAGATGGACCATCCTCCAAAGGTCTTTGCGCTGGGGCCACCTCATCCTGCTCTCGCTATTATAGATAACAGTAACAGGCATCTTGGAAGATATTTTTGTGGGCCTGATCTCATCTCACTGAGGCTGCTTGAGATCCAGAACTCAAGCCTGTATCTAAGCAAAGAAAGACATGCAAACTGCTTTTGGAAGGTGATGAGTCTCCACAGATAGCAGTGCAGCTTGGAAATGAGGGCCCTAAATGTTGAACTCCCACCTTTGACTCCATCAGGCAGAGGATGAAGTGCTACCCACGCTCACTTAGGGTTTCTACCTGTATCAGAGAAATGCTTCCTTCCACCTGAAATAACCAAAGCAGCCTCTTCTCCTTGCTCAAATTGGTTGTGGAATAGAAGAGGCACTCTCAGTAGGATGTGAATAGCATGAACAGCCTTACCTCTCAGATACCACGGAGGTCCCTGGTTTCTGTTTGTCTGGAGGGAGAAAAACGACATACAGGTGAGAAAACATCACAGCCAAGCAATAAAATAAGTCGGCTATATTCAGAATTATGTTGTACAGGGTTATAAATGAAATTAAAATGTGATTAGAAACACCACGGGGGCTACTTGAGAGTTGATGAGAGAAAGTTCCTTAACTAGAGTGACATAGGGGCAGGAGCGAGTGCTTCGCTGCCTGTTGAGGCACTCATCACATCCTTCGTTCTTTCGGCAATTATTAATATCTGTCTTGCTGTAGAGCAGCCTTGCCCTCTACTGGGGACTGCTCCGTGGGATTCCGAGGGAAAAGAAGTGTCAGACTCCGTGACTTTCTCTGGAAATCTGCACCTTTAACTGCAGCAAAGTCGGGACTGTTCCTTGTGCAAACGGGTCTGGCTGGGCCTCCAAAGATATGGTCCCACCACGTTCTGAACTGTTGAATCCATGTTCCCGTTTGGCTTCAAAGCCTCCCTGCTTTTTAAAAAACGTGTAGGAATTGCCAGACCCATGCGGAAACTGATAACTTTTGATTAAGGAATGACAAATCATGCCAGGCAAAATACCTTCCGAGTCCTTTGAGCGGTTGCACTTGAACCTCAGGCTGACCACGCTGACCAGGATGATCACAACCACTATCAGGATAACTATGAAGCTGATGACACCTGGGGATGGAGGAAAGAACTGTCTGTGAGTGAAGTAACAACGTGCCTGTCCTCGGCTTCGGGGGTGGTGGGGAGACTTGGGCTGTCATCAAAACTTGGGTAGGAAATCAATATTTTCATTAAAACGAGCATGCTACACAACAGGCAGGGACACAAGCAGTCACTAGAGCAAATGGCTTTATCCTCTTGTGTTTTAGCCTCAAAGGGCTTCTGATAAATTAAATACTTAATTGGTAAAGCAGTGCCAGGAGGGCATAAGTTAGCTGATTACACTGGGGATTGATTGAAGTAGATATGTGCCTACTACAGCCAGTAAATCTTATCCTAAAGGTGTATAAAGTCAGATAAATATGTAATATAATGGACAGAGACAGGCTGAAGACTGAGAATGATGTTATCTGTCTCATAAACCAGTGGCCAAGCGCAGACTTGATTCTGACATTTGGCCTCAATAAATCAAACTATTTTTGCGTGGGGATTTTGTCCTGTTAGACTGCTTCGGGACTTCTGGCTTCCCTTGGAGGAGATAAGCAAATGATATTAATACTTATGAAGTTAACACTTGACTTTTAAAAATCCTTCTGAATTAACACTTTTCCCTAGAGTGTTACAGAAATGAGCAAATTGATTTTCGTTGTGTGTCTTCAGGGAGGAGGGGACAGTACGGCCCCAGGCAGAGTGAGTCTCTGAAATCTAAGCTGTGCCTGTCTTTGGATCTGTTGCTCGATTAAGATGTGGCATCCTTCGCTCCATCCTCCTGCAGTCTGAAGGATGCAGAGACTTGGCTGCTTCCTGCAGTAATTCAGGGTGGGAATGCAGCCCCAGTAGGTTTGTGGGGAAAAAACACAAATTGTCTAAGCTTCCAGGTGGGTAATGTCTTTATTCTAGACCCTGTCAGGGAAAGCAAGGCATTGCATGGGATCATTTGTGCACAGGTCTTGTCCTAACATGGAGCTGGGGCAAACACTGGTGCTGGGAACAAGATCCCAGGCTCAGGTGTAGCCATGATGGACTTTCAAATTGTCTGTTCCTTGGGCATGGCTGGGAGAATTTATATGGTGCTTTATGACCTGCTGGTGACAAGTCTTTTTCTCCAGGGTTTTCCTTTGCACTTGGAAAACTCCAGGATGAGTCACGCTGAAGGAAACTGTGGAGCCATCTCTAGGGAAGCATCTTTGATGCTGGGTGTCCCAGACAGCGCATCTTGGAAAAACAGACCCCCCCGTCCTCTCCCCAGGTCGCACAAGACCTTACCAAAAGCCGCCACCGTCAGTGGTGATTTGTCATCTGTCGGAGTGGGCGTAGGCAAGTAGCCAGAGGGCACAGTTGTTGGGGTAACTGGCGCTGAGGTGCCTACAAGAGGGGGAAAAAGGGAGCTTTATATAAAAGTCTTTCTTCCAAGGTTGGGAAGAGGATTCCTAGCCATGCTAGAGGACCTAACTCGCATGTGTGCTTTATTGAAGAGGATAACTATGGGTCCTGGCCAGCCCCATCAATGGTAACAGCGAAGTGACCAAGACCTGTGTGGGAATTGGATTGTCTTGGTGTGGCCCTGTTTCTTGACAGTTTGAGAACACCCCCAAGGTTTTCTGCTGGGGCCCTGGTGATGAAGCTGAGCCTGGCAGGGTGTCCTGTCTCCTGCCCTTTCACAGAATCATTTCTGTTGGAAGAGACCCTCAGGATCATCAAGTCCAACCATAACCCACCCCAGCACTTCCCCATGTCCCTGAGAACCTCATCTCCATCTGTCCAACCCTCCAGGGATGGTGACTCCACTGTGGGGTACTACGGTGGGTCCGTGGATTCCCTGATGGAGGGCATGGGAACAGAAATTAGCCTTGAAGACATGAAGGCCTACCCGTGAGAAAGATGGGAGTAAAGGAGTATCCAGAGATGTTAAGGATGTACCCGTGAGAGAGAAGGGAGTAGAAGAGTAACATTGATGATAGCAAAAATAGCCAATGAGATGTTACTGCTGTAACTTGTAACCAATAGTGAAGAGACACATGAATTGGTAAAACTGTATAAAAATGCACTTGTGGCAATAAATGGCATCTACTACTTTCATCCTGGAAGAACTTGGTCTATGTCATTTGTCTGTCTCAACCACGACACTCCAGCACTGCCCTGGGCAGCCTGTTCCAATGCCCCACAGCCCTTTGGGGAAGAAATTGTTCCCCACATCCAACCTCAACCTCCCCTGGCGCAACTTGAGGCCGTTTCCTCTGCTCCTGGCGCTTGTTCCTGGGGAGCAGAGCCCGACCCCCCCTGGCTCCAAGCTCCTTTCAGGCAGTTCAGAGATCAGAAGGTCTCCCCTCAGCTCCTGTTCTCCAGCTGAACCCCCCAGGTCCCTCAGCCTTCACACTTGTGCTCCAGGTCACCCCACAGCTCGGCAGCACAACTACATGTTGAAACACAGGCCCAGCGTGTCTGGACAGACCTTCTTTTCCAACCTTTTGCCATCACGGCACCTTTTCTGCTGTGACTCACAACCACTGTTTCCATGCTCAACAAGCTGCCCCAAAGTGCTGCTTTTGTGGAGCTTTACAGGCTTTTCAAGGGCTAGATGGGACGGGCAGCATCCCTTGGGTACCCGTCAGCCATTCACTGTGCTGCTGTGAAGACAGCCTTACTGTTGTCTGGGAAAAGGGCTGTAAAATATCCAGTGATAACCATCTCTCTGTGAGAGAAAGGAGAAAGCACCTTGAGTTGCTGATGTTGTGGTGTTCTTGCTATTCTTGCTGGTCTTGGGCTCTTGACCTGCACAGAGAAATGCAGAATGTGAATCTTGGCCTTGAGTGTCCTCTATTGACTAGAAGGAATTAATGGGAATGCTGGAGAGGAGAACAGATTCATAGCAATGCTGGTGATACCAGGCTAAAACCTTTCCACCATACATACTTTGTGCTATTTCACATGTCCAAATAGAAACTCAGGGAACCAAAATCCAAATACCTTTGTATAAACTGTTCAGCTTCTCCAGTCCCAGATGCAGTTTTTGGGCAGATACAGGAGCTAAATAGTGGAAGACTGAACCGGGATGGTAATAGACTTGCTATTGCTCATAAGTGTTGAGACTTTAAAAAAAAAAATCTATTCAAGGGAAGAAATTCTGCAGATTATGTGTGTGGATTGACTGTCTGGCTTGTCCTTGGAATTACTGAGGATGCTGTCCCGGGTTATCTAGAAGTAATTAAGCTCAGTTTTGTTGGGCTACCTTGCACACCACATGTAGTTCAGCTGTGGCAGGGTAGAGTTCTGTTCCAGCAAGGGTTCCAGTTATCAGTGGGATAAACTGGCTTCTATGGACCTATTTGCTTTGTCACATCTGCTTCCAATGCCTGTTTAAAGGTAGCCTGTGTGTTTCATTCGTAGAGGGGAAAAATAATCCTTTACTGCCTCCTGGATGTGTGCTGAACAACCGGATTATCTGCATTGACTTAATGCACAGGTCTGGGCCCTGTCAGAGACTAAAAATGACACTTTAGAGCTGCAGAAGATCATCTGGAGGTCAAGCAGGATCTTCTTTCCCCCTTTCCCATCCCCACCTTCCCAACAGCAGTGTTTGGCCAGAAGTCTGTGCTGCCTGGAGAAGGGCAAAGCAGCTCCTGGCACCCTGGAACCGGGGCTCCTCTCTTGCAGAAAACATCACCGCCTCGGAATGTCATTGTGGCAAAAGTCAGAGGAAAAAGGGGAAAAGGTATGAAAAGGGGAAAAGGTTATGAAATAACAAATCTAACTTGTTCAGAAACTGCATGGAGCAGAACAGTCCTGAGAAGCAGGAACTGCTGCTGAACAGTTTTTTCACCAGTCATCAATCCCTTCATTTCATCCTGAAATTGTGGTTTGCTGAGCCTGGCATGGATACCCCATCCATGGGAAATGTTGGGTCTTGCACAATAGGAGCCCTCGCTTTTGGAAGCATCAGCAACAGTTCTATAGCCAAAGATGTATGGAGCTTTTCAGAGATAAAGAAGGGTTATAATTAATAGCAATCTGCTTGGGCACAGGCGTGCTGGTTGGACATCTGTGCAGGCAGAGCTGACCATGGGTTTTTAACCTTGCTTGTGTTGGAGAAGATCTGAGAGGGGCGTGGAGAAGCAGAGCAGCTTCTGTCTTGACCGCTGCAGATTTTTGAGACTGAACCTTTAATGGGGAATTGGCTCAGTTGTCAGATTTCAGACTTCCCACTCACTTGGGTTCTGCCCTTATTCTGAGAAAACTTACTGAATTCTCTTTTTTTTTACTTACAGGCTGCATTAAGCAAACTGTCAAAAGCAAATATTGTATTTTAAGTGATGTTAAAAGGGCTCCCTTTTCTTTAGCATAGATCAGTCATTCAAATTCACCCCAGGCAGAGGATGTTTAGTGCATTTTGTCTTGTGTTTTTTTACTGCTTGCATTAATAAGGATACAAGACGCAATTGTGGGTGTTATTGATGGGTCAACCCCAAGATGAAGTCAAGTGCTTAGATAACCTGCACCACGTGAACCGAGTCAGCTAATTGCCATGAAATTATCCAAACTTATTGTTACTCTATAAAAGGACAAAGTACCTTGAGGTGGCGGAGCTGGTGTGGTTCTGCTTCTATTAGACTTTTCATCTGGATCAAGAAAACACAGGAAAGGAGAATTAACTTTTGAAGCTGCTTTTAACTGTGCTATGGAGAGGTGTTGAGTTTCCACAGGGTAAAAAATTTGGTTTGCATGAGACTTGACAAAATGCCACCTGGTAAAGCCTGATCAGGCTTTTTTGATATGTGCTTACTGAGCTGCTGCCACATCTGTGTCTTGGATACGTTCTGTGCTTTTGGGGAGCTGGACTGAGCTGCTCCTTCAGCAGAGAGTCCAAAATTCACGATTTTTGCTACTGCACAAGTACCACGGTGCAGACCGGCCCAGGCTTCCCCTGCCTGAGCAAACGTGTGGTTTTCCACGCTTACCTTGCACGGTCGAAGCCAGCAGAGTTGTAGCCACAGGAGAGGACTTGGCCGTGGTAGCTGGACCCACAGAGGTGACATTCGGGTGGGCTGGCGGTGTGGATTTTACCGAAGGCTCTGCGGAGGAAGCGTAGCGTTACTGCCAAGGGAAACAGCTGTCACATAGTCCTCAGACTCCTTGGGAGCGGTGGATAATCTGCCAGGAACAGCACAGCCATGAGCAGACGAGGGAACAGCCTTCGTCCTGCTCAGCATCTTGTATAATGTGCCAGCCTTAACCTGGGCTTCTTTCAGTGTCCGGAGGTGCTGAGCAGGAGGCTCAGGGCTAAGTCTGCTTTTGGCCACCACTTTTTTCCCCACATTGAAAATTACTGTATTTTTTTGTCACTGGACACTTTAACTGGCTGCAGCTGCCTGGCACCCCTGTCTATCTGTTTGCCTGTTATCTGAAATGCTGACTTGTGTGTTCTATGTCACTGAGAGTCCCTAAGCACAAATAATGTGGTTCTTGCAGTGGTCTGGAGGCTCTGTCACCTTCCTCAACCTGCTACACAAAGCTGCATAGCGAGAATGTGATCCAGAGCAAGATACGGGGGAAAAACCTTTCGATAAGCTCTCTGCAAGGAAGGGTGGATCACCAGCCTGGAGTTCATAGGCAAGTTCTTGTCTGAACTTCTCTTGGCTTTCTGATAAAAATGAGAAAAGATTGCAAATGGTTCAAATGGTTTTAGGGAGGTGTTTCGTTTTGTTTTCTGGAAGGAATGGAAGCAGAATCCGAGATCTTTATAGTTTTGGGGTCCCTATGGAGAGGCAGCTATGCTTAGGAAAAAACAAAGTAAGGAAACTCTTCAGAGGTCTGTATTACTTCTTCTTCTGTCCTTATGAGTGATTGTTGCTTCCATGAAGGTAGATAATAAAGCAACAAAGCAAACCCCCTGACATGAGCTAGAGCTAAGGTGGTGTTCAGTCCCTGTGCGGACACAAACATTTTCCAGTTTAGGACAAGCTTCTCCAGGCTTCCCCGTTTCTTTTTGGAGAAATGCAGAACATGCTGCCCTGTTGTATGGGAGGTGCTGAGGGTGTGCAAAGCACTGGAGGTTTATAGTTAATAAAAAAAAACAAAGAAGAGCTGGCTGGATCACAAGTCCTTAGGCCACAAGTCTTCCTTCCTCCCCACCACTGTTGTCATCTAACCTGCTGCTACACAGGTCCATTTATTGCTGGATGGCCCAGCTGTGCTGTGTGTCAGACCAGTGACAAGCTGGGATGCCTCTGAGCATCTCCAGATGAGCATTACCTGAGGTGTGGTTCTTTACATCAGGGCTGTGTGTTGTGGACTGGGATTGAGCTGTAAAACAAGCAGAGAGACATAGGATCATTTTGGTTGGAAAAGCCCCTCAGGATCACCGAGTCCAACCATAACCCACCCCTGGCACTGCCCCATGTTCCTGAGAACCTCATGTCTGTCTGTCCAACCCTCCAGGGATGGTGACTCCAGCACTGCCCTGGGCAGCCTGTTCCAATGCCCCACAGCCCTTTGGGGAAGAAATTGTTCCCAGATCCAACCTCAACCTCCCCTGGTGCAACTTGAGGCTGTTTCCTCTGCTCCTGGCGCTTGTTCCGGGGGAGCAGAGCCCAACCCCCCTGGCCCCAAGCTCCTTTCAGGCAGTTCAGAGATCAGAAGGTCTCCCCTCAGCTCCTGTTCTCCAGCTGAACCCCCAGGTCCCTCAGCCGCTCCATCACACTTGTGCTCCAGCCCCTCACCAGCTCCGTTCCCTTCTCTCCACTCGCTCCAGCACCTCGAGGCCTTTCTTGGCGTGAGAGGCCCAAAACTGCCCACAGGATTTGAGGTTTGGCCTCATCAATGCCCAGGATAGAGGGTGACATCTACATGTGCTTCTTGTGGGATCCCCACAGGGAGGGTTGAAAGATGCGCCAGAAAGGGACCATTTTAGTCAATAAGAGCTGAAAGAGTGGCAGGGGCAGGAGATACTGAGGAGGGAGTTTGTCACTGGGGTGGATCTAGGAACCTGTGGGCAAAAGGACCTGGGCTCTGAGGGTCCAGGGGGTAGAGCGTGTGAACTGCCGGGGATCTGAGAGCAAAGTTGTGGTGGGATCCCTCTGCTTTCTCTGTGCTTCCTGAGACACCACATTGCTTTCCTCCAGACGAGGCTGGGGGCAGAGACCAGAAAAGGGTCATCTTCTGTGGCACAGTGCCCTCCATGGCCCCTGGAGATCTGGGGAGAATGGCGATAGATGGGGTGGGCAGAGATGGGCAACAGGGCGTCCTGGGAAAGGGTGGGAAGTGCATGGGAGTTCTGAATCTCGTTCTCATCTCTGGACTCTCTGTTTGCTTCCCCACGTGGGCATGTGCACCCACATCCAAACAGATGTATAAAGCAGATGACAACCCAGGAGGTACCTGTTACAGCGTGGATGGAGGAGTTGTCAGAGGCTGTAGTACCTGGAATGAAAGAATAAGAGTATTAGTGATGTTAACCTATGGCTGTCACGCATTAGTGTTCTTGCTGGTTGTGTGGTTTGTGTTTTCCTCATCTTCTGTATGAATGACTTTGAAATACATGATTTTCCCAAGAGCATTAGCAAGGAATTAGTAGCAAACACCGAGTGCAAAACTATCAGGTTCTGAGTAAACGAGTACTGGAGTTTACTCAGCCCAGATCAATCCCCTGGTCCCCAGATGGAGCCAGACCCTTCAGGGTCCCTGTTCCAGGGAAAATGCAAATACATCGATGGGGTCATTCCCTCCTTAATGAGTGTGTGGATGAGGTGTGTAAAGGCTTCCAGGAGCCAATGGGACCGTTTTTGTTTTGTTTCTTATATCTTTTTCCTTCCTGCCTCCTACCCGTGATCCCTTTGTCCATGTGTTTGCACCCAGGGATGCAATGGGGCTCCATGGAAACTGGGACAGAGCCAGGAGGCTGCAGCGAGGGGACAGGCTTGGAGCTGCCTTCCCCGGTCTGGTCCCAAGTCCTGGAGGCCCACGCAGGGCTTTGCTCCCCCAGGATTGTAGGTGTTGCACTGAGTCCCTGGTTTCTCAGCTGAAAGGTGTTTTTGCTTGGGCTTTTTGGGGGGTTTTGGTTTGGATTTATGCCAGAGCATCCCTGCACTAATCCCCCGTGTTGCCTACACACAGAATGCCTGGTGTTTGTCTTTAAGCCCCAGCTCCTGGAGTCCTATGATTAGACGAGATGCCAATTAAAAGTGCTTCTGTTTAAAATGGGAAAAAGAAATGTCCAGTTCCCATGTTTGGAGACAAAACCTGGAACATGTAAATGCACTTTACAGGCTCAAATCAAACCCAACTAGTTTAAGTTTGCAAAGGTGACTTTATTGTTTTTGAAATGTGCATCCTATGGTCCAAACCAGAGCGAATACATAATAAAACATGGTCCCTTTCCTACAGGATTTGGCTGTGAAAACCAGACCTGACTTCTCAGACCTTTTCCATGCTTTTCTCTCCTAGCTTACTGGGCAGCAGGCTGGCAAACCTGTCTTGTTTAGTCTATGAAAGAGGACGTGTGATTAGATCTTTAATTACATAGAGAGGAAGGGACTAACACTTTTTTTCTCTTTTTTAATCCATTGGGAACAGGACCAGCAAACACGGACCTTACGGAAAAGGGAGGCTGGGCAATAGGAAACCGTCTTGACATGAGGATAGTGAATTGCTGGGAGTGATTGTGCAGGAGAATTACGGGATATCGCTCTCTGCCCGTTCTGAAGAGCAGGTCAGTCTAGAATGTCAGTCTAGAAATGTAGACAGGGTTATGGACAGATGGAACATCACTTGCTAAATCAACTCCACAGAGAACGCGCGGTGACTGGGGCCGTTTCCATCAATTCCAAGAGTATGCCGAATTTTCTCTTTGTCACTGGGCTTCTTCTTCTTCAGCAGCTTTACAGCACAATTTATGGGCGTCGGTTTGCAAATGCCTTGAGGTGCCCTGTAAACATTCAGCACAAAAAATGATGTGCTGAGAACACTGCAGGGGCCAATGTCCTCGAGCAGCTGCCGAACTCAAGCAACTTCTTTCTCCAAGATTCCTTTGCAAACCCATTGTCTTGTTCTTCCATGGGGAGAAATAGCTGCTTGTAATGCATTTTCTTTTTTTAAAATGATCACAGGTGTATTTGGTGTACGTGGCACATGAAAGCATCAAGAATTGCTGAAGAAAGAGCTATTGTCTGCACTCGGTCTTTGTTGAAGGAAAAGGGGAATAAAGGTGCTGAGCTGGCTGTTTATTCAGCTATTTTTGCTGCAGCTGAGGAGGAATCTGGGAGCTCAAACAGAGCCTCTAGGGATGGGAGAAGCTGGGAGCGAGGAAGCTGCTGCTGCTGCTGTCCCTGATGGACCATCCCATGGGCTTCAGATCCAGTATCCCTGGCACAAGGGCGAGAGGATCCTGCTCAACAATTTCAACAGCTCAGCCCCTTGCTGCTGGTCACACCAGAGCACCGGCTCATCGGGAGTTCTCTGTTTGCAAAATTAACCTGGGAGTAGTTGTAAATAAGGTAAATAAGCTTTTTATGTCTTTTCCCCTCCATTGCTCCATCCCTGGAGTTCACCTGCCCAAGTAGATGCTCGCCCAGGTCCTGCTGTGACTGAGCTTTGCTGCAGAGACGTGTCCGGTCTCGCTGGGCACTTTGCTCAGGAATATGCGGCCCTGGCTCTATAAACACAACCGCAAGTTATCTCAACGTGAAGCACGTCTGGCTCTGATTTCTGGCCACTGCTGCTTGTTATGCCTCCCCTGCCAACTCAAATAATCAAAAGTCCTGTTAAATGAGGTGTTTTCTTTTCGCCGAGGTGCTGAGCATCCCGGTTGGATTTCCTCGGAGGGGGCTGGACGTGCGTGAAGCCGGACGAGCCCCGAGTCGCGCGGCGGGGCCGGGCGGCAGGATGGGCACGAACAAACAAGAGCCGCGTGCCGCGGCTCCCGCAGGCGTCCCCGGGGGAATCCCGTGCAAACGGTGCTGCCTCTGCCAGCCCGGCCCCGCTGCCCCCGCCGAGGACCCTGCCTATATAAACACCTCGCAATAATAACCAGGATGCAGCCAGCGCAGCTGTAATTGCAATAAACATCAAAGCCATTCAAATGACTCCCCATTGAGAGTAAGGGCTGCCAAAATACTTGTTGCTTGTTTGGGTGCAAGTGATTTATAGCCGGATTGTGCATTTCTAGGTGGAGACGGGGAGCTTGCTGAGGGATTTACAACTTTCTGCTCATGCTGTATGGGAAAGTGCTGATGGCCCAGTGGAGCTGCGGGGCTGCGGAGGAGCGTGTCGGGGCTGCAGGTGCATTTCAGCTCTGACTCAGCACAAGCTGCTGTTTGGTTCCACGGCGGCAGCTGCAGAGCCCGTGTGGCTTTGTGCGGCTTTGCTCCACCGGCCTCGGCGTCACCCTCTGCTTGCAGGTTGCAGAAAAGAGACCTGGCAACCTAAAATTAGACTTTTCGATTCATATATTGGCCCATGACAAAAATATACTGACCTGGGTGAAACGCAGCAGCTGCTGAACAGCAGAAAGCAACGACTCCCTATTCTTGTGACTTTTGCATGGAAAAAAAAGTCTTGTATTAGGAAACCTGGAAAGCAGAGAGCTCTGCAAAAGCGATAATAATAACCCACACATTTTATGAAGTGTCTAGAAAAGGTGCCTCTGCCCTGAGGGTCTCACAGCTGAACACGTAAGGTGTAAATTGTGGAGGAGACAGAGAAGGGTTGTTATGCGGCTGGATAACTGACAGCCTAAATCAGGCCCCAGATCCGCAGAGCTATTTAAGCATCTAATTCCCAAACGACGTGGGGGGGTTGGCAGCTCAGTGCCGAGAGGTTCTGAATTGTCGTGACTCTGCCAAAGCGTTATGGAAAGTTTAGAGAGCCAGCAATTAAACCCGGGTCTCGTCAGCAATTAAAATCAATCTTAGCCTTCCTCAAGGGCTGCGCCCAGGCCTGGGCATCCTCTCGGAGCATCGTGCTCCGTGCCGCTCTCTGGTGAGCTGTGCTGGAAATCAATTAAAAACCGCTTGGATGTAGAAAACAAGCCGGGAGACAAACAATGTGGGGAAACCGTGTGGACGGAGCGGGCGCTGCCACATCACCCTGCGTGCTGAGGTCTGGTTTTTCCATGAGAAGCTGTTGCTGCTGGCAGAGCAAAGCAGTGTGGCTTGTATCCTGCCTGCACCCCCACTGCTCCATGTCTTTTGGGGAGCAAACGCCTGCTCCATTACCCTGCAGTGCTGTCACCTTCCCAGCTGCTGACTGGTTGAGGTTCCCTCCTGACCTGCTTGTTTTTCGCCCCTGGGCTCTGTAGGGCTGGTGATGTGGGTCCTGCCCTCCTCCTGGCTGCGCTGCTCCCAGGGTTTGTCCCCGGCTCTGGGTTTGGAGGAGGAAATCACTTCGTGCCCAGTTTAATGAAAGATGGGGAGGGCACCTATCCAGGCCTGATGGGAGCCAGAGCCCGGCCTATGCTTTTTGCCTACCTACAGTTTTTAAAAATAGTATTATTCATCAGCAGATCTCAAAGCACTTTATGGAGCAGAGGGATAAGTGTGAGCTCTGCTTTGTTTTCTGTACATGGGGAAACTGAGGCACAGAAGAAGTGTCGCGAGTTGCAGGTTAGTTCAGCAGCGCAGCTTTCCCACCTTGTACAGGCGCCTCCCCAGTGGCCCTCCTCAGTTATACGATTTTCCTCCAAAAGCTGCGTCCTCTAGGTGATCGGCCGCTGCACTTACTTGTGCGCTACACCCGGAGCAGTGTCCGCGGAGATCAACTGTAGGTGCCCACCACGCACATCTTGCTTCCCCCGACTATGTGGAGTCTCTTTGTGTCCGTTTCCAAGTTTGTTCACAAATTTGTGATTCTTTCCAGTCGTTCCAAGATTCCCCAGGCCGTGGAGTGTTTGTGAACCACCACGCAGGAACGTGATCTGCTGGGAGGGGTTCAGCTCCCACCCAGTGACCCGGGAGACAAGGTGTGCTGCAGACAATGCTGGTGGCAAAGGGATTTCTCATCATTCCTGTTCTTTCCACTTTCTTTTCTTCCGTGTCCAGGCTGGAGCTCCCAGGGAGCAGCTGAGGGACGTCCCTGCCTGCTGCCACCATTTCAGCGCACGGGTCCAGATTTTAGGTGAGTGACCCTGATGATATCACCTAGGTTTGAATGCCAGATTTCAAAGCACTTTATGGAAAATGTCCTTCTATTATCTCTATTTCGTATCTGGGGAAAACAAGGCAGGGGAGCGTGGCTGTGATAAGCAGCAGACACGAAGGCCAGTGGTTCTGTGCCTCCATCGTGCATTGTCGACTGTGACGTATTTTGTTTCTAATCACACTAATTTCACTATGATTCCAAGATTTTTAGTGATTCCAAAGTCACTTCTAGCTAATGTAGGAGAGGAGCTCACTGAATCGTGCGTCTGCAGCCGCTCACCCAAGCTGTGCTGCCCTTGGGAGCGCACAGTCTGCAGCTGTGCCTGATGATGGTGGGAAAGGTGGGGGACACCTGCCCTGGGTCCCCTCTCTTGCCCAGAACCAGTGGTGGTGTCCCCAGCGCCACAAGGGTTGGCCTGGTTTGCTCCAGAGGGCACAGACACGCTCTACACCTCCATGGCCAATTTTAGTGGAGTTTGCTTGTTGTATGAGAGGACAGTGGTTTGCTGCAATGTTCACCTGGAGTCTCAGAAAGCCTTTTAGGTCTGCTGAGCCTCCCTTCCAGAACGTCACAAATGTGAGGACCTAGGTCTTGTATACTTCAAATATGATTTTTAAATCTGTAGGGATTATAGGAGAAGTTTGCTGGACTAAGCACAGTTGTTGTTGGTATGCACTGAACTTTTGTAAACATTGACTCTCGCACAGTTGAGACAAGACGTGAATAATCAGCTGGAAACAAGCATGAGACTAACAGATATTATTATAGGACAGTAGAGTGCCACATTATGGGGATGCAGTCCCTTTTAGCAAAGGGCTAATAATGCAGCTACTCAAAACAATTTATTCCTAATCCACAGCAGCTTGAAAGAGTTTGGAGTTTTGGTTTTGTTTGCTGTTGGTTGTTTTTTTAACTTTAAGGCAATGACTGAGTTGCTAGAAATTAAAAAAATGCTTTGATCTTGCACATTTGCAAGATCTCTTGCACATTCCTGCAACAAACACCTCCACATCAACCTCATCTTTTATGTAGCCCAAGCCATGAGCTTTGCCTCTGTATGATGTCCCTGTCCCACCCCTGTGTCCTGGGTTGGTCTCAGGGAACCCAAAGCAGAGGTGAGCGGGTTCTCCCTGCACTGTGAAATCCAGCTGCATTTAACTGCGTCCCCAGTCTGTCCCCTGGTTTTCAGAAGGTTTGATGAGATTGAGGGGCAAAGTCCCCTCGAAACTTTCACACCTCTCAACGCCACTGCAGCTGGAGATACCAGAGGGGACTTTGCTTCCTTCTGCTGTGCTGGGATGATTCAGCTGAAAGGTAAAACCAGCCCCCCCTCCCTTAAGCCTACAAAAAAAGAGTGAACGGCAGGTTCCTCCTGGTTTATGTGGTGGTTGGTCATGCTGGGTGGTGGAGCAATGAGACCTTCTAGCCAAGGCTGGTGCTAGGCAAGGTGCAGATCTGCCTTTCCCAGCCTTAGCCTTAAGCCCATGCCTTGGCTTTCCCAGCAGTGGGTTTACCAGCACTGTCCCCTCCAAGGACACCTGCTGTTGACTCACCTATTGTAAATGGGAGATAATTCCTGGAAAATGTCGCTGGCCGCTTTGATCAGATTTGCAGAGTCATCTGCGGGGTTTCGTGTTACTAGAAGGGAGCAGTTTGTTTTGTGAACAAACATTCCTCCTGACCACCTCCTGCTTTCTCTTCCTCCTCCTGCAGCTCAGCGTTGCGCTGGCCGCTCCTTTTTGGCCAAGGAATTGGTTTTAGGCTGCACCAGCTGCCCTGGGTTTAAGTGTCTGGAAGGTCCCCTGGTAGCTCGGTCTCTGTCCTCCAGCTGCACCCCATGCTTCCAATTATATAAAAAGTATATATCAACATATTTATATGTTTCTCATTTTTCTCGTGATGTTATCCATCCACTGGCTGCGGTGCGGATAAGGAGAACAGCGGATGGAGTGACAGTGGGAAAATCCTGCTGGCTTTTCATCAGCTTCCAGGAGGAATTTTTCAGTGGAAACGTTTTGTCTGGAAAACACCAGCCCATTGTAATAGAAACCGTTCATAGGAAGAGGCTTGTTTGGACAAATTTTCTGCTAAGTGTTTTGGGGGAGGAAAAACAGGTTGGAAATGTTCCAAGCCTCCCCACTTCAGCAGCTCCAAAATAACAGTGTTTGAACCTTCCTTTAGAAAGAACTGCGAGAGCGTAGAAATTTCAATTAAGAAGTAATACATTCATTAATGAATTAACGGACCTGCACAACGTGCCTGCTACTGTACCTGCTGAAGCCAGCAGGATTGTCCCTAATGAAAAGGGAAATTTTCCAATCTATACGCTCTTCCTTCTTATGTAGCTGCTAACTGACTTGTTTTCTGTATTCTCTGCCTCTTAAAAATCCCGTGATTACCAGTACAGTGGCTGTAACCCACAGGCAACTTCTATGGTTTAATGAGAAAGACGTCGGATTTTGAGACACACGGCTCACTTTTAGGTGGTTGTCTACTAGAAGCAGCGGTGATGTTACAGTCTATATTCCTTCGCATGCTTTTCAGCTCCGAGCTACCGCAGATGTCAGCAACACAAGAGGTGCCTGACGCCGCAGGAAAAGACAACCTGTCACCCTTCGGAGCAGGAAACCGGCTCCTTCATCCCACACCACGACTCACGTGGGAAACAGAAGCTAAAGCAGAATTGTCACAAAGGAGCAGAATTATCACAATAAGCATGAGGCGTGTTCTGCGTGAGTCTTGCACATGGTCTTTGTATTTATAGCAACGAGAGGAAAAAATACCTTTGAGGGAAATAACAACCTGTACATTTAAATGTTCTACCTTTATGCTTATTTGACAAAACTCGTTTACTATAAAATGCAGAAACACTCAGCAGAAGTGCTCCTTTTGTTAACGAGGAAACAAGTTCTTTTATCCCAGTGCTGCCAAATAAACCCTGTAAACCTGGTATGGCCACATTTTTCCCAGGAACGCGACCCTGCCACCCCTGGATTTAAAGGCTGAGCTTTCTGATGGCAGCTCGTCCCTGTTCAAACCCCTGGCTGGTTCCCCTTGGTGACCCCCGTGAAGCCGGGCACCCCAAATCCCCCTGCCAGCACCGTTTCCCCCTCGGTGGGGCGCGAGCGCAGCGTCTCACCTGGGAAGAGCACGAACAGCCAGAGCAGCGGATGGACGGACGGAACCAGCATCTTCTCGTGGCTCTGCAGCCCCGCCGAGGCTCTGGCCATCCCGGGAGGGACGCAGGGTGAGGAGCGGTTTGCCTGCCTGGGCTGGCTCTCAAAGGGCTTCCTGTTAAAGAATAGAAGGAAACGGGCTGAATCCACAGGGGAACTGTGTTTTTTAGCCCATTATGGTCGGAGAGGATGTGAGCCATCGCTTACCGACGGCAAAGGAAACCTCGCCATGGGTTTGGTGGGGAATTCGGCTCTCGGAGTGGTGGCACGGTGGGCCTGCCCTGCTTTGGGCCTCACTCGCTTCTCCACAGTCCTTGGGGTTTTTGGGAGGTGCTGTGTTTGTGGCGAGGGTGTGCGCCCCGCGTCCAACCCAATCCCCACCAGCTGGGGGGCTGCAGGCTGTCCCGGTCCTTCCTGGATGAGGAGCTGCTGGAGGAGCTGGTCCTCCCCACACCTGAGAGGGGCTTTCTTAGCATTTCAGGGAGGGGTTGGGAAACATTCGCTCCTCGTGGGGCCAGGGTAACTCGGCAGCTGGTGCTTCCCCATGGCCCACACCTCCTCGTGCAGCTCCAGTGAGTGTGGGCACCAGGACACACTGATTTGGGGTGCTGGTTCTCATGCAGCAGCAGCAGCATCCCCATGCACACGGCACGGTCTGACTTACCCCAGCCCCAGCTCCTCAGCAAGGGGAGGAACTAGAGAAACGGGCCAGTCCTGCCCTTCACTGCCCCAAGGGCTTTGGGGCATTCAATTTCTCGGCCCTGACCTTGGTGTGCCTGTCTGTGCATGTCCTGTCTGTCTGTCCCTCGCTGCAATAGTTTGAACTTCAGAGGTAACAAGTTGCCCTGTGTTGGATGTGAGCGGGTGTTTGTGGGGAGGAGAAGGGTCTTAGCATCCCCGCTGGGGAAGGCTCCTGCACCCCCCTGTCTCGGAGGGTCTGTGTGGGTGTTCAGGATGTAAATCCGTAGGACTGTGTCTCCTGGCTCGAGAGGCTGCTCCAGCCCCCGGAGAGCCGCAGAGCCCGGGCCAGGGGGCTGTTCCTGCACTGCGTGGAGCACATCGAGGGGTGTCTGGTGCAAGGTCCTGGCTGTCCAGGACCGGGAGACAGCAGCAGGAACAGAGGGAGAGATCTCCTGTGCGCTGCACAGCTCCTTACTTTCCCATGGGTCCCTTCAAACACCTCCAAAAACCCAAGCAAACCGTCAGGCCAAAAGCCACTGATATCCTACAGCGTTCAACAGCAGCCTTCGCTTTCATGAAACCTCTGGTAGGTCCCCCCACCCCCCATATTTTCCCTCTCGCACAGATGTGATGCTCAGAGATTACGCTGTAGATTAAGGTTTTACTGAATCCTGAAATGAGAGCAAATGCTCAGAAGCTCTAATGTGCAGCCAGATCTGCCGAACGCTCAGCTGGATGGGGGTAGAGGTATTTCCCATCCTGTCCTCCTCGTGAAAGACGGAGCCCAAATATTCACCCCGGCTTGTCTGCTGAGAGCCTCCAGGTAGGAGCAGCAGTATTTGGGGGTGTAAAGATGGGGAGATGGGTTTTTTGATGGCTAAAACTCCAGAGGATCCATCCTTTCTGCTCCGAGATGTGGTCAGGGTCACTCTGGGTCTGACTGCATGGCATCCCTGCATCCCAGCATCCCTGCATCCCAGCATCCCAGCATCCCTGCATCCCTGCATCGCTGCATCCCAGCATCCCTGCATCCCAGCATCCCTGCATCCCAGCATCCCAGCATCCCTGCATCCCTGCATCCCTGCATCCCAGCATTCCTGCATCCCAACATCCCTGCATCACTGCATCCCAGCATCCCTGCATCCCAACATCCCTGCATCACTGCATCCCAGTATCCCTGCATCGCAGCATCCCTGCATCCCTGCATCCGTGTGAGCACTGAGCCAGCACTGGCTCCTGCCTGTGACCCCGAGCAGGTCCCAGGTCCCTGAGCTTCTCCGTGTTCTCCCCCCGCTGCCGGGCAGGGTCCTTCCAGCCCCGGGCGCTGTGTGGATGTGCTTTGCCCGGCTGTGCAAAGAGCTCATGTGCAGAAAAGGGATTTTTCACACCATTTTCTTAACTGCATTAAATTTTACCGCCAAGCTGGTGGAAGGAGGGAGGTTTCTTGCAGTGACCGGGGGTTGCGTGTGTGTGGCAGAGGGGAACGCCGGTGCTTTCTCCCCGAACAAAAGGGTTCTTGTCCTGCAGCGGGCGAGAGGAGGGTGTTTTTTTTCCATCGAGGGGTGTGTGGCAGCGAGGGAGGGGACACGGCGCTGATGTGGCACCGGGTGAGGAGCACCCATCCTGCCCGTGGGTGCTTCCTCTTCTGCCCGGGGAATCTCGGGGGTGTGTGGCGGGCAGGGTGACGTGGCAGCCTCTGAGGTGACTCCGGCTGCACCTACACCGGAGAACCAGCCCGGAGGCATTTCTGCTGCTCCTGCCTTGTGCTCTCCAGCCTCCACCGGAGACGATGATTCCCGCGCAGCGGGGAGACCAAGGTACCCCGTGGAGCTGGGGGGCTCTCCCTCCCTGCTCCTCCCCTGCTCCCCCCGTGCTGCCTCCCCAGCGATTTTACAGCTGTGGGGACGCCTTGCGGCGTGTTTTGGTCCCTGTGGGCTTTGGGTGTGGATCAGGACCGTGGGGCTTGGGGTGAAGAGGGGAGGTGGCAGGGTCCAGGGAGGGGGTGTAGAGCCCCACACTGAAGGTGTCTGGGACAAGGGGACACAGGGCATCTCCTCCTTGGCTGAACGTGTCCTTGCACTGTCCCTACAACAACCAAAATACACCCTGACCCACCAGCCCCAGGGAAGGGGCACTTAGGGGATGGTCCCAATCCCCAGCGGTTGCAAGTGCAGGTGGGAGCTGCCGGCTGGAGGGCAGGACATAAGGGCATGGGACAGTCTCTGCTCTGTGGTCACCCCCTCCCACCCTGTGTCTCTGTCCCAGGTCACCGTGCTCAGCCATGAACAACTCCGTGCTCGGCAGCCAGCTCAGACAGCCCGAGCCCCAGGACACGTCCGCCTTCACGCCCATCTCCATCGTCAGGACCGCGACAAAGAAACCGGATGCTCTGCCCATCATCTCAGCCATTGTTGTCATCTTTGTCCTCTTGGCCGTCTTCATCATTGTTATCGTGCACTACGGCCCTCAGCTCCGCACCGTGCAGATCACGCTCCAGCATGAGCCCATGCCGCAGGACCTGGACGATGGGGTGCACCTCACGGACTGGAAGAAGCTGGGATCCCAGAAGAAGCCGCCTGCACAGCCCTGCCCGCGGGACCTGCTCGATGTGGATGTGCCCGGTGTGAGGTGTCAGTGCTCCTGCAAGCATCACCTGCCCTGCGGAAGCGCTGAGCCCAACGTTATCGAGATCACCTACCTGTGACAAGGCTGGTGGACACCTGGGTGCCTCAAGGGACCAAGTCCCACTGGGAAAATAGCAAGTGGGACGTTAGCTTAGCCTGAGACTCACCAATTCCACACGTGGAGGTTTTATCTCCTCAGGTAGAAGGTTGTGTCACTGCAGTGACTGTCAGCCCCAAAAGGCCAGCCCAGGGGGTGACTGTCCCCAGGCGAGAGCTGGTCCCCAGCCCAGGCTCTGGGGCTGGGTCAGCCCATGTAGGACAGGGTCAGCATCACTTCTGCTTTTTCTTGCCGTGGTTTTACCCATCCCAGGCTGCCCAAGGGTGCCCAGCAGAGCTGTCCTGGTGCTCCCCCGGCCGGGGAGCGCTGGGCGTTCGCTCAGCCCCTCGGCAGGAGCTGGAAGGTACGTCATCTGGAACCACTTTCCAGATTAAAGATGTTTCCGTGTGCACTGTGCGCTCATGATGCTGCTTAGATGGCACAGAACATCTTCTGGCCCCTTTTTCCTGCACCTGAACCCACCTTGGTGTTTCAGTGGTGGAGCCAGGGGCAGAGGACAATGTGTCCGGTCCCCCAGGGGAGGTGTGTGACATGGCAGAGGCAGGAGAGGTGACAATGGCACATCAGCCACATCTTGTGTTGTTGGCTGAACTTCTCGAGGTGTTGGCACTGCTGGAGAAACGCGTCCATCCCTGGACAGAGCCTGCACCATCACTGTGCACAATGGCAGGGGTGGGGAGGCATGAGGTCATCTTCTTGTGGTCTCCTTGATTGTCCCTGTAACTGTCTGCTGTCCCTGTGCCAAGGGATGCTCTGCTCGGGGACCTGGGGACCTGGATGTTTCCAGCATTGGAAGCATGGGGCATGTCCCAGCGGAGGAGGGAGTGATGGGATGGATGTTGATGTGGCACAGTCACCCTGGGCAGAAGCTGGTGGAGGTGGCACCGAGGAGCAGATGAAGGGATGACACATCATCCTGAGCCCCGTAAGGCTCCTGCGGACAGCAGATCATGGTGATCTGCCCAGCCTGGGAGTCTTTCTGCTGTTGGAGGTGCCAGCCACCCCTTGTGAGAAGAAACTGGTCTTGGTTCTCCTCCCACTGTGGCAGCTGGATATCTAAGCCTGTCATCAGAGTGTGGCCTTGGGGGCCCGTCCCTGGGAGGCAGCGCAGCCTCTGGGATCACCCGCAAGGATTTATTCTGCTGAACAGTCCCAGGAGCCAAAACATGGTTCCCGCCTCTCCCCTCCCCACACGTGAACAGTCCCGCACAGATACCCCGTGTGCTGTCAGACAAGAGATGGGACTTTTACCTGTTCCCCCGGGTGCTGGAGCTATTTCTGACACAGCAGATGCTCCAGCATCCTTCCTCTCGCTTATTTCCAGCTTTTCTCACTCACTTTTAAGCTAAGTATTGGTTGGACTCGCTGGAAAATTTTGAATTTTACAATAAACATAATTTATATTACATCTTTGGGGGATTGTTTTCTGTTTTGATTGTTTCCCTTTTGTTTTCCAGAGGTGATGGTGCATTATCAGCATTATCAGATGGTGCATTAGAGGCAATCAGGTCTGTCATTCCAATTAAAAATGCCTGCGAGTGCCACCTCCCTTTGTTGTTTTGTTAGGATTTCAGATTTTATATTTCTTCAAGGAGTTAGAACAGCTCTTGCCCCATTCCTGAAGGCTCCCTAGCAAGAAGAGCACTCAGTAAGGTTTGGTGAATGCTGCAGCCTTTGATTCATGGTTTCTGGCAATTTTGGTGGTCCTGAGCGCGTTCTGGGATTCCCTGAGAAGTGCATGAGGAGGGCAGGGTATTTCATCCAAGGTTTTGCATTTGCGATCTATAAAAACCAGACTTGACGCTGACAGTAGTTGAAAAATAGTAAAAGACAATTTATTCCACCCATGCCCTCCCCAAATCTCCCTGCAGAGCGTGCCCAGGGAAGATGAATAGCAGAGATCGTTCATCTGAACCTCCCGTTTGGGCTTACCAGGTAGAGTAACCTTTCTGATGGGTTAACTCAAGCTGTCTAATTACAATGAAGGGGTCTCTACGTTATGTACCACCACGTTTTTCCGCCAGCTGTGGTTTGCAGGGCTGGAGAGGTTGCTTGCACAGGCATTATTTGTCGTGCGCCTTCTATCCCCTTTGCTTTTCTCGTTTAGGGACTCAGTGCAAGAGCGGCTTGTCTGAAAAACTGGTGTCCCCTCTGTTTATCAGAAGCCGTTTCACTCCATTCCCACCTCTGCAGAATCAGTATCTTAATCTGCTGGACAGTATTTAGCCTGTTGGCATCATTTTGAGCCCCAGATCTGCCTGCTTGTGTGTTCCCCTGTAGGAAATGGGATAGGACAAGGGGTGATGGCTTTAAACTGACAGAGGGCAGATTTAGATGAGATATAAAGGAGAAACTGTTGCCCTGAGGGTGGTGAGAGCCTGGCCCAGGTTGGCCAGAGAGGTGGTGGATGAACCATCCCTGGAGACATCCCAGGCCAGGCTGGACGGGGCTCTGAGCAACCTGAGCTGGTGAAGATGTCCCTGTCATGGCAGGGGTGGCACTGGGGCAGCTTTGAAGGTCCCATCAACCCAAACCATTCTGTGACTCTGTGATCTGCATTGTGGTACCCAGACTGGCTGCACCGCAACTTGGGGACACCGGCTGTGCCCTGCGACGGTGTCACCCATCCTGGGTAAGTCACCGGAGTTGTCACCTGGCTTTTGTAGTCGTGTCCTTTCAGATCAGGGAGCTGCTTCATTCAAGGCAAACTCTTTAATTAGAGAAACAGGAGCTCTCGTGGCAGCTCCCACTGAAGGACAACCACAGCGGGGAAACATCGTGTTTGCAAAGAAAAGATTAAAAACGTCTAAATATTAATAAAGAGGAAGATAAAATGGGTAATTATTACTAGAACTCATTGATTTGCAGGTGCTGGGGACTCGTAAAGCTCTGATTTATGTGCCAGCGTGCTGTGGCCCAGATCCATCACTTACGCAGCGGAGGAGCTGGGGAAATCCCACCCTTGCACATCACTTTGCCATTGTTCAGGTATTTCAGGCTGTCACACTGAAAGCAAATAAAACCGGCAGTGAACGGTGGTGCTGACGGGGCTCCGGTCCCCCCCACATTTGTCCGGTGCCCTGGTCCTTCCAGCCCAGTCCAGGAGCTGTCAGTGGCCCCTTCTTCTATACAACCTTTTCTGGAAGAATCTAGCATTGAAGCCCTGGCCTTCAGGATTTTTTCCACCTACTTCATTTGCAAACAGATATTTAGATATAACATTTTAAAATGCAGGAAAAAAACAATTACTGTAAAACTCATAATAGCAAACTAAATCCTAAAAGCAAGCGACAATCTTTCTCCAGCTCTCTCCTCCAGAAGGACACCAATAGTTATATCTCAACTCCGCTTCTCATTGCTTTTTCCCACACAATAAAATGTCATTTTTACAGATTCTTCTCTTTTCTATTTGGCCAGCCCCACTGCTCTCTGCTTATAGGACTGTTCTTTGCAAGCCTATATAAAATACATGACAGCTCTTGAGCAGCAGAGGCTGTGCATACAAATTATCATAACATTATTACTCTCTATTCAAACACCAAGTCGGTTCCAATTTATTTCACTTGCAACTTTCTCCCCCTCTATAATAATAACCTTTTTTTGTACACGGACTAACAATAACTTTCCTTATCACACTCGCTCCTGGAGCCCAGCGAGCAGGAGCTGGCAGAGACTTTGCCATCCACAGCTTTCCTCAAAGCCAGGTTTTTTTGCCTTAGGAAGCTTTCTAAAACTACCGCACCACCTATTAACTCTGCCATGATTAGGGATTTTTTTGCCTCTCCTTTAATTTCCCTCTTAATTAGGGTGTTCACCTGCTGCAGGGGGAAGCACCTACATAACCCCAGCACTGCCACATGGCTCCCAGGAGTGTTCAGCAGGGGGTTTACAGCTGCGCTTGCAGGAAATTTGGGTTTTGATGCTGCAGGGTTGCTTAAATCTGTGCAAAGTTTCAGGAAGCTCTTCAAGGTCCTACTCAGAAGAATCCCGTGTGTTAGGGCCCTGGAGGGTAGTGGGGTTGGAGAGAGCTGGTTAATGCTCAAGCATCACTTGGTGAATCTTTCTGATAAAAAGGTGAGAGAGCTGGGGCTGTTCAGCCTGGAGAAGCTGAGAGGAGATCTTATTTAGGAGGTAGCTATCTCAGGGTGGGTGTCAGATGATGGACCAGTCTCTGTTCAGTGGTGCCCAACGCCAGGGTGAGGGGCAACGGGCACAGACTGAAACACAGGAGGGTCCATCTGAACATGAGGAGAAACTTGTTTGCTGGGAGGTGCCAGAGCCTGGCCCAGGCTGCCCAGAGCGGGTGTGGAGTCTCCTGCTCTGAGACATTCAAACCCCCTGGACCCACCTGTGGGCTTCAACTCTGCCAGGGGAAATTTAGGCTGGAGATTAGAAAGCAATTCTTTGCAGAGAGAGTGGTCAGGCATTGGAATGGCTGCCCAGGGAGGTGCTGGACTCACCGGCCCTGGAGGTTTTTAAACTGAGATTGGACATGGCACTTAGTGCCATGATCTAGTAAACAGACTGGAGTTGGACCAAGGGTTGGACTGGATGATCTCTGAGGGCTTTTCCAACCCAGTCCATTCTGTGATCTGCTCTGTGACCCTGCGTGAGCAGGGCTAGGCTGGGGATCTACAGAGCTCCTGAAACCCAACCAGCCTGGGGTGATCCTGGGACGACTCCGTGAGCACGGAGCAGCAGCGGGCTCTGGTGGCGGATGCTGCCCGGTGCAGGCAGGGATACAGGCAGGGATACAGGCAGGGATACAGGCAGCGAGCTGGGGGGATTTCTCCTGCCTCTCTCCAGCCCCGGTGAGAGCACAGCTGGGGTACAGTGTGTTTGGGGGGGGACGTGCCTGGTTTTGGGCTCCCCGGGGCAGGGAAGGCGCTGCTGGAGCAGGTGTAAGGAGACAGCGAAGTCCTCGACGAGATGAGGCCCCTCGGCCTCTGAGGGGCCTGACCAGGTGGGGGCCTCAAGGTGACTTTGAGCTGGTGTCACCTTCTGATTTCACAGAAAAGATGAGCACAGGGAGAGCCCCTGGGAGGAGGTCCATCCACCTCTCACAGACCCGTGTCCTTGCTGTTCCATGTGAGAGGGTGAAGTGTTTCCTTCCTCCAGAGGGAAGTCCCCAAGAGCGTCCCCAGTCCCTGCAGGCAGCTGAGGATGGGGCAGGTCCTGGGCCACCTCGTGCGCCTGCACCTCAAATATCTAATGCCCAGAGATGGGTTGGAAAACATTATTTCCTGCTGAAAAGGGAGTGAGGCTTCTAGAGAAGAAAACTCTGTCATTGAAGGGCTGAAAATTGGGGCTGTTAAGGAAACAGCTCAATCCTGGTGTAAGAGCATGAGCTGGTGAGAAGCAGCGCTGCTTTTATTTGCTCCATCTAAATTTGCAGCTGTCTCCTGCTGAGGATGGTGCCCTGAGGTACAACCTGAGCCTGCAAGAGAGCATCCCACCCTGGAGTGCAGCCTGCTGTCCGTGTCCTGATCCTCAGGCACCATCTCCACATGTGAGATGCGATCAAGCGCTGCTTCCCCACGCAGTCTGTGCGATATTCAAAGCCCTGAGCACCCTCATGAGGCCGAATCTTGGTACGTCTTTAGTCATGCTCATTTTGAACGTCTCTCCTTTTGGTGTTGTTTTTTCATTATCGGATTTGAAAACAAACTTCTGTTCCCTGCTGGTTTCGACGCTGCCCCTCACACCCTGCAGTGCCGCCAGCACGGGTTGTGGTTCCCGGCTGACACCAGGCCAACCCAAAGTGACAAAGACAATTGGAAAAGCTCCAGCTGTGCGGTGAAGCTTGAAATAATATGGTCGGGCTGCTCTCTGCTGTGTGATGGGTGCTGTGTGGTGCCTGGGGAGTTGGGGTGCTCCCTGGGTCCCTGTTTTGTGCTGGAGCCTGGAGAGCAGCTGAGCTTCAGAGGAGTCAGATTCCCACACCAGTAAACGGCATTTACATCTGCTTTGGGCACGAAGAGCATCACATGGAAGCTGAAGAATACTACTGTAATAATTAAGTACAACTGATGCTCTTCTTGAGTTTTAAACTAAAGGTTTTAGGTGCAGTCAACCTCCTAGGGGTAAAATTTTATGTTCATAGACATGACATTGTCTGTGAAGGTCTCAGAGCACCTGCGCATTTGAGACGTGTTTTGTTTTGAGCACCAAGTCTTGTTTAGGTGGGAGGGAGTGCGGATCTGCTGGAAGGCAGAAGGGCTCTGCAGGGATCTGGATAGACTGGAAAAATGGGCTGATTCCAATGGGCTGAAGCTCAACAAGGCCAAGTGCCGGGTCCTGCGCTTCGGCCACAACAACCCCCTGCAGCGCTCCAGGCTGGGCACAGAGTGGCTGGAGAGCAGTCAGACAGAAAGGGACCTGGGGGGACTAATGGACAGGAAGCTCAACATGAGCCAACAGTGTGCCCAGGTGGCCAAGAAGGCCAATGGTGTCCTGTCCTGTATCCAAACTAGTGTGGTCAGCAGGACAAGGGCAGTGATCCTTCCCCTGTGCTCTGCATTGGGGAGGCCACACCTGGAGTGTTGTGTTCAGTTCTGGGCCCCTCAGGTCAGGAAAGAGATTGAAGTGCTGGAGCGGGTCCAGAGAAGAGCAACACGACTGGGGAAGGGACTGGAACACAAGAGCTATGGGGAGAGGCTGAGGGAGCTGGGCTTGTTTAGTCTAGAGAAGAGGAGGCTTAGAGCTGAGCTCAGCACTCTCTAGAACTACCTGAAGGGCAGTTCTAGCCAGGTGGGGATTGGTCTCTTCTCCCAGGCATCAGCAATAGGACAAGGGGCCATGGGCTTCAACTCTGCCAGGGGAAATTGAGGCTGGAGATGAGAAAGCAATTCTTTGCAGAGAGAGTGGTCAGGCATTGGAATGGCTGCCCAGGGAGGTGCTGGACTCACCGGCCCTGGAGGTTTTAAACTGAGATTGGACATGGCACTTAGTGCCATGATCTAGTCAATGGACTGGAGTTGGACCAAGGGTTGGACTTGATGATCTCTGAGGGCTTTTCCAACTCAGTTCATTCTGTGATTCTGTGATTTTACTGCCTGTTTCTGAAGAGACTCTGCTCAACCCTGACTTGCTTTCCTAGTTTCTTTGCTAGCAATACTTTGCCCGTCTTCCACCAAGACATGGCTGGTGTGGTTTGCAGCTCAGCGATGCTTTTGCAGCGTCCTGCAGCCACCTCCCTGCCAGCTGCTGGTGTCCCCATGGCTCAGGGTCTGTTGGGATTTATTCCTGAAGCATCACAATAATTAATGCATTAGCTCCCCTCTCCTGGGTATTCCAGATCTGTCGATAGCCCAGCTGGAGCAGGGGGACAATGCTTGTCTTGGTGACTGTGACTTCTCCAAGCACTGGAATTGTCACATCAACCTTTATCTCTGGTGGCTGGGCAAGCTGCTGCTTAAAATCCCTTTGGGGAGAGAAAGGGGTGGTTTGGGGCTGCAGCAGCCTGAATGGGCATCCTCCCTCTGGCTGGGGGTGAGCGCTGCACCGAGCGGGGTCTGGCACATGGGGGTGCTGGTGTTGGGGAATATTCCTCCCGGCACATCAGTGGTGGCTTAAACACGGTGAGGTTGGCTTGTGCTGCAGAATGCTTGGGAGGTGGTGGGAAGAAGGATACATCTTGCAGGGCTTTTGAGGAACCCCTGCGGCGCTTGGGTGGAATACTTATTTCCTTTCCTTGGCGATATTTTGGTGCAGTTCTCCTGTTCCTCTCCATCCATGAGAAGGAAAGGCGTAAAAGAAGGGAGGTGGAAGGATGAGACTCCCACCTAACAGCAGGGCACGGGTTGGGAGACATCCGCTTCTCCATCCGCTTCTGCGTCCGTTTCTCTGTCCTCTTGTCCGCCCGCAGCCCCGCGGGCAGTGGTGAGCGGCCGAGCATCCCTCGGGGAGAGCCCGCGGGCCGGCTTCGCTCGGCTGAGGAGGAAGCGAGAACACAAAGCAGGGAAATGACTTGGCAAAGGTCACCTGGAGCTGGGGCCGAGCCCGGGAGCAGCACCGGGTCTCCTGCCACCCCCCGCCATGGCCGGGCTGCCCCGGCCCTTCCTCCTGGAATGATGAGCGGTGGCACCGACCGCCCTGGGGACAATCGGGCGCTCAGCACTGGGGTGGTTTGGCTTTTGCTGTTCACTGTGGCAATAAAATTTAATATAATAGAAGTGATGAGAGCTAGGAACTATGAAGGGAGGCGGGGGATGGAGAGCCTCAACTGGGGAAATCCGCTGTGAGGGGAGCGATGGGAATGGGATGGAGGTATGGCATCTTTGCCCAGGTAACATGATAAGAGGAAACAGCCTCAAGTTGCGCCAGGGGAGGTTGAGGTTGGATGTGTGGAACAATTTCTTCCCCAAAGGGCTGTGGGGCATTGGAACAGGCTGCCCAGGGCAGTGCTGGAGTCACCATCCCTGGAGGGTTGGACAGATGGACATGAGGTTCTCAGGACATTGGGCAGTGCCAGGGCTGGATTATGGTTGGACTCCGTGATCTTGAGGGGCTTTTCCAACCAAAATGATTCTGTGGTTCTATGGGGGTGCCCAGCAAGGCTGGAAAGGTGGGAGGAGAGGGGCAAGATGGGCACAGGACACCAAGGGGTGCTGGAGGCTGCCTGGTAGATGTGGGACCAAGATGAAGCTGATGTGGCTGGTGGGACTCAAACCACACCACAAGGATAATCTGCTTTTTGTAACAGCCAATGAAACATCTGCAGTGACCTTCCCTGTCCTAAATGCCTTCAAGCGCCTTGAGACCCGAAGTACAGCCCAGCTTGGGGTAGCTGGGCTCTGCAGGCAGCTGCCTGCTCCTCTGCCTGCTCGGGAGGGACACGTACGACAACATCAGGCTGTGCTACCTGTGTGCACACACGTGCAGCATCACAGGGGCTGCTCGAAGGTGGGGGCTCGGGGTAGAATCACAAAAGGAACCTCCAAAACTCCCCCAGTGCCCCCCCTGCCATGAGCAGGGACATCTTCCCCAGCTCAGATTGCTCAGAGCCCCGTCCAGCCTGGCCTGGGATGTCTCAGGGATGGTTCATCCACCACCTCTCTGGCCAGCCTGGGCCAGGATGAAATAAGCCATAGCAGGGACGTGGTGGTGCCGAATCAGCACTGGGTGAGGAGTGACGCTGGGGAAACCAAAGCAAAGCTGAGTCAGGGACAGAGCGTGTGACAAGATGGGGGAGCTGGCCAGGACAGACGGACACAGAGGATGGGGAGGGGTCTGACAGGACACCGCTCGCATCTGCCAGAGCCGCCTTTCTTCCCTTGTGCCCATCTTCCTGTGTTTGATGTGGCAACTCTCCCAGTGACTCATTAACTCATTTTGATGTGTCCAGATGAAAACGAAGCAGTGACATAATCAAAAGCCATGCGCTGGAAAAGGTGACGTGGGCG
The DNA here is from genome assembly GCF_036013475.1 of Columba livia. Taxonomy (NCBI): domain Eukaryota; kingdom Metazoa; phylum Chordata; class Aves; order Columbiformes; family Columbidae; genus Columba; species Columba livia. The sequence goes on along the minus strand of NC_088615.1, from coordinate 18,716,514 downwards.
CGTTGCCCTCCAAATAGACAACAAAAGGCAGAGCAAGGACTGGGGATTACACGCTGGGTTTAGACAAAATGAAAATAAATCAGAGTACATCAGAAATTGAACAATGTGGGGAACAAGGCTGTGGGGTAAGGCAGGAGCAGAAGTCCATGGTCACTGCAGACATCTTCCTGGGCCCTGCGGGTGGGTCAGGGACTGTCTGCAGGAATCGCATCTTCTGTAAAATGCATTGTGCAGGTGGCAGCGGGCAGCAGTGATGGTCCCTGCAGGCTGGAACCCAAGGGCACTTCCACACCTCTCCCAGCTGGGGAGGGAGCTGCCCCACCAGCCCCCACCCCAGCCTGCTCCTCCCTTTTCCTGTAGGTGGGGTTTCCATAGGAAACACGGCTGGTCCACCTCCCGGACAGACGGACGGAGGGACGGATGCTGTTCCCCGGCCGAAGCTGCGGCGGTGGCCGTCCCCTCTGCTCTGGGCTGAGCGTTCCAGCCCAGGCACAGCTGCTCCTGGCCATGGCATGGCAAGGGACAACCACGGGACTCGCTCACCGTTTCTCCTCCTTTCCAAGCGGTGGCTGGTGCTTCTGGGACTTGGAGGTGGCAGAGGATGCTGAGGCCTCACAGTCGCCATAAGGACGATTTGGGCAGCCATCGGCAGCACGCCGGGGTGGTGGGAGCCACAGGCAGCATGCTGCTGCTGAGCCGCTCTGCGCTGCACCTCCCAGCCCTGTGCTGGTGCCTGTTCCTCTGCACTGATGCCCAGGAGGTGGCCACGGTCACAGTGCGGTACCGGGTGTTCGAGGAGGTGCCACTGGGAACCGTGATCGGGACACTGGCCGAGCATTTTGAGGGGGGAGAGAGCGGCGAGGCAGCGGACACCTTCCAGCTGATGGAGACCCCCGGGAGGTTCCCGCTGCACGTGGGGAGTGGGGATGGGGTGCTCAGCACAGCCGGGCGGGTGGACAGGGAGCAGCTGTGCCGGCACAGTGATCCCTGCTGGGTCTCGTTCGACGTGCTGGCCGCCCGAAACCTGGCGCTCATCCACGTGGAGATTCAAGTGCTGGACGTCAATGACAACGCGCCGCGGTTCCCCACGCCTGAGCTGGAGCTGGAGATGTCGGAGAGTGCGTCCCTGCGGACGCGGATCCCGCTGGACCGAGCCCTGGACGCCGATGCCGGCACCAACGCCCGCTGCTCCTACGCCCTGTCCCGCAGCGAGCACTTTGCTCTGGATGTCGTCTCCAGCTCCGACGGCACGAGGCACGCGGAGCTCGTCGTGGTTAAAGAAGTGGACCGGGAGCTGCACTCCTCCTTCGACCTTGTACTGACGGCCACTGATCATGGGGAGCCACCGAAATCAGGTACCGCTTTAATTAAAGTCATTGTCCTTGACTCCAATGATAATAGCCCCGTCTTTGCAGAGAACTCTTTGACAGTAGACGTTCCGGAGGATGCTCTGCCCGGGACCCTCCTCGTGACGGTCACAGCCACCGACCCCGACCAGGGCCCCAATGGGGAGATTGAGTACAGCCTGAGCAGACACGCACCCCCGGAGGTGCTGAGCGCTTTTGGCATCGATGCCCGCACAGGCAGCGTCATCCTGAAGCACCCACTGGACTATGAGGAGACCCACGCCTATGAGCTGGATGTGCAAGCCCGGGACCTGGGTGCCAACCCCATCCCAGCGCACTGCAAGATCCTGGTCAAAGTCCTGGACGTCAACGACAATGCTCCCAATGTCCACGTCACCTGGGCCACGCGGGCACCCGTGCTCTCCGAAGCGCTCCCCAAAGACAGCTTTGTGGCTCTGGTGACGGCCAGCGACCCTGACTCGGGAAGCAACGGGCAAGTGCATTGCTCCCTCAGTCAGGGGTATGAGCACTTCAGGCTGAAGAGGACCAACAGCCACAGCTACGTGCTGATGACCAACGATGTGCTGGACAGGGAGCTGCGCGCCGAGTACAACCTGACGCTGGAGGCGCGGGACCACGGTGACCTCTCCTTGGCAGTGCTGAAGCACCTCACCATCTGCATCAGCGACGTCAACGACAATGCTCCCTCCTTCGAGAAGGCCACCTACGAGGCCGCCGTTGCCGAGAACAGCAAAGCACCTGCCTTCTTGCTCACCGTCCGTGCCACTGACCCTGACCTGGGTTTCAATGGAAAAATCACCTACAGCATCCTGGATTCCTCCACTTCCGGTCTGGTCTCTATCGACCCCACCACTGGGGATGTTTTTGCCCTCCAAGCTTTTGATTACGAGCAGGTGAGAAGCCTGGAGTTCCTGGTGACTGCGGAGGATGGTGGTCACCCCAAGCTGGCGTCCAGTGTCTCCATCAGGCTGGATGTGCTCGACCGGAACGACAACGCGCCCGTCATCACCGCACCGGTGCTGGTGGGAGGTGCGGCCACGCTCTCTGTCCTGGTCAATGCGGAGACGGGGTGCTTCTGGGTGGCTCCCAGGAACAGGAGCACTCAAGGGACTGCAGCGGTGACGAATGCAACACTCTCATCGTGCACCGGAGCCCCGCTCCTCTTCACCATCACAGCCAGGGACGTGGACTCTGGCATCAATGGGGCTCTCCGGTATGATCTGGTGGGTGGGGATGATGCTGGGCTCTTCATCCTGGACCCTCTTTTGGGGCAGCTCTTCCTCAATGCCAGCAACGCCAGCAGCCTCGCCGGCAGCGAGCGGGAGCTGGTGGTCCGGGTGAGTGACGGCGGGGACATCCCCCTGCATGCCATGGCCCGGGTCCGCTTGGTTTTCCGGCACCATGGGGCGTTCTCCAAAATCTCAGCCTGGGGACCTGCGTGGCCGAGCCCCTCGGTGGTGGCCGTGATCTGCCTGGCCACTGTCCTGGGTGGCTGCCTCCTCCTGGTGGCTTTGACCCTGTCCTTACGCAAAAAGGAGAAGAAGGACGGCATGGCCTACAACTGCCGGGAGGCCGAGGACGCCCGCAGGCAGCCGCAGCTCAAGAAGCCGCACAGGCAGATCCAGAAGGCCGACATCCACCTGGTCCCGCTGCTGCGGGGCCGCCCCCGGGAGGCTGAGCCCCCCCGGCCCTGCCAGGGCGATCTGCCCGGCACAGCCGCCCCCGCACCAGGGGCCTCCCCGCAGGCTCCCCTCCACCTCACCCCCACTCTCTACAGGACCCTGAGAAACCAGAGGACCCAGAAAGACTCAGATGAGCTCCAGGGGACCTTCAGCCTGCCCATCCCGCAGCGCCGGCCCTGCCAGCCCCACAGACCCAAAAATCTGGGCAAAGAGGCTGCAAGCCCCCTGGACGCGCCTCCGCACTGCAGGAGCTTGGTGAAGCCACCGCAGGGGCCTGTGGGACAGTCCCCACTGCCACCCAGCCCACCCAGGGGCACGGGGGGATCCGAGCAGCCCCAGCCCCACCAGCACATCCTCAGGAGCCTGGTCCGGCTGTCGCTGGTGGCACTGGCGGAGCAGAGCCCCACCGGGGAGTTCGCCATGGAGTCGCCCCCGGTGCAGGTAGGAGCTGCCCCACGTGTTGCCGAAGGTGTGGACCCCCAGAAATTCTTGTTCACCCTGGTCTTGCGCACCCTGGGGTGGTGGGAACATGCGACCTGATGGTCCTTGGTTGGTTTCTTCTCCCAGCCCTGGGCAGAGCTGCCTCAGGAGTGGGAGCTGGATGTGATGAACAGCCACCCCACCACGGGCAGGGTCCCCCCGTGCCCACCAGGATGGGGTGGGGATGGCTGTCACACAGAGAAGGGGACAACCCTATGGGCACTTCCCCGGGAGAGCGTGTGCGCAAGAACGACAGGCAGAGACGGTGCCAGGGCCAGGTGGGCTGCCCGGCCATTGTTTTTCCCCCCACATGGGGATGCTGAACCATCTGCAGGAGGAGGAAACACTATAAAAAGGCCGGGGGGGCTCGGAGGGGACGTCCTGGCAGGAAGCAGCTTGAGCGGCGCTCGCCGGGGCTCAACAGGCTTTTCCTGCCTTACAGCAAATCTCCCAGCTGCTCTCCCTGCTGCACCAGGGCCAGTTCCAGCCCAAAACCAACCACCGGGGAAACAAGTACACGGCCAAGAACAGCAGCAGGTAAGGCTGGGACTCAGCCCTTCCCTTCCCTGAGCCTGGTTCTCCACGGCTCTGCTGCCTCTCATAGAATCCCAGCCTGGCTGGGTTGCAGGAGCTCTGCAGATCCCCAGCCCCACCTGCTCACGCAGGGTCACAGAGCAGATCACACAGGTGGGTCCAGGGGGTTTGAATGTCTCAGAGAAGGAGACTCCACACCCGCTCTGGGCAGCCTGGGCCAGGCTCTGGCACCTCCTAGCAAACAAGTTTCTCCTCATGTTCAGATGGACCCTCCTGTGTTTCAGTCTGTGCCCGTTGCCCCTCTGCTCCAGCCCTGCTGGCCCCAAGAGCCTCCAAGGGCAGGAGACACCAGAGCAGAAGATGCACAAGGCAAAACCTCATCCCTGGTATTGCTGACTGGAATTTGGGGAGGCAGGTCCTCCCTTCAGGAGATGGCTGGGCTCCTCTGGTCCTGCCTCCCCATTGGTATCCAGCGCTGCTCTTTGCCTCCTTCCTTTGGTAGCTCCTTCCATACCCACCTGAGCTCCCCTGCAGCCAGGAAGTCTGGCCAGCCTTGCTGGGGAACACCAATGTGCGATGGAAACGTGCACTCATGAGCACAGAGGGTTCCAGCTTTGGAGGCAGCAGCACAAAAAAGCATTTTCTCGTGGCTCCGGGTGCTTTCTTAGAGATGCTGTTGCCTGTTGACATGAGTTCAGGTCATCTGTCCATGGGCTTTGTGAGGGAGGCGCTAGCAGGGATGGGAAGAGCAGTGGATGTAGCCTACCTTGACTTCAGTAAAGCATTTGGCACAGTGTCCCACAGCATCCTCACAGCTGAACTGGGGGAGTGCGGTCTGGATGAGCGGGCAGTGAGGTGACTGTGAACTGGCTGAAGGGAAGAAGCCAGAGAGTCGTGGTCAATGGGGCAGAGTCCAGCTGAGGCCTGTATCCAGTGCAGTGCCTCAGGGGCAGTGCTGGGGCCGGGATTGTTCAATGTATTCATCAACGACTTGGATGAGGGAATAGAGTGACTGTCAGCAAGTTTGCTGGTGACACCAAGCTGGGAGGAGTGGTGACACTGGAAGCTGTGCTGCCATCAGAGACCTGGACAGGCTGGAGAGTTGGGCGGGGAAACATTTAATGCAATATAACAAGGGCAAGTGTAGAGTCTTGAATCTGGGCAGGAACAACCCCAGGTTCCAGTGTAAGGTGGGGAATGACCTATTAGAGAGCAGTGTAGGGGAAAGGGACCTGGGGGTCCTGGGGACAGCAGGGTGACCATGAGCCAGCACTGGGCCCTTGTGGCCAGGAAGCCAATGGTACCTGGGGTGGGTTAGAAGGGGGTGGTCAGTAGGTCAGAGAGGTTCTCCTGCCCCTCTGCTCTGCCCTGGGGAGACCACACCTGGAATATTGTGTCCAGTTGTGGCCCCTCAGTTCCAGCAGGACAGGGAACTGCTGGAGAGAGTCCAGCGCAGCCACCAAGATGCTGGAGGGAGTGGAGCATCTCCCGTGTGAGGAAAGGCTGAGGGAGCTGGGGCTCTGGAGCTGGACAAGAGGAGACTGAGGGGGGACTCATTCCTGGGGATCAGTATGGAAAGGGGGAGTGTCAGGAGGATGGAGCCAGGCTCTTCTGGTGACAACCAATGGTAGGACAAGGGGCAATGGGTGCGAACTGGAACACAGGAGGTTCCACTTAAATATGAGCAGAAACTTCTTCCCAGTGAGGGTGTCAGAGCCTGGCCCAGGCTGCCCAGGGGGGTTGTGGAGTCTCCTTCTGTGCAGACATTCCAACCCGCCTGGACACCTTCCTGTGTAACCTCATCTGGGTGTTCCTGCTCCATGGGGGGATTGCACTGGATGAGCTTTCCAGGGCCCTTCAAACCCTGATGTTCTGGGATTCTGTGATTCTGTGAAGGACCGACATATCCTAGCTGCGTGCTGACGATGTTCCCACAAACTTTATGGTGTTCCCACTACATTATGCTGTTGACATCTCTGGGTGAACGCTCCTGAGGATGCCTGGGCTTAATCACCACCTCACCATGGTCCCCCCCAGTCCCCAGCTACCCAGGCCATGGGCAGACACACCTTTCTTCACCCTCCTCATCAGCATCTCCATCTGCAGAGGATGGAGAGGGAGGGAGAGCTGTTCTGGGTTGTGATGCTTCTGGCCTGGTCCTGCACACGGGCAGCTCCTCAGAGTTCACAAGGAGCCACAGCTCCCTGTTTGCTCAGGAACTCCCTGCAGAAGGATAAAAACCCTGTAGGACAAGAAATGTGGAACAGCGCCATGTGCAGCCCAGCACCCAGCAGGGCCCAGTCCTCAGAGGGTCCATGGCACTCCTGATCGCAGCCCTTTTGTTCTTGTGTTTTTTAAAAACCCCATAAACTCATTAATTGATGAGGACTAAAATAATTAATTATGCCTTTGGTGCTGGGAGGAAGCTCATACCCCATCTCCGGGTCATTTTTTGGGGGATGAAGGCAACCACCTTCACAGGAACGGCCGGGGCAGGGTGCCGAGGGCTGACGTGTGACGCGGGTGCTCTGTCCCTGGCAGGGCCGCGGGGCTGGACGCCGACTGCCTGAGCACGAAGGACAGCGGGCACGGCGAGAGCGAGGCGGAGGACCGCGACTCGGAGAGCGCGTTCGAGCTGTCCGTGCAGCAGCTGGTGGGAGAGGAGCTGGAGACCCTCCTGGAGCCGCAGGCAGGTGAGGTGGCCTCGCTGGGGCTGGTGGGAGGTTCCAGCAGCGGGATCTCCTCAGACAACACACTAATCCCATTTTCAGAAGATAAAACTGGCTGGCCTGTGGCAAGCCAGGGGACTTCTCATGTCCTAGGGTGGCTCTGAGAGTGGCAGATGCTTGGGGCAGCATGGGCGGACCTTCTTGTGCTTTTGGAACCAGGCAGTTTACAGCAAAGGGACTTGCTGAGCTTGACGTTGGATTGGTTTCATGTGCTTAATCACTCCTGGTAGATCTTTGCCATGGGTATACCTGCTGCTGTTGAGCTGATTTGTGAGGTTGACCTGTGTTGTTGCGTAGAGGTGAGGTCCAGTTTAACTGTGCACCATGTGAACTGCTTCCCAGGCTGACCCCAGCCCCTTTGTTTCACGATGTCCTGGTCCATGCAGAGTGAGAAAGGTAAAGATTGTCCCTGTTGAGTCTCTGAAGATGTTATACACTTTGAGTCCCATTCTATTTCCTACCAGGCTGATTCAGCCTCATCTCTGACCACCCTGTTAATAATTTTATCTTTATTGAGATGTGCTGATCAGAACGGTGCATGGTGTTTGGGATACATCAGCACTGGTGGTATAAGGAGGTCTTTGGTTTGTTCTTCATTCCTGTCTTCATTCCTGTCCAAGCTCCATGTTACCAAACTGTTCATGGTGACTCCCAAATCCCTCCTCTGCATGGTGGGAGGGTCAATATGCGACATGTCCTTCCCCATGACAATTATCCAGCAGTTGGTGAAACAGAAACCCATGGCTACATTTCGCTCATGCCCCTCAGTATTATCAGGTCCTTCAGCAACCTTTTGCTTTTATGTTGTGTGTTTTAGTGGAGTCAACACCAACCGCAGCCATTTCTCCACATCATTTATCACTATGTTGAACAGACGCTCTGGGACTCCACTAATGACTTCCCTTTGCAGGGAAGATTATTTATTCCTACCCTTGCTTCCCAGCTATTAACACCTATTGGTCCCTGATAGAACCTAGCTGTTAATTTGGGGACAGCTCAGGCCCCCTGTGTGCCTGGCTGGGGCTCTTCTGCAAGCTCAGATGTCCCCTGTCAACCAGGATCCTCCGCCTTCCTCTTCCAAAGACACCAACAAATTTGCAAAACTCAGTTCCTCACCTTGCAAGTGTCACATCAGTTCACGTTCGAATAGCAGGGACTCGGGGATCTGCATGTAATGATTTCTATGGGTCTGCACTGGATTCACCTTCACACACTTAAAAACTCATGTCACACTTTCCACCTTCCCTTCCTCTGACACCACATCCATTTGAAGCAGTAGTTAACGAACAGCAGTTAATAAACCAAGCAATTTCATATCTGAGTTCCTCTAGCACTCTGGGGTGAATACCATCTGGGCCTGACATTTTCTACATGTTCCTTTTATTGATTCGTTCTAAATAATCTCCTCTACTGGCATTTCAATTTGAAAGAGTTGGGCTGACTCATGTCCTGTAGCAGAAATTTCATTGTGGAGCCTCTGCGCTCCTCCACAGCGAGAGGAGCTCATTGAGGTTTGCTGCTGTTGGTCTTTTAATTCCCAGATCGGGTGTTTTCTGTGCTGGCTCTTAGAGAACCACGCTGCTTCTCCCCGTTTGCCTCCCTGCCCTTTTATTCCAGCAAATGAAGGGAAGGCTGGGTGAAAGGAGAGCTGCAAGCTCCCGCGGATTTAAAGCCCTGCAGCCACAAGCAGGGCGCGATGAGGTGCCCAGCTCCATCCCATGGGTGCACTGGTCCTGGTAAAGGGGCTGGTGGATTTGCTCAGATCTGTCTTGGATCCAGGGAGCATCCTGTGTTATGGCCAGGCATAGCCATGAAGTGCCATCTCCCATGCTGCTTGGATTTGAGAGGAAACCAACCAACCAACCAACCCTTTTGTCCAGCATTTCAGAGCGAACTCCAGTGGCGATGCTGGTGTGGCTCTCTGCCCGTGCGGTAGCGCTGGACATGATGAAAGAGGCTGCCCTGCGGTGAAAAATAATCTTAACCATGAGCCCAGACCTTCCCAAAAAGGCGCCGGAGCGCAGACGCCGGAGCTGCCGGGCTCCTTCCTCCTCTCCAAACACAAACAGAGCCGTGGACTTGCATCCTGCGAGGGGGAGGAAGGAAGCGCCGCTTGTGCCGAGGAGCATCACAACAGCTGTCTGGGTCTTTGTGCTGTTCGCGGCGGGGAAAACGGTGCTATTGATGCATCCCAGGCAGCTCTCGGGTGTTTGCGCAGAGCGTCGAGCCACGGGCTGAACTCCCAGCGCTCAGTGTGCATTAACACCTGTACCCCGCCAGAAACACGCAGCAGCAGTGGAGAGATAGAACTTTATTCATTATAAAAACAAAAAAGGCCCCAAATGCCATTAAAGTAAGGCAGTAAAGAGTTATTGGTCAAATTAAACATAGCTAATTACAAGGTTTGATGGTCAAAGGACCAGCAGCCTACAGTCTCGGCTTAGACTGTTGTGCGCTGCTCCAGAGCTGCAGTATCAGATGCTCGGGGAAGGCAGCGGGGCAGCAGCTTCTTGCAGACTGAGGAAGAGAGAACTGTGGATGTTTTAGGGCAGAAATGTGGGATTTCGGCAGGCTTGGGAGACCTCGTAAGGAACAGTCACTGTGACTGAAAGAAAATACTGAGATTGCGGAAAGAAATTCTGAAAGTCAAGCAACACAAGCAACTTTGGGTCTTCAGCCAAAACGAAATCAAACTGCTTGATCTGCCTTTCTCTCCTGACCAGGTTTTGAATCCCAGCCCTCACCCCCACCATACCCACTCCAGGGCAGGGTTGGTTTTCAGAGAAAAAGGACTAAATTCTTAGTTGGCTGAGGAAGGAGACCTGTCTTGGTGATTGACCAGGCACTGACCGAGGAGCCCGTGTCCCAGGCTGTGGCAGGGCACTGACTATCCCATCCCTGGAGGGGTTTAAAAGGCATTTAGACAAGGTTCTTAGGGACATGGGTTAGCGCTAGATTTAGGTTATGGTTGGACTCGATCTTAAGGATCTTTTCCAACCAAAAGGATTCTATGATCATCCTCTGGATGCAGCACAAGTGTGGGGACCCTCCTTTCGGAGGTCACTTTATAAGTAAGAGCCACATAATAATGACCGCAGCTCTTGCCGTCTGCTTGGGACTGCTGCGATATTTGGTGTTTCACGTCCAGACCCCAGTTATTTGTTTGTCGCTCTCTGGCTCAAGGTGTTTCCCAAAGCCAGTGGTGGCCTCCAGCCTTCCCGCGGGTCTTGGTTCCGCTGTGACAATGACACAGCAGCACCCGTGCGACTCATCACGGAGGCTTGTTTACCAACGGCAGAGCTCTACTTTAACAACAAGCACCCCCGTTTCCTTCCCTGCCGCTATTCCAGGCTCACCCTGCTATGGGGTCCTTCCTTTCATTTCCAGCGTGTTTATTCACAGTTTTAATCACTTCTTCTTTTGCCAGCACTATTTTAAGCATGAATATTTCCTTTGTCGGTGCTTATCTCATCAAAATAACGACAGGTTGCAGTCAGATCCCCAGTTAGGACTGGCTTCCTTAGGCTAAGCAAGCCTTGTCTCTTGGGGTCTCCAGCACATAAGCCTGGACTCACCCCTGTTTTCATCTCAACATGTTTCTCTGCAATTCTGTCATTACAGATCCTCTTTCCTACGGGTGGATAATCAGATTTGGATGTAATACTCCTAATCAGGTCTCACCAGACCTAGTAACAATACCACGGATATGTCTTCACGCCACCAGGGAATACCTTGACCAACACATTGTGTGATTTCATTTGCTCATTTTGGGGCAGAATCACATTATTGGTACATTAACGAGCCGGCAGCCAACACCCACACCAGGCTCCCGCTGCTCCTCAGCTGCTCCCAATTGACGAACAACTACTTTATAGCTCAATTTTTCGTTACTAGACTTCAACCATCCAGCTGTGCATTTTATAATGCAGAATTTCATTCTACTGCTGTTATTATTGTTTTCACAATAACCCATTATTTTTTGGTCTCAATATTCCTGCTTAGCAGCAAATTCCCACCCCAGAGTGACCCTGAAGGGAAGTTCACTAGTGACCTTTTTTCCCTCTGATACTTCCCCCCGAAAGCTTTCCATTGTCCTCCCCCCTTCGGCCAGCCCCAAACCCTCGCTTTCTCTGGCTCTGCTAACACTTTAGTGAAGTGCCACTTGAGGCTGCGAGAAATGAAACAGCAAAGTGATCCTAATGGTTATTATATTAAAAACAAAACAAAACAAAGCAACAAAGAAACTCCAAAATAAAACAAAAAACACAGGGGTTTTGAACCAGTTCTACTTTGGTTTTTAAGCTGCTGGTGGCTTATCCCTAGACCTGCTAACAATTAGCCCTCTCACGGCTGATTTCAGGAAGTCTCCTCGTGTTTTTTCCCCCTTTAACATTTGTTTTTCCCTTCTTTCCCGTGCTCTCCTCTGCTCCGTGTCTCACCAGCTGTTGTTTCCCTCCTCCAGAGCTGGCCCTCAAGAGGCTGACGGCCGCGGACCCGGCCTGGGTGGCTCGGCTCTCCCTGCCGCTCGCTGGCAGCTACAAGGACAACGTCTTCTGCCCCGACTCGCCACACTCGCCGCAGGACGAGGACGCCACAAGGGAGGAGAAACCGCGCACCTTCGAGACCTTCGGCAAAGGCGCCGGGGCTGACTCGAACGCCGCCGGGACGAGGTTGGCCAGCACCTTCCTTTCAGAAATGAGCACCCTCTTTGAAATGATTTTGTCCCAGAAGGTCCAAGTCCACAACGAAACGAGCTCGGGGCTCCTGCGGCAGCTGTCGGCACGTGGGAAGAGCCTCGGGCTGGACGACAGCGCTCCTGTTCTGTAGGCAGCTTGGCGGCTGTGAGAAGGAGAGAAGAGTCAAGACAGAGCGTCTTCCAGCGTTTGGGGTGCACACGTGTTCTTTAGTGGGGTCACTGTATCACCCAAATCTCAACTGATCGTGACAGGTGTATTTCCTCCTTTGCCTCACCCCATCAAATTTCTCCACAACTGATTTCACCTTGTTTAGCTCCCTTTTCCCTGCCGGGTCCTGCTGTCCCAGCTTTCCTCCTCTTCCACCCTCACCTTCCACTTCACCATCATGTCACATAACAGCAGGAGGGTCCTTTACACCCAGGGCAGGACAGCTTGGGGGGGTTGTTAGATTAACCACAGCACAGCTACAGCCACGTGATTATAGACTGTGCAACACGAGCGATAAAACACTGCAGTCATGGACTTTGCAAGATGCTGCAGAGTTTGGCTCCAGGATCTCAGTTCTTATTTAAATAAAACTGTTTTTTTTCTAACACTACAATGTGCACTGTAGGTGATGTAACGATGTATCTGCAGAAAGCCTAAAGTGGCAGCTCAGAAAGGGAGATCTGTTGTCTCCCTCCGATCCTTTCAGCTGTTGTGGTTCTACCGCTATGAACTGGGCGTTTTGTAAAACGCCCTAAAATCAGCACTTCTGCTCCGGCATCTCTGCTCCGGCTGCACGAGGTGCCCACGTTTCCCTCTCCAGGCGCTCTGTGGCGGCCGCTGGATTTCGGAGCCCAGCCCTTGCCCCGACGCAGACAGCAGATGGCTGGAGTCTGCCAAAGGTAACCTGGGAAAAGGGAAGCGTGAAAACGCTGTTTTGAAATATTCACTCACAAGCTTTGACCATATTGTGGGTTTTCACGTTGAGCTCTAGGTACATGAGCTATAAGACAGTTTTAGGATAATAGTACGTGTAGGAAAACGAAGACACAGATATTAGCGAGAGGCAGAAGCACAGGGTGCTGTAAACCGTGGGGATTTGCACTCGCAGAGAACAGAAGGAACCAGCAGCACAAGCACCCGGGGTGCGTTCGGAGGCTCACAGAGCGGTGCAGGGGCGCAGGGAAGTGCTCCTGGATCGCGCACACAGGGGCCCTTCTGTACCTTAGTTTGTGTCTCCCGACTGTGACACAAACAGCTGAACAAATGTGGGGCGTGCTGGGAAAGCGGCTGTGCAGATGAGAGCAGTACTTCTGCCTTTCATCTTTACTACTAGGTTGAAAAAGAACACGCAGCAGGACCCAGTAGCTGTGATCCTGGAGAATCTCAAGGGTATTTGACCTGCATTCCTTTTCCATGCACCCAGAGGTGATGCTGCCCTGCTTTCAGTGTACACACATGAGCCATAGTGCCAGATAATCACACAGATAATTTAACACAGAGTAAATTGAGAAAGTTATCCCTTTGTGCTGCTTTTGGTATCAAGCAGCAAAAGCAACAGAGTAAGATTTCCCCAGGTAGACTCTTTAATATCAGAAATACCCACTGTTATATCTGGAGTCTTCAAAATGCTTTACAGGTGACCCCATGGCTGGCAATAAACGACATGGATGGCTTTGCCCCAGCCTGCTCACACTGCTGCGCTGCTAAGAGAAATGTCTGGCTGTTCTGCTTCACAAACAAAACGGGCTCTTGCACCAAAACAATGACAACGAGCCATATTCTCACTGCGATGCAGCTGTGCAAACTATGAGGGAGGAGATGCAGCTCTACGGGATTCCTCTGCGTCTTGGGAACGCACACAGAGAGCAAACACACGGCACAACCTCACACCTTCCTCTGGAAACATGCTTTGATGTGTCTGTTGAAGGACAACCTCTACACAAAAATACATTATAATAAGATGAAAAAGGAGACAAATTCCTCTCTTAGTTCAGTTTCCTGATTCTGCAAACTGCTTTCAACCCCCTCAACCCTTTCCCCCATCCTGTTCTGACCAATGTGTAAGCGTGCTGTGGATTATCACAGCGTAGGAAATCCACCCGAGGAATTTCCTGCTAATTGTATCCTGCTTGATAAAGGAAATGGTCTAAGAAAGTCTGGTCTGAGCAGAAGGAGGGACCAGACTAGGAGAACAATCTCAGATGTGCCGAGCTCTGGCTGTGCCCCTCCCTTGCTGAATGGAGACCACAGCGCACTCAGGATGGGGCCCTTGCCTTTGTTTTTCAGAGCCCGATCTACACAAAGCACCATGGCTACAGGAAGCCCGACAGTTTGTACAGATGCCCTTGAACCAGTTTAAACTGGTGTGGACAAATGTCTTTTTCCGGCTTCAGCTGCCCCAGTGGAAGAAATTATCATCCCAGCTGCTTGCCGCTGTCTGCCCGCTGGGAGCATCCCTTATCCACTTGAGTGAAAATGAGCTGGCGTGCTCAGCAAACATGCACAACATACATTTTGAAGCAAACTTTGCTGATCGTGACTCAAAGGGGTGCTCCCATGGGAGAAGCTCGCTGTCAGAGCTGGAGGAATAATAACAGGGGAGTGTAGGACAAAGACAACTGAGGACAGCCCTTACTCTCACCAGATGCAGGTGGATCCATAAGCCATATCCCACAAAAACCTGAATTCACTCTCGCTTGCACAGGTTTGAAAGCAGGTTAAAGTGCCACCATGGCGATGTAGAGACGAGCCCAGATGGCACCGGTGGCAGAGCCACAGTGGGAACAGCTAGCCTTGAAGCAAGGTCAAACGGCCTCAGAGAGTGCAGGCCAGGCCCATCACTATTAGCTGCCATCATCACCATATGTTTGGTGGCTTGTAAACCTCACTGGGGGACCACCTGCAAAACGTGCAGGGCTACTGGAATTACAGCCCCAAATCACATCACCATGGCATGGTGGAGTCTACATGTAGCTCTATATAGAAATGCAGTGGCATGGCTTGCAGCAGGGCACCCACAGGGTGTGATGAGGACGTGTGTGCAGCCAAGGCTGCCCAGGTCCTCTTTGCTCCAACCCCTGAGAGCTGGAGCCCTCAGGACAGACACGGGCCTGTTGGAGAGGGGAAAGAGGAGCCCCAGAAATGATCCGAGGCTGGAACAGCTCTGCTGGGAGGACAGGCTGAGAGAGCTGGGGTGTTCAGCTGGAGAAGAGAAGCTCTGGGGAGATGTCGTTGCACCCTTCTGTACTTAAAAGGGGCCAATAAAAAAGGTGGGGACAGACTTTTTAGCATGGCCTGTTGTGATAGGACAAGGGGTGATGGTTTTACACTAAAGGAGGGAGATTCAGGCTGGACACGAGGAAGAAACTGTTGCCCCTGAGGGTGGTGAGAGCCTGGCCCAGGTTGGGCAGAGAGGTGGTGGATGAACCATCCCTGGAGACATCCCAGGCCAGGCTGGACGGGGCTCTGAGCAACCTGAGCTGGGGAAGATGTCCCTGTTCATGGCAGGGGGGGCACTGGGGGAGCTGGGAAGGTCCCTTCCAACCAAAACTATTCTGTGATAAGAAACATCCTTGTATCAGAAAGTCGAGGGCCAGACAACACAGTGGCATAGGAGATATCACAATGTTTATTCTCAAAACCCTGGTATTTAAAATCAGCTCCTGTTCATCAACAGAAAGCTTTCTCCTTCCCCTCACTGCCAGCCTCTCTCCAGCCCCACACAGACCCAGAAGAACTGCCTTCCCCTCTGCCTGCCTGTTCACTTACCCACTGCTCTAAGAGCAGCAGCGGTGCAGCTCCGAGTGCTGCAGCTCCAGTGTCACCGCCCTGTGTCGCAGGGCACCGCTCCATCCCGCGCCGCTGAGCCGCAGCATGTGCAGCCCGTCTGCGCTCCAGGAGTGCGGCAGGGCGAGGGCAGGCTGTCCGGGCTGCCTGCTGGGGAGGTCTGCAGCCTCAACACCCCAGAAACAGGGGCTGGAAGAAGACGCTCTTATTCCAGGAGGGAATCGATGCTTTGTTTGTGCATCTGAAAGTACATTAAAACAAGGTATTAATGACACGTCATACTATGGGAATGGCTTCTCCACTTCAGCTTGACTGGAAATAGGTGGCAAAAAGTGCTAAGCACTGAAAAGTGTTCCTTTCTGTTCAGCAAAGAGGACTCCTTTTTGCCACAACCCCGCTTTTATGGGGTCAAAACATGACACAACCCCACAAACCCTCAACCCCGCTGCCCGCGGTACCTTCCACCTCCTCTTCCAACACCCGCAGCCTCTCCTGGGCGTCCCTGTTCCCCGCGGCAGCTGACTGCCGGTAGTGCTTCATCGCTTCTGCCAGGTTCTGCTGCACTCCAAGGCCTTTCTCATAGCAAACGCCCACGTGGTACCTGCTTTGGGCATCCTAGCCAGGAGAAAGCACAGCAATCAGCCCCGCGCGATGGAGAAGTGACAACAGCACAGGAAAGGAGAACACAGACTCTTTAACACCTTCTTTATAAAGTTTACTGCTCTATCTTTGGTCATTTTTCTCAAAGTTTACTCCTCTATCTTTAGTCCCCCAGGCCGTATCTTCAGTAATTTAATCCTTGCTCTGAGCACATAGTGAAGCAGAATTTCTCACTGGCTGTCTCTGACTCTGCTCCTCCCTACCCCTTTCCAATTAAATTCACTGATTTCCCGTCTGCGTCACGGGAACAAAGGAACTGCAGATTGTCTCAGGGGTCAGAGCAAAGAGGAGCTGGGCAGCCCTGACTGCACCCACATCCTGATCACACCCTGTGGGTGCCCCATCACACAGAAACCTTGTCCAAACAGCAAACGCCAGAGGTACTTGCTGCCAAGGGCTGGAAGATTCCCCGTCGCAGCATCAGGCCTTCAACACAACAGCACGGTACTACCTCGCTCAGCCCCACCTGATTATATTCCAGAAGAAATCTCAAGCAGCGGAAATGAAGTCAACAAGCAAATTGGTGCATCAGAAAAAGCACCTGAACTCCTCAGACATAACCCAAGCGCTGAGAATGAACTAGAGAGTTGAGGATGTCACTGCGGATGGGTTAGTGAATCATAGAATCACTTTGGTTGGAAGAGACCCTTAGGATCATTGAGTCAAACCATAACCTAAATCTAGCACTAAACCACGTCCCTAAGGGCTGCAGTGAAGCCAAATCCGGACCCGTGATATGTTTACATGTTACCTTTGAGACGCAATAGGAGGCAAAGGGGGTCACAGACAGCAGGAACCAAGGTGATGGTCCAGACGACAATGGAAAGACAGCAGGGGTTAGGGGTCACATAGACCTCTTCCACCCAAAAAGCCAGCAATATAACTTGAGGAGTATGACTGACAGAAACATGACCTACACAAGGCTTTGCAAAATAAAAAAAAGGAGGAAAAATAAAAGAAAAAAAAAGGAAGTTTTAATAAAGCCATGAGAAAAGAACATATTGCAAGCGTTGCTGTCTGGGATGTATCTGGTAGAGTGAGGAACTCAATGAGTGGGTGCTTTGCAAAATGTTGCAAGTCTCAGTTTATGATAGCGATAAACTTCTTCAGAGACGAGATAAACGTGTTGAAGGATTGGCACTTCAGATGTGACAAGAGACAGGGTTAAGTAAGTATGAAGAATTCCACCAGCCGTCCGTTACACGATGAACACCTCAGAGACAAGACCACAAGGAGCAGAGAGCCCCAAATTAGCACGGCATAAGTGACTGCAACAGGCTTTGACATCTGAAGGTCAGACCCAGTTCTCCAACAACACTCTTTAATATGGTTTTTATATTCCACCGTTGCACACAGAAAATAAGGGAGGATAAAAAGTAGCAACCAAAGTAAAACGCAGTTCTCTCGAGTGTGGTATTTGGAAGAACACTTGTCAGAGCTCCCTCCTCGGCACAAGCACAGAGTGATGCCCTGGAACACCAAACCCATGACTTTTTGTGCCTGTTTCCTTTTTATTGGAGTTGTAGCTAAATGGTGCCGTCCTTGCTTCACCCACATCCAGTATTCTTTTAACCATCTAAACATAAACTTTACTCCAAGGCAATGGGGAAAGAACAGACCCATGGACCCTTCTCCCAGCCACATTGCTGGGGTGACATCCCAGGAAGGTGACACACAAGCCTGACACCGAGGCAGCAGAAATGGGGCAAGACAACTGGGTTCTGAGAACTGTCCTGGCTGTGATCAAAACATGCCAAACACTGATCTACTGTGCGGTACCCCTGGGAACTGCAGTTACCTGCGGGGTTTTCGGTTGTTAAGGACTTACTAGGCATTCAGCAAATGACAATCATGTATTTAATGAGATAATCCTTTGTTCTATTGTGCAGCACACGCATCTGACATCAGGCTGGAAGAAAGGAGTCAGTGATGCAGCTATGAGGGATCCTTAGCAGATTTGGAAGGAAATACTGTATCCCGATGTCTGAGCTGCTGTGGCTCCTCAGGTCTAGTCCCACCAGTGATCTGACAGCGCTGCATTCGTAGAAGTGGGTGAAAACTGGAGAGGCAAAGTCTGCAAGTGACGTAACGTCATTTGGAGTGAGCCAACTTACTGTAAATAATTCATTAGAGAAGATCTCACAAGACTAAGAGCGGGCAACACAGTAACAGAGGAAACTTCGTGTTGACAACTGCGAAGTAGTGCTTGTAGAAAGAAATCCGTGAGTCACTGGGATGGTTTCCTGAAACCATCAAGTCACTGCTCGGTGGCAGGCAAAAGGGCAAACAATATTAGGAATTACTGGAAGGGAATACAGAACAAAGTAGAGGATCTCCTTGTGTCACATGCCTGGCTTGCCTCTATCCTTAGTCCAGTTTTAGTGTAAGCATCTTAAAATGGGCAAAGGAGAATCAGAAAAATAGAGAGAACACTGACAAGCAAAATGGAGCAGCTTAACTACAGGGAGAGACAAACTAAACCAGTGTTCTGCAGGCTGCAAAAGAAATGACTCATAGAACATACTAAAGGGTGACAGAATACGAAGTATGAGCCAGAAGAAGAGGGAATAGCTATTCATTATTTTCCATTACACAAAAGCTGTAGGAACTGAAGTTAAAATGAACACATTTTTCATAAAAAAAACATAGCTATTACAATGCAGCACAAGCTGAAAACGAGAGAACAATGTCACAGTGCTGGAGAAAAAGAGAAGGGTGGGATGCAGAAATCTGGCTGCAAGACATGGGATGTCATACCGCTAGTGGTCTGAGTGCTGGGAAGGGCTCAGGGGCAGGACTGCCCCGACTGTGGCACTGCCCTTCTAAAAGAGTAAGTCTGGGTCACTTGGAGAGAGTTGAACAGCAAGCCAGAAAATTGCTGGGGACGTGGACAATATGATGTGTGAGGATAAACTCAAAAACTGGGGGAAGGCTGAATGGAGATTCGAGTAGTTGAGTATGCTAAAGGTTCCTGAAAGAAACAGAAATGGACTTTTCATCCTCTCTACAGAAAGCAAGAAATGGTGAAGAACAGATCTGAGATAGACACAGCAGTGAAGGAGTTTGACTGAAGAGGGTGTAGATGCTCCATAACGCAAGCCTGTAAAATTACGCTGGATTCATACAAGCACTGGTGCTGTGAGAACTACTCCAGCCCAACAGGGCTGTTTCTACATCCCTGTTTCACAGAGTCTGTGCCCCGGGGCCTGTTTCCTCTCCAAAACACACCAAGGCTCCACAGACAGCGCAGTCAAGTCCCGACACTCACTCCCATTTCCAAGAAGCCCCAAAATCTGCCACCTGTAACCCGCATTGATCCTAAACTGAGCATAGCCATAGTTTGCACAGGGATTACTTACGCCGTTCTTCGCTGCCAGCAGCAGGTACTTCAGACCTTTCTTTTCCTTAGGTTGCAGCCCCCTCATGTAGAACACTCCAAGATAAGCCTGTGCCTGCAATAAAAGCACAAGGTACAAATCAGCCAGGATTGTCCCCATTAATTACTCTAGTTTTTTACTGATTTTACAAGTTGTTCAAATGCCAGGCTTGCTGTGGCAAGATGGGCATGCAAAGTACCCTGCTTGCTGCAGAGCTGTTGAAAAAAACGGGGCTGTCTTAGGAAAAATCAGACTGACGCGGTAAACACAAAAATCACATTTGATCTCTACAAGTCCACTACTATATGTGCAGTAACATCACCATACTAATATCACAAGACCCAGAATATTGTTTCCAACGATGCAGTAGAACTCAGAGCCGCAGAACGGCTCCCGTTCGTGTTCCAGATGCACCGCCTGGAACAGTGTGCTACGTGAGGAGCCGTCGCTGCCACAACAACTGGTGCTCGCAGCAAGGTGCACATGCCTAAATGCATCTCCTGATGAGTGGGAAAGGAGAGCAGGGCACGCAGATCCATGCGGATGAATCATCTCAGAAAGTCACAGATACAAAATGAGGCTCTGTTCTTACTTCAAGCACCTCATGGCAGTTCCTCCACCACAGCCAACTGTGCTCTTGGAATGGAGATGAATCACAGAATGACGTTTTCAACTGTAGGTCAGTTTTCCTAAGCCGAAGGTCTAATCTCGGTGTCTAAACTAAGACACGTGGGTACCAAGTCGCCTCCTGTGTGCAGGCAGGGCCGCCTCCCACACGCTGCCAGGAGTATAAATGTACTGGAAGAACTCTGCTTCCAGTCCCATAGACGCTGCTTTCTAGGATGTCTTGTGGTTCAAATCCTTTAGACAGGGCTCTCTGCTGGCCCTCTCCTACGAACCCCCACGCTGCGGGGACTAACCTGCGTCACCCCGGCCATTGCTGCTCGCTCCAGGAAAGTCACTGCCTTCTCATGCCTGTCCCATTCGTTTTCAGGTCTGTGGCACAAGAGGCACCTGGCGTAGCGGTACTGCGCCATGGGGTGACAGCTGCCGGCCGCACACAAGTAGTAAAAAGCTGCCTGGAAAAAGAGAAAGACACTTGTGTGATTCAGGTAAATACACGCCCTCAAATGTGACATGACTCCCCTCTGGCCAGGACAAGCTTAACCTCTCTGTCTGCATCTATCATCAGCTGCACGCGCTTCCCCCGGCAGCTCTCCCGCTGAAGAACACGAGACTGTTTAAGTGAGACAGTGACCGCGGCCGTACGAGAGCCCTGCAACCACGCTGCCTCCTCGAGTCAAAACTCCCCGTGTTGAAGGGGGTGGCACTGGGCCAACGATACCACAGCTTCCTCCGTGCCAACAGGGATCTGCACAATTCCTCAAAGCGAGCCGCCTTTGCAGATCTCCCCGGCTGCAGAAGGTGCTGGCCACGGCCAGCATGCACTAGGTGGCAGGCTGTGGCTACGTACCCTAACTGGACGGCTCAAGATGTGCGGAAGCCCTCGGATGTGCAGCGTGTTTGAAATATGGTAACATGACAGGTTTCTCCTTGGCACACTCCTGAGCGCTCGTGCCACAGCTGTGGACCTACGAGATGGCCTCAGAAGCTGCGAGTGAGGGGATTGCAGGAGCGCAGCTCTGAGGGGATCTCTGACACTGCAAACCCGCAGTTTATATTATTTCCAGCATTTTCTGACGAGACATC